>NC_084742.1:64500736-64688236 GCF_033978785.1 Entelurus aequoreus | reverse complement strand
TTTTGCCGATATCCGATATTGTCCAACTCTTAATTACCGATTCCGATATCAACCGATATCGATACATACAGTCGTGAAATTAACACATTATTATGTCTAATTTTGTTGTGATGCCCCGCTGGATGCATTAAACAATGTAACAAGGTTTTCCAAAATAAATCAACTCAAGTTATGGAAAAAAATGCCAACATGGCACTGCCATATTTATTATTGAAGTCACAAAGTGCATTATTTTTTTAAACATGCCTCAAAACAGCAGCTTGGAATTTGGGACATGCTCTCCCTGAGAGAGCATGAGGAGGTTGAGGTGGACGGGGTTAGGGGTAGGGGGTAGCGGGGGGTGTATATTGTAGAGTCCCAGAAGAGTTAGTGCTGCAAGGGGTTCTGGGTATTTGTTCTGTTGTGTTTATGTTGTGTTACGGTGCGGATGTTCTCCCGAAATGTGTTTGTCATTCTTGTCTGGTGTGGGTTCACAGTGTGGCGCATATTTGTAACAGTGTTAAAGTTGTTTTTACGGCCACCCTTGGTGTGACCTGTATGGCTGTTGACCAAGTATGCATTGCATTCACTTGTGTGTGTGAAAAGCCGTAGATATTATGTGATTGGGCCGGCACGCAAAGGCAGTGCCTTTAAGGTTTATTGACGCTCTGTACTTCTCCCTACGTCCGTGTACACAGCTGCGTTTTAAAAAGTCATACATTTTACTTTTTGAAACCGATACCGATAATTTCCGATATTACATTTTAAAGCATTTATCGGCCGATAATATCGGCAGTCCGATATCGGACATCCCTACTTGTAACCCATGATCTTTAGACTTCTTGGAGAAGTCTAAAGATCAGTCGACTTTATCGCGGATAGTCTTTCAACCACCACTAGGGGGAGACAAATCACCAAAGGAGGGGAACATGGAAACAGAAACGAGCACTATAAAGAGTACCGTGTAGGGCTGTCCAGATACCAATATTTTGGTACCGGTACCAAAATACGGGGGCGGTATAGCTCGGTTGGTAGAGTGGCCGTGCCAACAACTTAAGGGTTCCAGGTTTGATCCCCGCTTCCACCATCCTAGTCACTGCCGCTGTGTCCTTGGGCAAGACACTTAACCCACCTGCTCCCGGTGCCACCCACACTGCTTTAAATGTAACTTAGATAGTGGGTTTCACTATGTAAAAGCGCATTGAGTCACTAGAGAAAAGTGCTATATAAATATGATTCTCATACTATCTTAAAATGTATTTCAATACTTTGACACTTTTCAAACTAAAGGGACCAACAAAAATGTCATGATTGACTTTATTTCAACAGAAAATCTTGTGATGTATTAAAGCAGGGGTGTCAACGTCATTTTAGCTCAGGGGCCACATGGAGGAACATCTGTGCACACGCGGGCCGGACTATTAAAATCATGGCATTAAAACTAAAAAAATAAAGACATTTTGTCTTGATTCTTTGTCTTACTTTGGCCAAAAATAGAACAAACACATTCTGAAAATATTACTGTACAGTAAAAATATAGAAAATGAATGTTTAGAACAGAATACATTTACATATGCATAAAAATGTGTTTTCTTTTGTATTATTTTTTAAATTAATTAACGTTTATGACAAGTTTTTTTCCAAAACACAATATAGAATGTGAGCAGAGGTGGTTAGAGTAGCCAGAAATTGTACTCAAGTAAGAGTACTGTTACTTTAAGAGATTTATTACTCAAATAAAAGTAAGGAGTAGTCACCCAAATATTTACTTGAGTAAAAGTAAAAAGTATGTTGTGAAAAAACTACTCAGATGAGTAACCTGTTCGTTTAATGATGACGGCAACAAATAATGCACAAAAACATAAAAATAGCAATGAACAAATTCAGAGCCAGGAATATCTCTTAAGCAACTAAAACAATAATATATATTAAATAATAATACATTAACATAAAAAAAATGAAGGCAAATTGAGCCACAAAAAATTAACAGCACCATAGGCTCAGTAGGCAGAGATTACAAAGGAAAATAACAAGTTAGCCTGTACGCAAACCATAAACTGATAGGTGTGGGCTGCATCTGAGAACACTGTTCACTTTTGATTGGTGTTTCTATGCATGTGTGAGTGTGTGTGCGTGCGTGTGCGTGCGTGTGTGTGTGTGTGTGTCTATGAGGCTGCAGTGCGTTAATAAATATCCCCACACGATGTACATTTGACATTGATTCATAGCAGGGAAGCTAACATCAGCCTACGGTGACAGCCAAAATGCAGCTGAGATAGGCTCCAGCACCCCCCCCCCCCCCCCGCGACCCCGAAAGGGACAAGCGGTAGAAAATGGATAGATGGGATGGACGTGACCTGTACACACACACACATTCTTGTATTTTTCACCTTCTTGAGACCTCTGAAAAATGCCTACCTCTTTAGGACCACCCTTTCTAGATATATAAAGATGTGTATTTACAACATTAATAATATATACATACTATGCACATATAGAAAAGTTCTACTTTTTTTTTTTTTTTTGTAATTGGTTTTTAATCTTCTTTTTACTTCAAGTTATTACGGTATGTCTCTATATACATGTTTATTTTATTTTTGTATTAATTTTGGCCAAAGGGGGCGCATTACAATTTCTTACGCACACTTGTTATTTCATATGTTGACCAGAAGGGGAGCACTTTTAAAAGCGACACACAGTCAATTTGAAAAATCCCTCCTTTTTGGGACCACCCTCATTTTGATAGATGTCACCAGCAGGGGTGCAAATGAGACATTGTCTATTAGATGCAATGTTATTGGGACCATGATTTATGTCATCACTTGTTCACACCTCCTCATATGGAAGATACTTTTGTTCTTCATGTCTCAAGAAGGGAAGAAATACAAGAACACACACACACACACACACACACACACACACACACACACACACACACACACACACACACACACACACACACACACACACACACACACACACACACACACACACACACACACACATTTTTGTATTTGTTACTTTCTTGAGACCATAGAAAAATACCTCCCTCTTTAGGACCACCCTTTCTAGATATATAAAGATGTGTATTTACAGCATTAATAATATATACATACTATGCAAATATAAAAAATGAGTTGGAATTTCACAAGAAAAAGGTCACAATTTCACAAGAAAAACTTAGAATTTTGGCAGTATTATAATAAAAGTCGTAATTTTACTCATTGCAAGTTAAAATTTTACAAGAAAAACTGAACATTTGTGCAACATTATGATAAAAGTTGGAATTTAACTCAATAACAGTCGCAATTTTACAAGAAAAGCTTAACATTTTGGCAATTTTATAAAAAGAGTCGCAATTTTACTCGCCAAAAGTCACAATTTAATAAGAAAAACTTTATTTTTTTTCGCAATATTATAATATTCAGAATTTTACTCTGCAAAATTATAAAAAAAAGTCATAATTTTACTCCAAAAATGTCAATATTTTACAAGAACAAAAAAATTGGCAATATTGTGATAAAAGTCAAACTTTTACATGACAAATGTCACCATTTTGCATTAAAAAGTAATAATTTTACATTACAAAAAGTAATAATTTTATGAGAAAATATTGCAATATTACAGAAACAATATGAGAAATTGTTCCCAATTTTAAAAGAAAAAAGTCGACACGTTGTGAGAAAAAGACTGCTTTTAGTTAAAAAAAATAAATTTGTAATTGTTTTTTAATCTTCATTACTTACTTCAAGTTATTACAGTATGTTTCTATATACATATATATTTATATATTTTTTTAAATTAATTTTGGCCAAAGGGGGAGCCTTTCAATTTCTTACACACATTTGTTATTGCATATGTTGACCAGAGGGGGAGCACTTTTAAAAGCGACACACAGTCAATTTGAAAAATCCCTCCTTTTTGGGACCACCCTCATTTTGATGGATGTCACCAGCAGGGGCGCTAATGAGACATTGTCTATTAGATGCAATGTTATTGGGACCATGATTTATGTCATCACTTGTTCACACCTCCTCATATGGAAGATACTTTTCCTTCTTCATGTCTCAAGAAGGGTAGAAATACAAGAACACACACACACACACACGCATTTTTGTATTTGTTACGTTCTTGAGATCATAGGAAAATGCCTCCCTCTTTAGGACCAGCCTTTCTAGATATATAAAGATGTGTATTTACAGCATTAATAATATATACATACTATGCAAATATAAAAAAGGAGTTGGAATTTCACAAGAAAAAGGTCACAATTTCACAAGAAAAACTTAGAATTTTGGCAGTATTATAATAAAAGTCGTAATTTTACTCATTGCAAGTTAAAATTTTACAAGAAAAACTGAACATTCGTGCAATATTATGAGAAAAGTTGTAATTTAACTCAATAACAGTTGCAATTTTACAAGAAAAGCTTAACATTTTGGCAATTTTATAAAAAGAGTCGCAATTTTACTCGCCAAAAGTCACAATTTAATTAAAAAAAACTTTTTTTTTCTCGCAATATTATAATAATAATCAGAATTTTACTCTGCAAAATTATGAAAAAAGTCATAATTTTACTCCAAAAATGTCACTATTTTACAAGAACCAAAAAATTGGCAATATTGTGATAAAAGTCCAACTTTTACATGACAAATGTCACCATTTTGCATTAAAAAGTAATAATTTTACATTAAAAAAAGTAATAATTTTATGAGAAAATATTGCAATATTACAGAAACAGAAAGAATATGAGAAATTGTTCCCAATTTTAAAAGAAAAAAGTCGACACGTTGTGAGAAAAAGACTGCTTTTAGTTAAAAAAAACATTTTTTGTAATTGTTTTTTAATCTTTATTATTTACTTCAAGTTATTACAGTATGTCTCTATATACATATATATTTATATATATTTTTAAATTAATTTTGGCCAAAGGGGGAGCATTTCAAGTTCTTACACACACTTGTTATTCCATATGTTGACCAGAGGGGGGAGCACTTTTAAAAGCGACACACAGTCAATTTGAAAAATCCCTCCTTTTTTGGGACCACCCTCATTTAATAGATGTCACCACAAATGAGACATTGTCTATTAGATGCAATGTCATTGGGACCATGATTTATGTCATCACTTGTTCACACCTCCTCATATGGAAGATACTTTTCCTTCTTCATGTCTCAAGAAGGGTGGAAATACAAGAACACACACACACACACACACACACACACACACACACACACACACACACACACACACACACACACACACACACACACACACACACACACACACACACACACACACGCATTCCTGTATTTGTCACTTTCTTGAGACCTCTGAAAAATGCCTACCTCTTTAGGACCAGCCTTTCTAGATATATAAAGATGTGTATTTACAACATTAATAATATATACACATACTATGCAAATATAAAAAAGCTTGTTGTGAAAAATGAGTTGGAATTTCATAAGAAAAACGTAGAATTTTGGCAGTATTATAATAAAAGTCGTAATTTTACTCATTGCAAGTTAAAATTTTACAAGAAAAACTGAACATTTGTGCAATATTATGATAAAAGTTAGAATTTAACTCAATAACAGTCGCATTTTACAAGAAAAGCTTAAAATGTTGGCAGTTTTATGAAAAGAGTCGCAATTTTACTCGCCAAAAGTCAAAATTTAATAAGAAAAACTAAAAAATTTCCGCAATACTATAATAATAATCGGAATTTTATTTGGCAAAATTACGAAAAAAGTCATTTTACTCCAAAAATTTCACTATTTTACAAGAACAAAAAAATTGGCAATATTGTGATAAAAGTCAAACTTTTACATGACAAATGTCACCATTTTGCATTAAAAAGTAATAATTTTACGAGAAAATATTGCAATATTACAGAAACAGAAACAATATGAGAAATTGTTCCCAATTTTAAAAGAAAAAAGTCGACACATTGTGAGAAAAAGACTGCTTTTAGTTAAAAAAAAAAAAAAAAAAAAATTGTAATAGTTTTTTAATCTTCATTATTTACTTCAAGTTATTACAGTATGTCTCTATATACATATATATTTATATATTTTTTCAAATTAATTTTGGCCAAAGGGGGAGCATTTCAATTTCTTACACACATTTGTTATTGCATATGTTGACCAGAGGGGGAGCACTTTTAAAAGCGACACACAGTCAATTTGAAAAATCCCTCCTTTTTGGGACCACCCTCATTTTGATAAATGTCACCAGCAGGGGCGCAAATGAGCCATTGTCTATTAGATGCAATGTTATTGGGACCATGATTTATGTCATCACTTGTTCACACCTCCTCATATGGAAGATACTTTTCCTTCTTCATGTCTCAAGAAGGGTAGAAATACAAGAACACACACACACACAATTACTATGCAATCAAATAGTCATCAATTAGTATCTCAAATAAATGTTGACGTACTTTTCTCTGTCGGGCAGGTCAAGAAGCACTTTGGATCCTGAGGAGAGAAAACACAAGATGACACATGAGGTCTCTTCAGCCAATAAGAACCCTGAAACTAGTCGTCTTCGGGCATGCAAAAACAATCAAGTTTTGGGTGAATATGAGCAGCCGGGAGTGAACGAAGAGGAGGAACTTTGGTACCCTGCTGCAGGATGAAGACCACCAGCTGGGCGTGTCCCTTCTGAGAAGCTTTGTGCAGCGCCGAGCAACCTCCAGCGTCACGCACCAGCAGGCTGACGCCACGATACACACACTCTGACAACTTGACAAGGAAAACACCTTTTAGCTGCGGACATCTCATCGTGTGTGTGTGTTCTTGTATTTCTACCCTTCTTGAGACGTGAAGAAGGAAAAGTATCTTCCATATGAGGAGGTGTGAACAAGTGATGACATAAATCATGGTCCCAATAACATCGCATCTAATAGACAATGTCTCATTAGCGCCCCTGCTGGTGACATATATCAAAATGAGGGAGGTCCCAAAAAGGAGGGATTTTTCAAATTGACTGTGTGTCGCTTTTAAAAGTGTTCCCCCTCTGGTCAACATATGAAATAACAAGTGTGTGTAAGAAATTGAAATGCACCCCCTTAGGCCAAAATTAATAAAATAAATAAATACATCTGTATATAGAGACATACTGTTATAACTTGAAGTAAATAATAAAGATTAAAAACCAATTACAAACAAAAAAGTAAAAAAAAAAAAAGAACTACAAGCAGTCTTTTTCTTATAAAATTGGAAACAATTTCTCATATTGCAATATTTTCTTGTAAAATTATTACTTTTTTAATACAACATTATAACTTTTTAATGCAAAATGGCGACATTTGTCATATAAAATTCGAACTTTTATCACAATATTGTCAATTTTTTTTTTGTTCTCGTAAAATAGTGACATTTTTTGGGTAAAATGATGACTTTTGTCATAATTTTGCCAAGTAAAATTCCGATTATTATTATAATGTTGCCAACATTTTAAAAGTTTCCTTATAAAATTGTGACTTTTGTCGAGTAAAATTATGACTCTTTTCATAAAATTGCCAAAATGTTAAGCTTTTCTTGTAAAATTGCGACTGTTATTGAGTACAATTCCAACTTTTATCATAGTTTTGCACAAATGTTCAGTTTTTGTTGTAAAATTTTGTCTTGCGTTTAGTTAAATGACAACTTTTATTATAATACTGCCAAAATTCTAAGTATTTCTTGTGAAATTGTGACCTTTTTATTGTGAAATTCCAACTCATTTTTCACAACAAGCTTTTTTATATTTGCATAGTATGTATATATTATTAATGTTGTAAATACACATCTTTATATATCTAGAAAGGCTGGTCCTAAAGAGGGAGGCATTTTTCAGAGGTCTCAAGAAGGTGACAAATACAATAATGTGTGTGTGGGTGTGTGTGTTCTTGTATTTCTACCCTTCTTGAGACGTGAAGAAGGAAAAGTATCTTCCATATGAGGAGGTGTGAACAAGTGATGACATAAATCATGGTCCCAATAACATTGCATCTAATAGACAATGTCTCATTTGCGCCCCTGCTGGTGACATCTATCAAAATGAGGGTGGTCCCAAAAAAGGAGGCATTTTTCAAATTGACTCTGTGTCGCTTTTAAAAGTGCTCCCCCTCTGGTCAACATATGAAATAACAAGTGTGTGTAAGAAATTGAAATGCACCCCCTTAGGCCAAAATTAATAAAATAAATAAATAAATCTGTGTATAGAGACATACTGTTATAACTTGAAGTAAATAATAAGATTAAAAACCAATTACAAACAAAAAAGTAAAAAAAAAAAGAAGAACTAAAAGCAGTCTTTTTCTTATAAAATTGGAAACAATTTCTCATATTGCAATATTTTCTTGTAAAATTATTACTTTTTTAATACAACATTATAACTTCTTAATGCAAAATGGCGACATTTGTCATATAAAATTCTGACTTTTATCACAATATTGTAAAAAAAATTTTTGTTCTCGTAAAATAGCGACATTTTTTGGGTAAAATGATGACTTTTGTCATAATTTTGCCAAGTAAAATTCCGATTATTATTATAATGTTGCCAACATTTTAAAAGTTTCCTTATAAAATTGTGACTTTTGTCTAGTAAAATTATGACTCTTTTCATAAAATTGCCAAAATGTTAAGCTTTTCTTGTAAAATTGCGACTGTTATTGAGTACAATTCCAACTTTTATCATAGTTTTGCACAAATGTTCAGTTTTTGTTGTAAAATTTTTACTTGCGTTGAGTTAAATGACAACTTTTATTATAATACTGCCAAAATTCTAAGTATTTCTTGTGAAATTGTGACCTTTTTCTTGTGAAATTCCAACTCATTTTTCACAACAAGCTTTTTTATATTTGCATAGTATGTATATATTATTAATGTTGTAAATACACTTCTTTATATATCTAGAAAGGCTGGTCCTAAAGAGGGAGGCATTTTTCTATGGTCTCAAGAAGGTAAGAAATACAATAATGTGTGTGTGGGTGTGTGTGTTCTTGTATTTCCACCCTTCTTGAGACGTGAAGAAGGAAAAGTATCTTCCATATGAGGAGGTGTGAACAAGTGATGACATAAATCATGGTCCCAATAACATTGCATCTAATAGACAATGTCTCATTTGCACCCCTGCTGGTGACATCTATCAAAATGAGGGTGGTCCCAAAAAGAATGGATTTTTCAAATTGACTGTGTGTAGCTTTTAAAAGTGCTCCCCCTCTGGCCAACATATGAAATAACAAGTGTGTGTAAAAATGTAAAGTGCTCCCCCTCTGGCCAACATATGTAAAATAAATCAAATAAATATGTATATAGAGACATACTGTAATAACTTGAAGTAAATAAAAAAATAAAAATAAATAAATAAATAAATAAATGAACTAAAAGCAGTCTTTTTCTCACAATGTGTCGACTTTTTTCCTATAAAATTGGGAACAATTTCTCATATTCTTTCCGTTTCTGTAATCCTGCAACGTTTTCTCGTAAAATTATGACTTTTTCATGCCAAATGGTGACTTTTGTTGTATAAAATTCCGACATTTATCACAATATTGCCAATCTTTTTGTTGTTCTTGTACAATAGTGCCCTTTTTTGAGTAAAATGATGACTTTTGTTATGAATTTGGCCAAGTAAAATTCAGATTATTATTATATTGCCAAAATTTCAAAGTTTTCTTATAAAATTGTGACTTTTTCAAGTAAAATTATGACTCTTTTCATAAAATTGCCAAAATGTTAAGCTTATTGAGTAAAAATCCAACTTTTATCATAGTGCTCCTCCTCTGGTCAACATATGAAATAACAAATGTGTGTAAGAAATTGAAATGCTCCCCCTTTGGCCAAAATTAATTAAAAAAAATAAATAAATATATATGTACATAGAGACATACTGTAATAACTTGAAGTAAATAATGAAGATTAAAAAACTATTACAAAATTATTTTTTTTGAACTAAAAGCAGTCTTTTTCTCACAATGTGTCGACTTTTTTCTTTTAAAATTGGGAACAATTTCTCATATTCTTTCTGTTTCTGTAATATTGCAATATTTTCTCATAAAATTATTACTTTTTTTAATGTAAAATTATTACTTTTTAATGCAAAATGGTGACATTTGTCATGTAAAAGTTTGACTTTTATCACAATATTGCCAATTTTTTTGTTCTTGTAAAATAGTGACATTTTTGGAGTAAAATTATGACTTTTTTCATAATTTTGCAGAGTAAAATTCTGATTATTATTATAATATTGTACTTTTTTTTTTAGTTTTTCTTATTAAATTGTGACTTTTGGCAAGTAAACTCTTTTTATAAAATTGCCAAAATGTTAAGCTTTTCTTGTTAAATTGCGACTGTTATTGAGTTAAATTCCAACTTTTATCATAATATTGGACAAATGTTCAGTTTTTCTTGTAAAATTTTAACTTGCAATGAGTAAAATTACGACTTTTATTATAATACTGCCAAAATTCTAAGTTTTTCTTGTGAAATTGTGACCTTTTTCTTGTGAAATTCCAACTCATTTTTCACAACAAGCTTTTTTATATTTGCATAGTATGTATATATTATTAATGTTGTAAATACACTTCTTTATATATCTAGAAAGGCTGGTCCTAAAGAGGGAGGCATTTCTCATATGTCTCAAGAAGGTAAGAAATACAAGAGTGTGTGTGAGTGTGTGTTACCATGGAGATGTCCCCTGAGCTGGCAGCTGCCAACAAAGCTGCGACACACACAGATGAGCTGGTTAACCCGCAGCAGGTTAAAGGGTGGTAGAGTTAGAGTTAGTTACCTTGTTCCTCAGGCGTCAGAGGAGCACTGGAGAGAAGAACACAGCACATATTCAACATGCTAGTCCTCAGCCCTACACAACATGGCGGCCTCACCCAGCACTGGGCTCCACCACCAGGTCGGGCATCCCCGTGGACGAGCCGTGGCCTCCTGCAGGAACCTCCTGGTCCAGGATGAAGACCTCGTCCTGGCAGATCTCTGTGACGAAGTGGAGGTGCTCCTGCACAATGTGAAGGCATGTTAGCTGGCTAGTTCATTCATTATCTAGTTACATGGTCACTTTATTATTATTATCGTTTTTTTTATTTATTAAATCAACATAAAAAACACAAGATACACTTACAACTAGTGCACCAACCCCAAAAACCTCCCTCCCCCATTCACACTCATTCACACAAAAGGGTTGTTTCTTTCTGTTATTAATATTCTGGTTCCTACATTATATATCAATATATATCAATACAGTCTGCAAGGGATACAGTCCGTAAGCACACATGATTGTGCGTGCTGCTGGTCCACTAATAGTACTAACCTTTAACAGTTCATTTGACTCATTGTCATTCATTACTAGTTTCTATGTAACTGTTTTTATATTGTTTTACCTTTTTTTTTATTCAAGAAAATGTTTTTAATTTATTTATCTTATTTTATTTTATTATTATTTTTTAAAAAGGACCTTATCTTCACCATACCTGGTTGTCCAAATTAGGCATAATAATGTGTTAATTCCACGACTGTATATATCAGTATCGATTGATATCGGTATCGGTAATTAAGAGTTGGACAATATCAGAATATCAGCAAAAAAGCCATTATCGGACATCCCTAATATATACTGCATATATACTAAGTTAACAAATTGTTAGTTGGCCAGTTATCTTATAAAGTTGTTATCTAGTTAGTAATGCAGTTATCTGATTGGTTTGTTCGTGAGTTAACTACCTTGTCAATTAGCTAGTTCAGGGGTCCGCAACCCAAAATGTTAAAAGAGCCATATTGGACCAAAACAACAAAAACAAATCTGTCTGGAGCCGCAACAAATTAAAAGCCATATTACATGTGTCATGAGATATAAATTTAATTAAGAGGACTTAAAGGAAACTAAATGACCTCAAATATAGCTACAAATGAGGCATAATGATGCAATATGTACATATAGCTAGCCTAAATAGCATGTTAGCATCGATTAGCTTGCAGTCCTGCAGTGACCAAATATGTCTGATTAGCACTTCACACAAGTCAATAACATCAACAAAACTCACCTTTGTGCATTCACGCACAACGTTAAAAGTGTGGTGGACAAAATGAGACAGAAAAAGTGGCATAAAACACGTCCTAGAAAGTCGGAGAAAGTTATACATGTAAACAGACTATACGGTGAGTTCAAGGACCGCCAAAATAAGTAGGACAAAACGGCGCTCGCCAAATACTTGAATCAGTGAAGCATATTTAATACAAACAGTGTGATTTATAACAATTAGGGAGGTTTGTGTCATGTTTGTCCTCCTACAGAAACCATACTAAAACAAAAAAATAGATTTTTTCCCCCTCATCTTTTTCCATTCTTCATACATTTTTGAAAAATCTCCAGAGAGCCACTAGGGCGGCGCTAAAGAGCCGCATGCGGCTCCAGAGCCGTGGGTTGCCGACCCCCGAGATAGTTAGTTGTGTAAATGCTGAAGAGCAGTCAACATACTTTCATTTATTATTCTTAATTTCCTCAACCACTTTTTTTTTTTTTTTTTACACACATTTCCCGTGATTCCACATTTTCCCGGACAAAATATTGAAAATATTGAGCGATTATTAGAAGTTGCACATGTTTCATATTCAAACAGTCATGCCGACATGAAAACATTTGGCTCATATATGATCAATTCCCACATGGATTTAAATATAACACACATTCCCTTATGCCTGGTTCACACCAACGGCGCTTGCCACGCTTTAAAGCGGCGAGCAAAGCGCCGTCATTTTTGTCAATTTTTCCACGAATATCCCGATCTCCGAAGTAATGTTATGCTTTGATACGCTCTGATACAAATTAGTTGCCGCTTTGGGGGGACGAATTACCGTTCCTCACGATTTGATGCCGCTTTGATACGCTTTAAATCACGCTTTGATACGTTTTATTACGCTTTATTGAACTTTATTATGCTTTGATGCGATCCTGACGCTTTAAATCAGGCTCCGACACGATTATCAAGCTCTGTTGTGCATTGGAATTAATGTGTCATGAACATTATGAACATTAATTTGTAATAATGACTTTGAAATGTGATATTGTTATGTAATTATGTGCAATTTGGAAGATGCTGTGATTATTATTTTGTGAATTTGATGAATAAATTGCGTGCGCACACATAATATAATAAAAAAGAGAAATATGATGAACAAATAAGTAAAAAAAAAAAAGTGAAAAACTCAGTATACTAAGTTTTCCCCACATTTTTTTAGATTTATCTATTTATTTGATTTCTCTTTTTGTTTTATTATATACAGGATAAAACACATAATGTAACAAAAAAGAGAAATATGATAAACAAATAAGTAAAAAAAAAAGGTGAAAAACTCAGTATACTAAGTTTTCCCACATTTTTTTAGATTTATCTATTTATTTGATTTCTCTTTTTGTTTTATTATATACAGGATAAAACACATAATGTAACAAAAAAGAGAAATATGATAAACAAATAAGTTAAAAAAAAATGTGAAAAACTCAGTATACTGTTTTCCACACATTTTTTATATTCATTTATTTTTTCAATTCCTCTTTTTTTCTCGTTATATTATGTTTATTATTTATTATGTTTTATATCTTTTATTTCTTTGTCATCTTAGTAAATATCTATCTTTCATTTCTTATGCTAGTTGACAATAATAAAAGGCATTTCTTTTATTTTTTATATTCATTTATTTTTTCAATTTCTCTTTTTTTCCCGTTATATTAAGTTGATTATTTATTATGTTTTATATTCATTAGTTTTTTCAATTCCTCTTCTTTTTTCGTTATATTATGTTTATTATTTATTATTTATTATGTTTTATATTCATTTATTTTTTCAATTCCTCTTCTTTTTTCGTTATATTATGTTTATTATTTATTATTTATTATGTTTTATATTCATTTATTTTTTCAATTCCTCTTCTTTTTTCGTTATATTATGTTTATTATTTATTATGTTTTATATTCATTTATTTTTTCAATTTCTCTTTTTTTCCCCATTATATTATGTTTATTATTTATTATGTTTTATATTCATTTTTTTTTTTCAATTCCTCTTCTTTTTTCGCTATATTATGTTTATTATTTATTATGTTTTATATTCATTTATTTTTTCAATTCCTCTTTTTTTTCCGTTATATTATGTTTATTATTTATTATGTTTTATATTCATTTGTTTTTTCAATTTCTCTTTTTTTTCGTTATATTATATTTATTATTTATTATGTTTTATATTCATTTTTTTTTCAATTTCTCGTCTTTTTTCGTTATATTATGTTTATTATTTATTATGTTTTATATTCATTTTTATTTTTTCAATTTCTCTTTTTTTTCCGTTATATTATGTTTATTATTTATTATTTATTATGTTTTATATTCATTTATTTTTTCAATTTCTCTTCTTTTTTCCTTATATTATATTTATTATGTTTATTATTTATTATTTATTATGTTTTATATCTTCATTTCTTTTATTTCTTTGTCATCTTAATAAATATCTATCTTTCATTTCTTATGCTAGTTGACAATAATAAAAGGCATTTCTTTTATTTTTTATATTCAATGTCACTAGTCAATATCACAGTCGCTTCCTATTTGTAGTTGTAGACTGGGGTCCGCGCTTTGAACCAAGATCTGTTAAGCTTTCCTACGCTTTGAGTCAAGCTTTGCTGAGCTTTGTCAGGCCTTGATACGCTCTCGGCACTTTATTCCATCCTTGACAGAGCGCCGAATTTTTTAAAACCGTTTAAAAAATTTTGCCGAACTTGCCGCATGTCCCGCTTCACTACAAGCTTTCCCACGATCCATTAGGACCCTCACGCTTTAATCAGGCTTTGTTACGCTTTAACGCCGCTGTGCATGCCGCTTTAAAGCGCCGTCAAAGCGCCGTTGGTGTGAACCTAGCATTAGTTGCCTGGTTGTGTCCTACCTGAGCCTTGTCGATGCGATAGAAGCGGTCGGCCGACGTCGCTGCGGACCACGAAGGACAACCAAGGTTAGCGTGGAGGTCAAAGGTGGAGGCCTTCTGCCTCGACTCACAATCTAAGAAGCTCCAGTTGGAAGACAGTCTGCCGGTGGCCGTGAACCTGAGGACGCCTCTGCTCTCATCCTGCACACACAAACGTCTCCTTCATCTTTCAGCTCTGGCATGAAGCAAGAAGGTCAAGAACGTGTGCGGAAGCTCACCTGGTAGTGCACTCTGTGACCTCCAGAGGGCGCCTGGTGCAAATCCTGCAGAGCCCAGAGATGAATGACGGTTAAGAGGGAAGACAATTTAGTTCACCCACACAAAGACCTTCCCTCTCGTGATGCACGTGGGTTCGATTCCCCCTCCAGTGTTCATATTGATCATTTGTACGACCCTGTGACCTGTCCAATCACTTCTATCTGCTATTTTACAACAATTTCAGTGAAGTTGTCACGTTGTGTAAATGGTAAATAAAAACAGAATACGATGATTTGCAAATCCTTTTCAACTTATATTCAATTGAATAGACTGCAAAGACAAGATACTTAACGTTCAAACTGGAAAACTTTTGTTAGTTTTTGCAAATATTAGCTCATTTGGAATTTGATGCCTGCAACATGTTGGAAACTGTGGATGTCGTAAAGGATATCACCACATGGGCTCAGGAACACTTCCGAAAACCACTGTCAGTAACCACAGTTTGTCGCTACATCTGTAAGTGCAAGTTAAAACTCTACTATACAAAGCGAAAGCCACTTATCAACAACACCCAGAAACACCGCCGGCTTCGCTGGGCCCGTCGTCTAAGATGGACTGATGCAAAGCAGGGCCTGACTCCCCTCAAGGCACGTGTTCTTTGAACTGTTTTACGACCTTTTCTTCGAACTGTTGTAATCAAAGGCGATGGCTGTTTACGACCCCCGTCCCTTAGAAACAGCAGTTGCCATGTAATCAGGGAAAGTCCAAATAAAAGAGGAGGCGTACAATCTTCCGCCAGAGCGTGATGGAGACTGTCTAGCCTGTCTCCTCCAGGCTAGACTACGGCAACGCACTTCTTGTCGGGATCCCCAGCAAGAACATCCAGAAGCTGCAATACGTACAATACACCAGTGCCTCCACGGAAATGCCCCCCTCTACCTCAAAGAACTACTCACCCCCAAATCCTCCACACGACACCTCCGCTCCGGACAGGCTAACCTCCTCCAACCTCCGAGGACAAAGCTACGAACAATGGGAGACCGGGCTTTCTGCTCCGCCGCTCTTAGTCTGTGGAACACTCTCCCTGACCACCTGAGGGCACCACAGACTGTGGATGCTTTTAAAAAAGGCTTTTTTTTTTAGATATATGCATACTAGTTTTAGCTATTTGGCTGTTCTAGTTTTTATTTTTATTATCTTTTTATTTTTATTTTTTTAATACACTGTAGCACTTTGAGGTTGTTTACTCAATGAAAAGTGCTTTTTACAAATATATTTTTTTATTATTATTATTACAAGAGTACAGCTGTTAGAATAATTATGTATATATTATCACACTAACTTTAGTATGCTTAAAGTCCGTTGCTTTACTTATTAGCTATTGTGCTCAAGTAAGACTTTTCTAATCTATGCAAGGACAAAACTTCTTGTCTGAGGGGTGGCCTCAGCCACAGATGTTATCTTTGTTTTAGCCCGCTAACAGCCAAGGACTTCAACGACCTCAACGAAGATAAGATGACAGCACGCAGACGAAGCAGAGACTTCAAGGACCTCAACGAAGATAAGATGACAACACGCAGACGAAGCGTGGACAAGGCGAAATCACAAGGCCCCCAGCACATTCCGTCACGTACTGTGCGTCCTGGACCTGCTTTGCATAATATATGTGAACACTCCTTTTAGAGGCGGCCTCAGTGACTATGGAACTCTGAATAAATAGAGGGACGCAGGAGCTGAACCTTAGAGCGTAGGGCGAGACTGTGACTAAGTGTGCAGCTCCATGCGTTCTCCCCATGAGCTAAATTGAACTCTGTCTCTGCATGGTTCCTTGCTTCTTGTCTGATTAATAGATGTCATCAGTGTTTGAACCTGACAGTGGCAAAAAGGGTGTGGTCTTGCCTCCTGCAGCCTGTCGATGTAGAGCCGACACGTCTCCAGGTCACAGTCGCCTCTCACCACCACGATTCCTACCGGGATAGCTGCGACACAAAGGAACACATTTCACCCTGAAATGCTCTTCACCTTCCACAGTGCACACACTCACAGATGTCTCGCAGGCGCTCTTTGTCGTACTGCAGCCTGTCGTACTCCTGCAGGCTGATCCGATTCACTCGCAGGCGGAGGCGATCCGGGACGGCGTGCGGACTGTGAAGCGCGACAAGGCACGTGCGTGTACGCGCACACCAACACGGTCATGCAAAGGCAAGTTCAGCACAATGTATGCAGAGGAAAGACACGCATCAGAAGACAAAGTGGGACATCTCTGCAGGTTTTGTGACTAACACCTGATCTTTTCTTCATGGAGTGGGAACGTTTAGATTGTAAGTTCATGTTGAGATGGAAAGCAAAAAGCACACTGAGAAGTAGGGATGGGAATTGAAAACTCCAGCCTCGATTCAGCAGCACAAACTTCAGAATTATTGACGAGAAAGGAAGATATATACGGTATACCGCTACTAGTATAGTATCGTGGTACTAATGAATCAAAAACGGTACTATACTCTGTTTGAAAAGTACCGGTTTGCAATTTTTTTATTTTGTTTTGACAGGCATGACATTGCTGGTTTTACGAGCAGAGGAGCATGTTCGGCAGCGCACACACACAGAGTACTTACAAGCAGACACAGTGTGTAGACAGAAAAGGGAGAACGGACGCATTTTGACCTAAAAACTGACGATAAAGGTGGAGTTATAACACTGAAACACCCTCAGGAAGAGCTGCTTTACGACATGGCAGTCGGAAGTGTTTTAGCTACTTCTAAATCACTAATCCTTGTCTCCATAGCGACAAATAAAGTAAGTTTCTTACAAGTATCATTATCACTGGAGGACGAGGAATAGCTAAACATGCTTCACTACACACCGTAGGAGGATACAATAGCTCACCGGCGTCACAATGTAAACAAACGCCATGGGTGGATCTACACCTGACATCCACTGTAATGATACCAAGTACAGGAGCGTGTTTAGTCGATATTACTATGATTACATCAATATTTTTATCGTCACAAAATCTTTTTTCCTTTTTAAAAAATTCATATTATGTTTATAAAGTCAGTAAATACGTCCCTGGACACATGAGGACTTTGAATATGACCAATGTATGATCCTGTAACTACGTGGTATCGGATCGATACCTAAATGTGTGGTATCATCCAAAACTAATGTCAAGTATCAAAGAAGAGAAGAATAAGTGATTATTACATTTTAACAGAAGTGTAGATGGAACATGTTGAAACAGAAAATAAGCAGATATTAACAGTAAATGAACAAGTAGATTAATAATTATTTTTTACAGTTTGTCCCTCATAATGTGTACAACATAATAGGTGTATAAATGACACAATATGTTACTGCATGGACTAAGTAGGAGTCTTTGTTTGTTTACTTACTACTAAAAGACAAGTTGTCTAGTATGTTCACTATTTTATTTAAGGACTAAATTACAATAATAAACATATGTTTCATGTACCCTAAGATTTGTTCAAATAAAGCCAATAATGAAATTTTTTGTGGTACCCTTTATTTAGAAAAGTATCGAAATACATTTTGGTACCGGTGCCGGTCCCAAAATATAGGTATCGGGACAACCCGTAATAATACTTGTCATTTCTATCTAAAAAATGTACATTAACATTTTGAGATACTGTAATTGTCATTTGTCACAGAATAATTTATGTTGTATTTTTTTAATTACTACAGCAGAATGTTTATTTTATTATTAAATGATGGTTGTTTTCAAAATGGGCAAAATAGTGCATGTGCCTCACAATACGAAGGTCCTGGGTTCGATCCCGGGCTCGCGATCTTTCTGTGTGGAGTTTGCATGTTCTCCCCGTGACTGCGTGGGTTCCCTCCGGGTACTCCGGTTTCTTCCCACCTCCAAAGACATGCACCTGGGGATAGGCCCCTCCCACCTCCAAACAACATGCACCTGGGGATAGGCCCCTCCCACCTCCAAACAACATGCACCTGGGGATAGGGCGGGGGTCGGCAACCCGCGGCTCTAGATGCGGCTCTTTAGCGCCGCCCTCGTGGCTCTCTGGAGATTTTTCAAAAATGTATGAAGAATGGAAAAAGATGAGGGGAAAAAAAATCTATTTTTTTGTTTTAGTATGGTTTCTGTAGGAGGACAAACATGACACAAACCTCCCTAATTGTTATAAATCACACTGTTTATATTAAATATGCTTCACTGATTCAAGTATTTGGCGAGCGCCGTTTTGTCCTACTAATTTTGGCGGTCCTTGAACTCACCATATAGTTTGTTTACATGTATAACTTTCTCCGACTTTCTAGGACGTGTTTTATGCCACTTCTTTTTCTATCTCATTTTGTCCACCACACTTTTAATGTTGTGCGTGAATGCACAAAGGTGAGTTTTGTTGATGTGACTTGTGTGGAGTGCTAATCAGACATATTTGGTCACTGCATGACTGCAAGCTAATCGATGCTAACATGCTATTTAGGCTAGCGATATGTACATATTGCATCATTATGCCTCATTTGTAGCTAGATTTGAGCTAATTTAGTTTCCTTTAAGTCCTCTTAATTAAATTTATATCTCATGACACATCTAATATGGCTTTTAATTTTTTGCGGCTCCAGACAGATTTGTTTTTGTATTTTTGGTCCAATATGGCTCTTTCAACATTTTGGGTTGCCGACCCCGAATTTCTCCCTATTTCCACCCAGACAACAATATTGGGGGCGTGTCTTAAAGGCGCTGCATTAGCGTGCCGGCCCAATCACATAATATCTACGGCTTTTCACACACACGAGTGAATGCAACCCATACTTGGTCAACAGCCATACAGGTTACACTGAGGGTGGCCGTATAAACAACTTTAACACTGTTACAAATACGCGCCACACTGTGAACCCACACCAAACAAGAATGACAAACACATTTCGGGAGAACATCCGCACCGTAACACAACATAAACACAACAGAACAAATACCCAGAACCCCTTGCAGCACTAACTCTTCCGGGACGCTACAATATACACCCCCCGCTACCCCACCCCAAGCTGCTGTTTTGAGGCATGTTAAAATAAATAATGCACTTTGTGACTTCAATAATAAATATGGCAGTGCCATGTTGGCATTTTTTTCCATAACTTGAGTTGTTTTATTTTGGAAAACCTTGTTACATTGTTTAATGCATCCAGCGGGGCATCACAACAAAATTAGGCATAATAATGTGTTAATTCCACGACTGTATATATCGGTATCGGTTGATATCGGACTCGGTAATTAAGAGTTGGACAATATCGGAATATCGGATATCGGCAAAAAAGCCATTATCGGACATCTCTAGTTTTTTTCTGTCACCCCATCAAGGCTGTGGGTCTTTTAAGACCTCGCTAATGTGTTTGTACACGTTTTTTTTTTGGTTTTTTTCAAAACTAACCAACGCTAATCAACTTGTTTGCTGTCCTTTTAAACAAATGACAATTGATAAGAGAATGGGGTAAAGAACCGAACCGTTAAGCAGCATCGAAATTGGACTCGAAATGGTAAAAATCTTATCAATTCCCATCCCTACTGAGAAGAGGAAAAGCTGCCAAGCTCACAACACACCAAAATAGTAGAAAGCAAGATGCTGTGTCTCCATTGCTGCACTTGTGTACTTACACTTAAGTCTTTGGAGTGCATAAGTGCATTACACTTACATACTTACACTTAAGGGCCTGATTTACTGAAGGATTGCGTGTACTAAAACATGTGCAGACCGGATAGCACACGCAAAGCTGAGCTACTAAACGTGTGCAAAGTGGATTGCGTCTGTTAAGTGAGCGGAATAAGGCGAGCAATCCATTTTTGTGTCTGTTTTCATGAATTATGCAAAACATCAAAATGCCCACAATACTGGGAGGAGACAACACAAAGTGCGCCAATTGAGACTCAGCAGTGAAAGAAAACGCTAGGCTGTCATACTGGAGTTTTCCACTAGGTGTCACACTTTCACACCTACTAGCAGAGTGGTGTATTAAGAGTATGGCCCAGTCGTTTCATGCGTCTCCTCAATGATTGGTCAAATAGGCAGTCACGTGACTACAGGGCACCATGAACGCTACCAACTTGGAGATGATTTGAAGTGCTACTTTTTCCACGCGTATAATTGTCCTGTTGGAGCTTGAAAGAAGATGAGGCGCTAGCTGTTCAAAGTCGGGACCCAGGTTGGACCACTCATCTGTGCATCAGTTGGGGACGTCTTTGCACTGCTGACCTGTCTCCACTCAAGATGGTCTCCTGCTGGCCCCACTATGGACTGGACTCTCACTATTATGTTAGATCCACTATGGACTGGACTCTCACACTATGTTAGATCCACTACGGACTGGACTCTCACTATTATGTTAGATCCACTATGGACTGGACTCTCACTATTATATTAGATCCACTATGGACTGGACTCTCACTATTATGTTAGATCCACTATGGACTGGACTCTCACACTATTATGTTAGATCCACTATGGACTGGACTCTCACTATTATGTTAGATCCACTATGGACTGGACTCTCACTATTATGTTAGATCCACTATGGACTGGACTCTCACACTATTATGTTAGATCCACTATGGACTGGACTCTCACTATTATGTTAGATCCACTATGGACTGGACTCTCACATTATTATGTTAGATCCACTATGGACTGAACTCTCACTATTATGTTAGATCCACTATGGACTGGACTCTCACTATTATGTTAGATCCACTATGGACTGGACTCTCACTATTATGTTAGATCCACTATGGACTGGACTCTCACTATTATGTTAGATCCACTATGGACTGGACTCTCACTATTATGTTAGATCCACTATGGACTGGACTCTCACTATTATGTTAGATCCACTATGGACTGGACTCTCACTATTATGTTGGATCCACTATGGACTGGACTCTCACTATTATGTTGGATCCACTATGGACTGGACTTTCACTATTATGTTAGATCCACTATGGACTGGACTCTCACTATTATGTTAGATCCACTATGGACTGGACTCTCACTATTATGTTGGATCCACTATGGACTGGACTCTCACACTATTATGTTAGATCCACTATGGACTGGACTCTCACTATTATGTTAGATCCACTATGGACTGGACTCACACTATTATGTTAGATCCACTATGGACTGGACTCTCACTATTATGTTGGATCCACTATGGACTGGACTCTCACACTATTATGTTAGATCCACTATGGACTGGACTCTCACACTATTATGTTAGATCCACTATGGACTGGACTCTCACTATTATGTTGGATCCACTATGGACTGGACTTTCACTATTATGTTAGATCCACTATGGACTGGACTCTCACTATTATGTTAGATCCACTATGGACTGGACTCTCACTATTATGTTAGATCCACTATGGACTGGACTCTCACTATTATGTTAGATCCACTATGGACTGGACTCTCACTATTATGTTAGATCCACTATGGACTGGACTCTCACTATTATGTTAGATCCACTATGGACTGGACTCTCACTATTATGTTGGATCCACTATGGACTGGACTCTCACTATTATGTTGGATCCACTATGGACTGGACTTTCACTATTATGTTAGATCCACTATGGACTGGACTCTCACTATTATGTTAGATCCACTATGGACTGGACTCTCACTATTATGTTAGATCCACTATGGACTGGACTCTCACTATTATGTTGGATCCACTATGGACTGGACTCTCACTATTATGTTGGATCCACTATGGACTGGACTTTCACTATTATGTTAGATCCACTATGGACTGGACTCTCACTATTATGTTAGATCCACTATGGACTGGACTCTCACTATTATGTTGGATCCACTATGGACTGGACTCTCACACTATTATGTTAGATCCACTATGGACTGGACTCTCACTATTATGTTAGATCCACTATGGACTGGACTCACACTATTATGTTAGATCCACTATGGACTGGACTCTCACTATTATGTTGGATCCACTATGGACTGGACTCTCACACTATTATGTTAGATCCACTATGGACTGGACTCTCACACTATTATGTTAGATCCACTATGGACTGGACTCTCACTATTATGTTGGATCCACTATGGACTGGACTTTCACTATTATGTTAGATCCACTATGGACTGGACTCTCACTATTATGTTAGATCCACTATGGACTGGACTCTCACTATTATGTTAGATCCACTATGGACTGGACTCTCACTATTATGTTAGATCCACTATGGACTGGACTCTCACTATTATGTTAGATCCACTATGGACTGGACTCTCACACTATTATGTTAGATCCACTATAGACTGGACTCTCATTATTATGTTAGATCCACTATGGACTGGACTCTCACTATCATGTTAGATCCACTATGGACTGGACTCTCACTATTATGTTAGATCCACTATAGACTGGACTCTCACTATTATGTTAGATCCACTATGGACTGGACTCTCACACTATCATGTTAGATCCACTATGGACTGGACTCTCACAATATTATGTTAGATCCACTATGGACTGGACTCTCACACTATTATGTTAGATCCACTATGGACTGGACTCTCACACTATTATGTTAGATCCACTATAGACTGGACTCTCACTATTATGTTAGATCCACCATGGACTGGACTCTCACTATTATGTTAGATCCACTATGGACTGGACTCTCACTATTATGTTAGATCCACTATGGACTGGACTCTCACTATTATGTTGGATCCACTATGGACTGGACTCTCATTATTATGTTAGATCCACTATAGACTGGACTCTCACTATTATGTTAGATCCACTATGAACTGGACTCTCACACTATTATGTTAGATCCACTATGGACTGGACTCTCACTATTATGTTAGATCCACTATGGACTGGACTCTCACACTATTATGTTAGATCCACTATGGACTGGACTCTCACTATTATGTTGGATCCACTATGGACTGGACTCTCACACTATTATGTTAGATCCACTATGGACTGGACTCTCACACTATTATGTTAGATCCACTATGGACTGGACTCTCACTATTATGTTAGATCCACTATGGACTGGACTCTCACTATTATGTTAGATCCACTATGGACTGGACTCTCACACTATTATGTTAGATCCACTATGGACTGGACTCTCACTATTATGTTAGATCCACTATGGACTGGACTCTCACACTATTATGTTAGATCCACTATGGACTGGACTCTCACTATTATGTTAGATCCACTATGGACTGGACTCTCACACTATTATGTTAGATCCATCCAAGCAACTAAACAGTATATATATATATATATATATATATATATATATATATATATATATATATATATATATATATATATATATATATATATATATATATATATATATATATATATATATATATATATATATATATATATAGACATATTCTTTTTGTTCATCTCTTTAAGAAAACTGACGTCAAAAGTTGGTAGCAAAAATGGTGCCTGTTGTTTTAGTTGGCCATACTCTTTTTTTTTTTTCTTTTAATACACCACTCTGCCCTACAAGGAACAAGAGTGGCCACTTGGGGGCAGTGTTGTATCACAAAGCTGCTTTATATCTAGTGCAGTTAAACACTGATAATCAACAAGAACACATTGATCTATTTACATATGGCACTAATGCACACACGCACACGCACACACACACGCACACACACACGCACACACACACACACACATTACGTTGACAGAGGGTGAGGTACTTACACAGAGAAGGAGTCAGGGGGAGCAGAGAGGCGGCGCAGATCAGCTGCACACACCTTCTGAATACTACGGCCGCACACACACACACACACACACACACACACACACACACACACACACACACACACACACACACACACACACACACACACGCACACACACACACACAAGAGAGGAGGGAGGGACGACGAGATGTTAAAGAGCGGGGAGGAAGCAGAGAGAAAAGTTAAAAAAAAAGAGGTAAACAAACGACAAATAATTGGACGGACATTGGAGGCAAAGGAGAAAGAGACACGAGAAGGGAGGATGGAGAGGTGGAGAAAAGAGGTAAATAGAGGCAGTGATAGCAGAGCGTACAGTAGCATCACAGTACATCAAGCACGGACAAAAGTTAGTCACACAATTACTCTAGTTTGTGATAAATTACACGCACACACACACACACACACACACACACACACACACACACACACACACACACACACACACACACACACACACAGAGTCAAAACCCATGAAGAATATTAGTGCAGTGCGGAGGGTGGAGGAGTGTTAGTCGCTACACACACTCACATATTGACAGGAGTCAGCTCCCACTGTGCAGGTTGTATGACTGTGTGTGTGTGTGTGTGTGTGTGTGTGTGTGTGTGTGTGAGAGACTCACTCGTTGAGTAGGGGCACAGAGGTGCGCCTCTTGCTCTTCTGCACCATGTTGGCCTGGTTGCGCAGCGAGATGCGGAGCGTGGACGGAGCCAGCCGGCAGGGCTCGCCGTCCACCTGCGAGGACAATCGGGAGGGCCGCTTTGAGAAGCTCGCAACAAGAAAAGCCACTTAGAGCGGCCTGCCTGCTTCCTCTTTTAAGAGCGCAACTCATCATCTTTGGGAAATGTCAGTGATGAGTTTTGTGACCTTTAAAATAGCTGACTGGTTGGCTGAAGGATTTGACGACGACGTCTCGGACAAATTGAAGACTGGTGATGGGGCATGCGCTCACCTGAACAGGCACGGTCTTGTACGTGGTGAGGATCACCTCCCGGCACTGGTGCAGCCTCTCGCCGTGGCCGCCCACTTGTAGCGCCGCCTGCAGGACGGAGGAGGCATCACGTGAACCCGCAGCCACTTCAAAAGTGGTCCAATGTGTGTTCTGTGCAGTTTGTACACCGCAAAAACTGGAATCTAAGTAAGATGAAATATCTCAAATAAGGGTGATATTTGCTTATTTTCTGTTTGATAAGATAATTCTTCTCACTAAGCAGATTTTATGTTCGAGTGTTTTACTTGTTTGAAGTGTTTTGGTCCTAAATGATGTCAGTAAGATATTACAGCTTGTTGCTGAGATTTGATGAGCTATATTGAGTAAAACATGCTTGAAACTAGAATATCAAATGTTGCAAAGCTGTGTCATCAACACTCACAAGTATAAAACTACTTTTTTAAAGTACCATATTTTTCGGACTATAAGTCGCAGTTTTTTTCATAGTTTGGCCGGGGGTGCGACTTATACTCAGGAGCGACTTATGTGTGAAATGATTAACACATTAGCGTAAAATATCAAATAATATTATTGATCTCATTCACGTAAGAAACTAGACGTATAAGATTTCATGGGATTTAGCGATTAGGAGTGACAGATTGTTTGGTAAACGTATAGCATGTTCTATATGTTATAGTTATTTGAATGACTCTTACCATAATATGTTACGTTAACATACCAGGCACCTTCTCAGTTGGTTATTTATGCCTCATATAACGTACACTTATTCAGCCTGTTGTTCACTATTCTTTAGACATTTTAAATTGCCTTTCAAATGTCTATTCTTGCTGTTGGCTTTTATCAAATACATTTCCCCAAAAAATGCGACTTATACTCCAGTGCGACTTATATATGTTTTTTTCCCCTTCTTTATTATGCATTTTCGGCCGGTGCGACTTATACTCTGGAGCGACTTATACTCCGAAAAATACGGTAATCATTTCTTATTACAAGCATGAAAAAAAAAATCATGATTTTGACACAATTGTGTCTCATAATTAAAACAGATGACAGCCAAATGGACTTTGCTGTTTTATTTCCAATGAAACAATAGAAAATACGTACTCATATAGTAGTACAGTTGGCACAGTACAGCAAACTGACAGTTAATATTAAAACATTTAATATTTCAAACAATTTTGAACAGAAATAGTTCATGCACACTCAGATAAACTGTTCAAAATTACAATTAAAAAAAATTTGGTCGGGGTGCCGGGCTGTATTTATTTATATATATATATATATATATATATATATATATATATATATATATATATATATATATATATATACATATATATATACATATATATATATATACATATATATATACATATATATATACATATACATATATATATATATATATATATATATATATATATATATGTATATATATATATATATATATATGTATATATATATGTATATATATATATATGTATATATATATGTATATATATATATATATATATATATATATATATATATATATGTGTATATATATATATATATGTATATATATATATATATGTATATGTATATATATATATATATACATATATATATATATATATATATATATATATATATATATATATATATATATACATATATATATATACACATATATATATATATATATATATATATATATACATATATATATATATATATATATATATATATATACATATATATATACATATATATATATATATATATATATACATATATATATATATATATATATATATATATATATATACATATATATATACATATATATATATATATATATATATATATATATATATATATATATATATATATATATATATATATATATATATATATATATATATATATATATATATATATATATATATATATATATGTATATATATATATACATATATATATATATATATATATATATATATATTAGACTTAGACAAACTTGAATGATCCACAAGGGAAATTGTTCAACACAGTTGTTTAGTTACAATGATGGAAAGTGTAAGGATGGAAAGGACAATGCAGGTATAAATAGACTAATATAGCGATAAAAAAATCTAACATATATACGAATATATACATGATATGTGTACAGAATAATATATATGCAGATGTATTATATTATGTCTATAACATATATACAATATATACCAATGACCATGTACAATATTACAGTATATACGACAGCAGCAGCATAAAATAGAAAGTAGATCCAGCAGGAAATAGAAAATAGACATTATAAACATTATAAACAAAGAGAAGTAGCTAACATGTCAGGTGTCAGGTAATAGGCAGATGTCTATTGCTGTATGGCGAGTGAGTGATATATATATATATATATATATATATATATATATATATATATATATATATATATATATATATATATATATATATATATATATATATATATATATATATATATATATATATATATATATATATACTACCGTTCAAAAGTTTGGGGTCACATTGAAATGTCCTTATTTTTGAAGGAAAAGCACTGTACTTTTCAATGAAGATAACTTTAAACTAGTCTTAACTTTGCTAATGTGGTAAATGACTATTCTAGCTGCAAATGTCTGCTTTTTGGTGCAATATCTACATAGGTGTATAGAGGCCCATTTCCAGCTCCAGTGTTCTAATGGTACAATGTGTTTGCTCATTGGCTCAGAAGGCTAATTGATGATTAGAAAACCCTTGTGCAATCATGTTCACACATCTGAAAACACTTTAGCTCGTTACAGAAGCTACAAAACGGACCTTCCTTTGAGCAGATTGAGTTTCTGGAGCATCACATTTGTGGGGTCAATTAAACGCTCAAAATGGCCAGAAAAAGAGAACTTTCATCTGAAACTCGACAGTCTATTCTTGTTCTTAGAAATGAAGGCTATTCCACTAAATTGTTTGGGTGACCCCAAACTTTTGAACGGTAGTGTATGTATATTCCTTGCGCACTAATTGACTGAAAGAGCACGCACTTGGCGCGATGATGTCATTTTATCGATGGGAAAATGCAAGAAATGTAATGCCGAGCGCATATCATTATGTGAAGATAATGGCACTAGCATTTACTTCATTTAAGAATATTTTTCAACATATTGAGAAAAAAGGTCTCGTATTTGTTTATTCTACCATGAAAAGTGCACTTGTTATTAGTGAGAATATACTTATTTTAAGCTATTTTTGGGTTCATTGAGGTTAGCTAATTTAACTTGTTTTGGAAAGTCTTGACTAGCCAAATTTTCTTGTTCTATTGGCAGATAATTTTGCTTAGTTCAAATAAAATACCCCTCATTTTTGTATTTTTTGTTTTGTTTTTGATCAACGACTTTTTGCAGCGCGTGTGTGTCTCACCAGTGAGGCCATGGTGAAGCCGATGACCTCGATGCAGCCGTCGTCGTGGCGCTGCGGCTCAAAGTCGCGGTGGTCGCCCGTGTTCCCCCACGGCATGGTGCCCGCGCAGTATCTGCACGCGACAGCAAGTAGTTAACAACACTTCCTGTCACGCGGCGAGCGGGTCTGCCGTCACACCTACTGTACCTGGGAATGTTGAGAAACACAATGCACTGGAATTTCAGCTCCTGGATCTTTGTAGTCAGGTCTGTGCCGTCACACTGCAAGAGTCGAGATGTGAGTTCTTGAAGCGGGGATGGTGCAGATCCACCAGATCTGTCTTGTGTCGACAGCAGCGTGCTGGCGGTCACTCGCCGGTGTCGTGGTGTGGTGTGATCACACACCAGCGAGAGTGTGTTCCTCGTACTCACCACCACTCGGACGTGCTTGGACAAGTCCCTCGAGCTCCTCTGGAGGAAATCCGAGAAGGCGGCCTGTGTCCCACACACAAGCGGGGAGAAGACTTCATTACACTTCCATTAATAAATAGAGTAACGTCTTCTGATCATTCCATCTTACTTTAGAAGACATCAACAAAGCAGGAAAACCGTAAGAAATACTTTTTTTAACCCTTGTGTAAATGTTCATATTGTTGTTACTCAGCCAGCGTTTGTGGGTCTGATGGACCCGTTGCATTTTGTGTTGCTGGTTTTACGAGCAGAGGAGCGTGTTCGGCAGCGCGCGCACACAGAGTACTTACACGCAGACACGGTGTGTGGACAGAAAAGGGAGAATGGACGCATTTTGGTGTAAAAAGTCAAGATAAAGGTGAAGTTAAACACTGAAACACCCTCAGGAAGAGGTGCTTTAAGACAGCGGCTAACATCCATCCACAGTCTGCAGTGTTGTAGCTACTTCTAAATCACTAATCCTTGTCTCCATGGCGACAAATAAAGTAAGTTTCTTACAAGTAGCATTATCACTGGAGGACGAGGAATAGCTAAACATGCTTCACTACACACCGTAGGAGGATACAATAGCTCACCGGCGTCACAATGTAAACAAACGCCATGGGTGGATCTACACCTGACATCCACTGTAATGATACCAAGTACAGGAGTGTATCTAGTCGATACTACTATGATTACATCAATATTTTTTAGCATCACAAAATCTTTTTTAATTTTTTTTAAATTCATATTGTGTTTATAAACTCAGTAAATACGTCCCTGGACACATGAGGACTTTGAATATGACCAATGTATGATCCTGTAACTACTTGGTATCACATCGATACCTAAATGTGTGGTATCATCCAAAACTAACGTAAAGTATCAAAGAAGAGAAGAATAAGCTATTATTACATTTTAACAGAAGTGTAGATACAACATGTTGAAACAGAAAATTAGCAGATATTAACAGTAAATGAACAAGTAGATTAATAATAAATTTTTACAGTTTGTCCCTCATTATTATTTTTTTTGTTACAACCTTATTCCAAAATAGAATCCTTTTATTTTTGTCCTTACAATTCTACTCACAATACCCCATAATGACATTTTGAAAAAAAAAAAATTGAAACTTTTTGCCAATGTATTACAAATAAATAATCAACAAAAACATCTCTTTCATAAATAAATCAATATAAGTTATATAGATATGAATGAGGTAGATCCCCTCCACTTGGTCAATTGAAAAGTAGCTCGCCGGCAGAAAAAGTGTGGGCACCCCTGATCTATATCCACTGTCATTTTACCCTTGTGTGGTGTTCGGGTCTGTGGGACCCGTTTTCATTTTTTATTAAAAGAAAAATGATACAATTAATTAATTTTTCAAACTGAGACTCACTGACTTTGGCTCATTTTCTGTGAAGAACATATATCAGAATACATATTTAATGACCACACACCATACACCCCCCCTACACATTTATATTACATATAAGATGTCCGGGTCCACTGGACCCGGGGATGATAGAAGTGGGGAAATTGATGAAACATTTTATTTATTTATTTATTTTTTAAATTCCTTGTGCGGTCCATGGACCGGTACCGGGCCGCGGGACCACTGCCCTAAAGGGAAACCTTTTTAAATGATAGTCAGATCCATTCTGAAGATGCCTAAGTGATTTTTAAGCTTTGGCCCATATTTCATTTGAATTTTTTATTTTTTTTAAATGGTCCTCAGTCGTCACGTACAAATTTGTGTGAATTATGCAAAATTATTTAAATTTGGTCCCCATGAACCATATGAACTCTTTTTTCCCCAGAGTCCCCAGTAAGAATGATCAGCACATTACTTCATCAATCCAGAGATTTAAAGACGTGTATGACAGGGGTGTCCAAACTTTTTCCACTGAGGGCCGTACACGGAAAAATTTAAGCATGCGGGGGCCATTTTGATATTTTTCATTTTCAAACCTTAACAAAATATATGGATTTTTATTTTTTTTTAACCTTTAGGGCTCCCGGGGACTATAAAGGGCCTCAGTCATTAAACTGTTAAAAATAAGTCAAATTATTATTATTATTTTTTATTTAACGCTTACAGTAAATCTCTATATCAACTTGAGGTTGATATAAAGTAAAAAAAAAAAAAGAATTTTCTGTCAAAGACAACTTTGTTTTTTATAGTAAAACTGAAATATGCAGTATTTAGTAATTAGAGCCTTAAAAGATCAATAATGCAGGACACCATTGATTTTAAGTCTTTAATATTTTTGAGTAATCGCAGTGAAAAGTTAAATAAAATCCTACTAAATATATTTGGGATCCAAAAGGTCCCCCACTCATAAAGTGATACATTTTTTAAAAACTTTTAACACTTAAATTACGAGATCAACTTCAGATATATCTGTCGATTTTACGTTTGAACTATTATTTTGTTTGTTTTATGCTCTTTTGTCAAATAAAACTTTGATGTTTTTATACGGCAACCACACAATATACGCAATATTTTTTCCACATAAAACATTTTAAAGTGATGTTTTTTAAGTAATAATTCATTATAACATAGATTTTTAGTCTTTTTTTTTTTTTTTTTTTTTAGCAATGGCAAAAAAATGAAAAATAAACAAAGACAAAAGAAAAAAAACAGCCTGCATGGCAGCTTTTGTGTCAACATTGCAACTTTTTCTTGTTAGATTTCCCCTCATTCCACTTTATTTAAATGTTTTTTAACATTTTTGCAATATTATCAATTTTGCAATTTTTGCAGAATGTGTGGCGGGCCGGTAAACAATTAGCTGCGGGCCGCAAATGGCACTTTGGACACCCCTGGTGTATGAGCCATTTTTTTATGCCTCCACAACCTGTAGAAAGGGTGGTCCCCACAAGTCATGATTAGAGATGTCCGATAATATCGGTCTGCCGATATTATCGGCCGATAAATGCGTTAAAATGTAATATCGGAAATTATCGGTATCGTTTTTTTTAATTATCAGTATCGTTTTTTTTTTGTTTTTTTTAAATTAAATCCACACAAAAAACATAAGATACACTTACAATTAGTGCACCAACCCAAAAAACCTCCCTCCCCCATTTACACTCATTCACACAAAAGGGTTGTTTCTTTCTGTTATTAATATTCTGGTTCCTACATTATATATCAATATATATCAATACAGTCTGCAAGGGATACAGTCCATAAGCACACATGATTGTGCGTGCTGCTGGTCCACTAATAATACTAACCTTTAACAGTTAATTTTACAAATTTTCATTAATTACTAGTTTCTATGTAACTGTTTTTATATTGTTGTACTTTCTTTTTTATTCAAGAAAATGTTTTTAATGTATTTATCTTATTTTATTAATTTTTTTTTAAAAGTACCTTATCTTCACCATACCTGGTTGTCCAAATTAGGCATAATAATGTGTTAATTCCACGACTGTATATATATCGGTTGATATCGGTATCGGTTGATATCGGTATCAGTAATTAAAAAGTTGGACAATATTGGCATATCGGATATCGGCAAAAAGCCATTATCGGACATCCCTATTTTAAAGTGATATTTTTAAAGTAATAATTCATTATAACATAGATTTTTAGTCTTTTTTTAAAATTTTTTTAGCAATGGCAAAAAAATGAAAAATAAACAAAGACAAAAGAAAGAAAACAGCCTGCATGGCAGGTTTTGTGTCAACTTTGCAACTTTTTCTTGTTAGATTTCACCTCATTCCACTTTTTTAAAATGTTTTTAAAATTTTTTTCAATATTATCAATTTTTGCAGAATGTGTGGCGAGCCGGTAAACAATTAGCTGCGGGCCGCAAATGGCCCCCGGGCCGCACTTTGGACACCCCTGGTGTATGAGCCATTTTTTTATGCCTCCACAACCTGTAGAAAGGGTGGTCCCCACAAGTCATGATTAGAGATGTCTGATAATATCGGTCTGCCGATATTATCGGCCGATAAATGCGTTAAAATGTAATATCGGAAATAATCGGTATCGGTTTTTTTATTATCAGTATCGTTTTTTTGTGTGTTTTTTTTTGTTTTTTTTGTTTTTTTTATTAAATCCACAAAAAAAACACAAGATACACTTACAATTAGTGCACCAACCCAAAAAACTCCCTCCCCCATTCACACTCATTCACACAAAAGGGTTGTTTCTTTCTGTTATTAATATTCTGCTTCCTACATTATATATCAATATATATCAATACAGTCTGCAAGGGATACAGTCCGTAAGCACACATGATTGTGCGTGCTGCTGGTCCACTAATAACACTAACCTTTAACAGTTAATTTTACAAATTTTCATTAATTACTAGTTTCTATGTAACTGTTTTTATATTGTTTTACGTTCTTTTTTATTCAAGAAAATGTTTTTAATTTATTTATCTTATTTTATTTGATTCATTTTTTAAAAAAAGTACCTAATCTTCACCATACCTGGTTGTCCAAATTAGGCATAATAATGTGTTAATTCCACGACTGTATATATTGGTTGATATCGGTATCGGTTGATATCGGTATCGGTAATTAAAGAGTTGGACAATATCGGCATATCGGATATCGGCAAAAAGCCATTATCGGACATCCCTATTTTAAAGTGATATTTTTTAAGTAATAATTCATTATAACATAGATTTTTAGTCTTTTTTTAAATTTTTTTTAGCAATGGCAAAAAAATGAAAAATAAAGAAAGACAAAAGAAAAAAAACAGCCTGCATGGCAGCTTTTGTGTCAACATTGCAACTTTTTCTTGTTAGATTTCACCTCATTCCACTTTTTTAAAATTTTTAAAAAATTTTTTGCAATATTATCAATTTTTGCAGAATGTGTGGCGAGCCGGTAAACAATTAGCTGCGGGCCGCAAATGGCCCCCGGGCCGCACTTTGGACACCCCTGGTGTATGAGCCATTTTTTTATGCCTCCACAACCTGTAGAAAGGGTGGTCCCCACAAGTCATGATTAGAGATGTCCGATAATATCGGTCTGCCGCTATTATCGGCCGATAAATGCGTTAAAATGTAATATCGGAAATTATCGGTATCGTTTTTTTTTTATTATCAGTATCGTTTTTTTATTTTTTTATTTTTTTATTTTTAAATTAAATCCACACAAAAAACATAAGATACACTTACAATTAGTGCACCAACCCAAAAAACCTCCCTCCCCCATTTACACTCATTCACACAAAAGGGTTGTTTCTTTCTGTTATTAATATTCTGGTTCCTACATTATATATCAATATATATCAATACAGTCTGCAAGGGATACAGTCCGTAAGCACACATGATTGTGCGTGCTGCTGGTCCACTAATAATACTAACCTTTAACAGTTAATTTTACAAATTTTCATTAATAGCTAGTTTCTATGTAACTGTTTTTATATTGTTTTACTTTCTTTTTTATTCAAGAAAATGTTTTTAATTTATTTATCTTATTTGATTCATTTTTTTTTTAAAAGTACCTTATCTTCACCATACCTGGTTGTCCAAATTAGGCATAATAATGTGTTAATTCCACGACTGTATATATATCGGTTGATATCGGTATCGGTTGATATCGGTATCGGTAATTAAAGAGTTGGACAATATCGGCATATCGGATATCGGCAAAAAGCCATTATCGGACATCCCTATTTTAAAGTGATATTTTTTAAGTAATAATTCATTATAACATAGATTTTTAGTCTTTTTTTTTTTTTTTTTAGCAATGGCAAAAAAATGAAAAATAAACAAAGACAAAAGAAAAAAACAGCCTGCATGGCAGCTTTTGTGTCAACTTTGCAACTTTTTCTTGTTAGATTTCACCTCATTCCACTTTTTTAAAATGTTTTTAAAAATGTTTGCAATATTATCAATTTTTGCAGAATGTGTGGCGAGCCGGTAAACAATTAGCTGCGGGCCGCAAACGGCCCCCAGGCCGCACTTTGGACACCCCTGGTGTATGAGCCATTTTTTTATGCCTCCACAACCTGTAGAAAGGGTGGTCCCCACAAGTCATGATTAGAGATGTCCGATAATATCGGTCTGCCGATATTATCGGCCGATAAATGCGTTAAAATGTAATATCGGAAATTATCGGTATCTGTTTTTCTATTATCAGTATCGGTTTTTTTTTTTTTTTTTTTTTTTTTTTTTAAATTAAATCCACACAAAAAACATAAGATACACTTACAATTAGTGCACAAACCCAAAAAACCTCCCTCCCCCATTTACACTCACTCACACAAAAGGGTTGTTTCTTTCTGTTATTAATATTCTGGTTCCTACATTATATATCAATATATATCAATACAGTCTGCAAGGGATACAGTCCGTAAGCACACATGATTGTGCGTGCTGCTGGTCCACTAATAATACTAACCTTTAACAGTTAATTTGAAAATTTTTCATTAATTACTAGTTTCTATGTAACTGTTTTTATATTGTTTTACTTTCTTTTTTATTCAAGAAAATGTTTTTAATTTATTTATCTTATTTTATTTGATTCATTTTTTTAAAAAGTACCTTATCTTCACCGTACCTGGTTGTCCAAATTAGGCATAATAATGTGTTAATTCCACGACTGTATATATTGGTTGATATCGGTATCGGTTGATATCGGTATCGGTAATTAAAGAGTTGGACAATATCGGCATATCGGATATCGGCAAAAAGCCATTATCGGACATCCCTATTTTAAAGTGATATTTTTAAAGTAATAATTCATTATAACATAGATTTTTAGTCTTTTATTTTTTATTTTTTTAGCAATGGCAAAAAAATGAAAAATAAACAAAGACAACAGAAAAAAAACAGCCTGCATGGCAGCTTTTGTGTCAACATTGCAACTTTTTCTTGTTAGATTTCACCTCATTCCACTTTTTTAAAATGTTTTTAAAATTTTTTGCAATATTATCAATTTTTGCAGAATGTGTGGCGAGCCGGTAAACAATTAGCTGCGGGCCGCAAACGGCCCCCGGTCCGCACTTTGGACACCCCTGGTGTATGAGCCATTTTTTTATGCCTCCACAACCTGTAGAAAGGGTGGTCCCCACAAGTCATGATTAGAGATGTCCGATAATATCGGTCTGCCGCTATTATCGGCCGATAAATGCGTTAAAATGTAATATCGGAAATTATCGGTATCGTTTTTTTTTTATTATCAGTATCGTTTTTTTATTTTTTTATTTTTAAATTAAATCCACACAAAAAACATAAGATACACTTACAATTAGTGCACCAACCCAAAAAACCTCCCTCCCCCATTTACACTCATTCACACAAAAGGGTTGTTTCTTTCTGTTATTAATATTCTGCTTCCTACATTATATATCAATATATATCAATACAGTCTGCAAGGGATACAGTCCGTAAGCACACATGATTGTGCGTGCTGCTGGTCCACTAATAATACTAACCTTTAACAGTTAATTTTACAAATTTTCATTAATAGCTAGTTTCTATGTAACTGTTTTTATATTGTTTTACTTTCTTTTTTATTCAAGAAAATGTTTTTAATTTATTTATCTTATTTGATTCATTTTTTTTTTAAAAGTACCTTATCTTCACCATACCTGGTTGTCCAAATTAGGCATAATAATGTGTTAATTCCACGACTGTATATATATCGGTTGATATCGGTATCGGTTGATATCGGTATCGGTAATTAAAGAGTTGGACAATATCGGCATATCGGATATCGGCAAAAAGCCATTATCGGACATCCCTATTTTAAAGTGATATTTTTTAAGTAATAATTCATTATAACATAGATTTTTAGTCTTTTTTTTTTTTTTTTAGCAATGGCAAAAAAATGAAAAATAAACAAAGACAAAAGAAAAAAACAGCCTGCATGGCAGCTTTTGTGTCAACTTTGCAACTTTTTCTTGTTAGATTTCACCTCATTCCACTTTTTTAAAATGTTTTTAAAAATGTTTGCAATATTATCAATTTTTGCAGAATGTGTGGCGAGCCGGTAAACAATTAGCTGCGGGCCGCAAACGGCCCCCAGGCCGCACTTTGGACACCCCTGGTGTATGAGCCATTTTTTTATGCCTCCACAACCTGTAGAAAGGGTGGTCCCCACAAGTCATGATTAGAGATGTCCGATAATATCGGTCTGCCGATATTATCGGCCGATAAATGCGTTAAAATGTAATATCGGAAATTATCGGTATCTGTTTTTCTATTATCAGTATCGGTTTTTTTTTTTTTTTTTTTTTTTTTTAAAAATTAAATCCACACAAAAAACATAAGATACACTTACAATTAGTGCACAAACCCAAAAAACCTCCCTCCCCCATTTACACTCACTCACACAAAAGGGTTGTTTCTTTCTGTTATTAATATTCTGGTTCCTACATTATATATCAATATATATCAATACAGTCTGCAAGGGATACAGTCCGTAAGCACACATGATTGTGCGTGCTGCTGGTCCACTAATAATACTAACCTTTAACAGTTAATTTGAAAATTTTTCATTAATTACTAGTTTCTATGTAACTGTTTTTATATTGTTTTACTTTCTTTTTTATTCAAGAAAATGTTTTTAATTTATTTATCTTATTTTATTTGATTCATTTTTTTAAAAAGTACCTTATCTTCACCGTACCTGGTTGTCCAAATTAGGCATAATAATGTGTTAATTCCACGACTGTATATATTGGTTGATATCGGTATCGGTTGATATCGGTATCGGTAATTAAAGAGTTGGACAATATCGGCATATCGGATATCGGCAAAAAGCCATTATCGGACATCCCTATTTTAAAGTGATATTTTTAAAGTAATAATTCATTATAACATAGATTTTTAGTCTTTTATTTTTTATTTTTTTAGCAATGGCAAAAAAATGAAAAATAAACAAAGACAACAGAAAAAAAACAGCCTGCATGGCAGCTTTTGTGTCAACATTGCAACTTTTTCTTGTTAGATTTCACCTCATTCCACTTTTTTAAAATGTTTTTAAAATTTTTTGCAATATTATCAATTTTTGCAGAATGTGTGGCGAGCCGGTAAACAATTAGCTGCGGGCCGCAAACGGCCCCCGGTCCGCACTTTGGACACCCCTGGTGTATGAGCCATTTTTTTATGCCTCCACAACCTGTAGAAAGGGTGGTCCCCACAAGTCATGATTAGAGATGTCCGATAATATCGGTCTGCCGCTATTATCGGCCGATAAATGCGTTAAAATGTAATATCGGAAATTATCGGTATCGTTTTTTTTTTATTATCAGTATCGTTTTTTTATTTTTTTATTTTTTTATTTTTAAATTAAATCCACACAAAAAACATAAGATACACTTACAATTAGTGCACCAACCCAAAAAACCTCCCTCCCCCATTTACACTCATTCACACAAAAGGGTTGTTTCTTTCTGTTATTAATATTCTGCTTCCTACATTATATATCAATATATATCAATACAGTCTGCAAGGGATACAGTCCGTAAGCACACATGATTGTGCGTGCTGCTGGTCCACTAATAATACTAACCTTTAACAGTTAATTTTACAAATTTTCATTAATAGCTAGTTTCTATGTAACTGTTTTTATATTGTTTTACTTTCTTTTTTATTCAAGAAAATGTTTTTAATTTATTTATCTTATTTTATTTGATTCATTTTTTTAAAAAAGTACCTTATCTTCACCATACCTGGTTGTCCAAATTAGGCATAATAATGTGTTAATTCCACGACTGTATATATATCGGTTGATATCGGTATCGGTTGATATCGGTATCGGTAATTAAAGAGTTGGACAATATCGGCATATTGGATATCGGCAAAAAGCCATTATTGGACATCCCTATTTTAAAGTGATATTTTTTAAGTAATAATTCATTATAACATAGATTTTTAGTCTTTTTTTTTTTTTTTTTTAGCAATGGCAAAAAAAAAGAAACATAAATAAAGACAAAAGAAAAAAACAGCCTGCATGGCAGCTTTTGTGTCAACATTGCAACTTTTTCTTGTTAGATTTCACCTCATTCCACTTTTTTAAAATGTTTTTAAAATTTTTTGCAATATTATCAATTTTTGCAGAATGTGTGGCGAGCCGGTAAACAATTAGCTGCGGGCCGCAAATGGCCCCTGGGCCGCACTTTGGACACCCCTGGTGTATGAGCCATTTTTTTATGCCTCCAAAACCTGTAGAAAGGGTAGTCCCCACAAGTCATGATTAGAGATGTCCGATAATATCGGTCTGCCGATATTATCGGCCGATAAATGCGTTAAAATGTAATATCGGAAATTATCGGTATCGTTTTTTTTTTTTATCAGTATCGTTTTTTGTTTGTTTGTTTTTTTAATTAAATCCACACAAAAAACATAAGATACACTTACAATTAGTGCACCAACCCAAAAAACCTCCCTCCCCCATTTACACTCATTCACACAAAAGGGTTGTTTCTTTCTGTTATTAATATTCTGGTTCCTACATTATATATCAATATATATCAATACAGTCTGCAAGGGATACAGTCCGTAAGCACACATGATTGTGCGTGCTGCTGATCCACTAATAATACTAACCTTTAACAGTTAATTTTACAAATTTTCATTAATTACTAGTTTCTATGTAACTGTTTTTATATTGTTTTACTTTCTTTTTTATTCAGGAAAATGTTTTTAATTTATTTATCTTATTTTATTTGATTAATTTTTTAAAAAAGTACCTTATCTTCACCATACCTCGGTTGTCCAAATTAGGCATAATAATGTGTTAATTCCACGACTGTATATATATCGGTTGATATCGGTATCGGTTGATATCGGTATCGGTAATTAAAGAGTTGGACAATATCGGCATATCGGATATTGGCAAAAAGCCATTATCGGACATCCCTATTTTAAAGTGATATTTTTTAAGTAATAATTCATTATAACATAGATATTTAGTCTTTTTTTTTTTTTTTTTTAGCAATGGCAAAAAAATGAAAAATAAAGAAAGACAAAATAAAAAAAACAGCCTGCATGGCAGCTTTTGTGTCAACATTGCAACTTTTTCTTGTTAGATTTCACCTCATTCCACTTTTTTCAAATGTTTTTAAAATTTTTTGCAATATTATCAATTTTTGCAGAATGTGTGGCGAGCCGGTAAACAATTAGCTGCGGGCCGCAAACGGCCCCCGGGCCGCACTTTGGACACCCCTGGTGTATGAGCCATTTTTTTATGCCTCCACAACCTGTAGAAAGGGTGGTCCCCACAAGTCATGATTAGAGATGTCCGATAATATCGGTCTGCCGATATTATCGGCCGATAAATGCGTTAAAATGTAATATCGGAAATTATTGGTATCGGTTTTTTTTATTATCAGTATCGTTTTTTTTTTGTTTTTTTTATTAAATCCACAAACAAAACACAAGATACACTTACAATTAGTGCACCAACCCAAAAAACCTCCCTCCCCCATTTACACTCATTCACACAAAAGGGTTGTTTCTTTCTGTTATTAATATTCTGGTTCCTACATTATATATCAATATATATCAATACAGTCTGCAAGGGATACAGTCCGTAAGCACACATGATTGTGCGTGCTGCTGGTCCACTAATAATACTAACCTTTAACAGTTAATTTTACAAATTTTCATTAATTACTAGTTTCTATGTAACTGTTTTTATATTGTTTTACTTTCTTTTTTATTCAAGAAAATGTTTTTAATTTATTTATCTTATTTTATTTGATTCATTTTTTTTAAAAAAGTACCTTATTTTCACCATACCTGGTTGTCCAAATTAGACATAATAATGTGTTAATTCCACAACTGTATATATTGGTTGATATCGGTATCGGTTGATATCAGTATCGGTAATTAAAGAGTTGGACAATATCGGCATATCGGATATCGGCAAAAAGCCATTATCGGACATCCCTATTTTAAAGTGATATTTTTAAGTAATAATTCATTATAACATAGATTTTTAGTCTTTTTTTTTTTTATTTTTTTTTAGCAATGGCAAAAAAATGAAAAATAAACAAAGACAAAAGAAAAAAAAACAGCCTGCATGGCAGCTTTTGTGTCAACATTGCAACTTTTTCTTGTTAGATTTCACCTCATTCCACTTTTTTAAAATGTTTTTAAAATTTTTTGCAATATTATCAATTTTTGCAGAATGTGTGGCGAGCCGGTAAACAATTAGCTGCGGGCCGCAAACGGCCCCCGGGCCGCACTTTGGACACCCCTGGTGTATGAGCCATTTTTTTATGCCTCCACAACCTGTAGAAAGGGTGGTCCCCACAAGTCATGATTAGAGATAAATGCGTTAAAATGTAATATCGGAAATTATCGGTATCGGTTTTTTTATTATCAGTATCGTTTTTTGTTGTTGTTTTTTTTGTTTTTTTTAAAAAATTAAATCCACATAAAAAACACAAGATACACTTACAATTAGTGCACCAACCCAAAAAACCCCCCTCCCCCATTTACACTCATTCACACAAAAGGGTTGTTTCTTTCTGTTATTAATATTCTGGTTCCTACATTATATATCAATATATATCAATACAGTCTGCAAGGGATACAGTCCGTAAGCACACATGATTGTGCGTGCTGCTGCTCCACTAATAATACTAACCTTTAACAGTTAATTTTACAAATTTTCATTAATTACTAGTTTCTATGTAACTGTTTTTATATTGTTTTACTTTCTTTTTTATTCAAGAAAATGTTTTTAATTTATTTATCTTATTTTATTTGATTCATTTTTTTAAAAAAGTACCTTATCTTCACCATACCTGGTTGTCCAAATTAGGCATAATAATGTGTTAATTCCACGACTGTATATAGCGGTTGATATCGGTATCGGTTGATATCGGTATCGGTTGATATCGGTATCGGTAATTAAAGAGTTGGACAATATCTGCATATCGGATATCGGCAAAAAGCCATTATCGGACATCCCTATTTTAAAGTGATATTTTTTAAGTAATAATTCATTATAACATAGATTTTTAGTCTTTTTTTTTTTTTTTTAGCAATGGCAAAAAAATGAAAAATAAACAAAGACAAAAGAAAAAAAACAGCCTGCATGGCAGCTTTTGTGTCAACATTGCAACTTTTTCTTGTTAGATTTCACCTCATTCCACTTTTTTAAAATGTTTTTAAAATTTTGTGTAATATTATCAATTTATGCAGAATGTGTGGCGAGCCGGTAAACAATTAGCTGCGGGCCGCAAATGGCCCCCGGGCCGCACTTTGGACACCCCTGGTGTATGAGCCATTTTTTATGCCTCCACAACCTGTAGAAAGGGTGGTCCCCACAAGTCATGATTAGAGATGTCCGATAATATCGGTCTGCCGATATTATCGGCCGATAAATGCGTTAAAATGTAATATCTGAAATTATCGGTATCGGTTTTTTTTATTATCAGTATCGTTTTTTTGGTGTTTGTTTTTGTTTTTTTTGTTTTTTTTATTAAATCGACAAAAAAAACACAAGATACACTTACAATTAGTGCACCAACCCAAAAAAACTCCCTCCCCCCATTTACACTCATTCACACAAAAGGGTTGTTTCTTTCTGTTATTAATATTCTGCTTCCTACATTATATATCAATATATATTAATACAGTCTGCAAGGGATACAGTCCGTAAGCACACATGATTGTGCGTGCTGCTGGTCCACTAATAATACTAACCTTTAACAGTTAATTTTACAAATTTTCATTAATTACTAGTTTCTATGTAACTGTTTTTATATTGTTTTACTTTCTTTTTTATTCAAGAAAATGTTTTTAATTTATTTATCTTATTTTATTTGATTAATTTTTTTAAAAAAAGTACCTTATCTTCACCATACCTGGTTGTCCAAATTAGGCATAATAATGTGTTAATTCCACGACTGTATATATATCGGTTGATATCGGTATCGGTTGATATCGGTATCGGTAATTAAAGAGTTGGACAATATCGGCATATCGGATATCGGCAAAAAGCCATTATCGGACATCCCTATTTTAAAGTGATATTTTTTAAGTAATAATTCATTATAACAGATTTTTAGTCTTTTTTTTTTTTTTAGCAATGGCAAAAAAATGAAAAATAAAGAAAGACAAAAGAAAAAAACAGCCTGCATGGCAGCTTTTGTGTCAACTTTGCAACTTTTTCTTGTTAGATTTCACCTCATTCCACTTTTTTAAAATGTTTTTAAAATTTTTTGCAATATTATCAATTTTTGCAGAATGTGTGGCGAGCCGGTAAACAATTAGCTGCGGGCCGCAAATGGCCCCCGGGCCGCACTTTGGACACCCCTGGTGTATGAGCCATTTTTTTATGCCTCCACAACCTGTAGAAAGGGTGGTCCCCACAAGTCATGATTAGAGATGTCCGATAATATCGGTCTGCCGCTATTATCGTCCGATAAATGCGTTAAAATGTAATATCGGAAATTATCGGTATTGTTTTTTTTATTATCAGTATCGTTTTTTTTATTTTTTTATTTTTTTTTATTTTTATTAAATCCACAAAAAAAACACAAGATACACTTACAATTAGTGCACTAACACAAAAAACCTCCCTCCCCCATTTACACTCATTCACACAAAAGGGTTGTTTCTTTCTGTTATTAATATTCTGCTTCCTACATTATATATCAATATATATCAATACAGTCTGCAAGGGATACAGTCCGTAAGCACACATGATTGTGCGTGCTGCTGGTCCACTAATAATACTAACCTTTAACAGTTAATTTTACAAATTTTCATTAATTACTAGTTTCTATGTAACTGTTTTTATATTGTTTTACTTTCTTTTTTATTCAAGAAAATGTTTTTAATTTATTTATCTTATTTTATTTGATTCATTTTTAAAAAAAAGTACCTTATCTTCACCATACCTGGTTGTCCAAATTAGGCATAATAATGTGTTAATTCCACGACTGTATATATCGGTTGATATCGGTATCGGTTGATATCGGTATCTGTAATTAAAGAGTTGGACAATATCGGCATATCGGATATCGGCAAAAAGCCATTATCGGACATCCCTATTTTAAAGTGATATTTTTTAAGTAATAATTCATTATAACAGATTTTTAGTCTTTTTTTTTTTTTTAGCAATGGCAAAAAAATGAAAAATAAAGAAAGACAAAAGAAAAAAACAGCCTGCATGGCAGCTTTTGTGTCAACATTGCAACTTTTTCTTGTTAGATTTCACCTCATTCCACTTTTTTAAAATGTTTTTAAAATTTTTTGCAATATTATCAATTTTTGCAGAATGTGTGGCGAGCCGGTAAACAATTAGCTGCGGGCCGCAAACGGCCCCCGGTCCGCACTTTGGACACCCCTGGTGTATGAGCCATTTTTTTATGCCTCCACAACCTGTAGAAAGGGTGGTCCCCACAAGTCATGATTAGAGATGTCCGATAATATCGGTCTGCCGATATTATCGGCCGATAAATGTGTTGAAATGTAATATCGGAAATTATCGGTATCGGTTTTTTTTTATATCAGTATCGGGTTTTTTTGTTTTTTTTTTTAAAATTAAATCCACACAAAAAACATAAGATACACTTACAATTAGTGCACCAACCCAAAAAACCTCCCTCCCCCATTCACACTCATTCACACAAAAGGGTTGTTTCTTTCTGTTATTAATATTCTGCTTCCTACATTATATATCAATATATATCAATACAGTCTGCAAGGGATACAGTCCGTAAGCACACATGATTGTGTGTGCTGCTGGTCCACTAATAATACTAACCTTTAACAGTTAATTTTACACATTTTCATTAATTACTAGTTTCTATGTAACTGTTTTTATATTGTTTTACTTTCTTTTTTATTCAAGAAAATGTTTTTAATTTATTTATCTTATTTTATTTGATTCATTTTTTTAAAAAAGTACCTTATCTTCACCATACCTGGTTGTCCAAATTAGGCATAATAATGTGTTAATTCCACGACTGTATATATTGGTTGATATCGGTATCGGTAATTAAAGAGTTGGACAATATCGGCATATCGGATATCGGCAAAAAGCCATTATCGGACATCCCTAGTCATGATCAAAAACTTGTTCCCCATTCATTGTGTGTGTGTGTGTGTGTGCGTGTGCGTGTGCGTGTGCGTGTGTGTGTGTGTGTGTGTGTGTGTGTGTGTAAAGCGAGACTCACTCCTGCATAGAACATCTTGTTGCGGAAGCGACTATTAAACTTTTCCGGGTTGGCCTCTGAAAAAGACAACAATGGCAGAAGGAGAGAAGGCATGAGATATGAGATCATGTGGGAATAAAAGCAGGGTAAAAATAGGAAGGGTCAAAGTGAAGAGCGCAGCACGACAACACACTGAAATGGACTCCACTCACCTCTGGACTCGTGGAACTCCAGGGTGACGTGAGCGTCGAAGCCCAGGCTGAAGTAGTTGTTGAACACGTTTAGAGGCAGCTGAGGACAACACACACTGTGTGAGTGGGCAAAAGTCTCTCGCTCACACACACACACACACACACACACACACACACACACACACACACACACACACACACACACACCTGGTATGTTACATAACATTCATGCCACACTGCAAAAAGTCTGTGTTCAAAAACAAGAAAAAAAATATAGAAAAATTAGGGGTATTTTATAGCGGTGTGTGGGAAAAAATCGATTCGAATTCAAATCGCGATTCTCACGTTGTACGAGTCAGTATCGATTCTCATTTTTCAAAAATCGATTTTCTTTTTTTCAAAAATTTATTGATTATTTTATTAATTTTTTTTAAATTAATCAATCCAACAAAACAATATTATCAACAACAGTATCAATATTAGTTACAATTTCAACATAGCAGTGATTAAAAATCCCTCATTGACATTATCATTAGACATGTATAAAAAAAAAAAAAGAAAAGAACAATAGTGTGACAGTGGCTTACACTTGCATCACATCTCATAAGCTTGACAACACACTGTGTCCAATATTTTCACAAAGATAAAATAAGTCATATTTTTGGTTCATTTAATAGTTAAAACACATTTAAATTATTGCAATCAGTTGATAAAACATTGTCCTCTACAATTATAAAAGCTTTTTGCTCTGCTTGCATGTCAGCAGACTGGGGTAGATCCTGCTGAAATCTATGTATTGAATGAATAGACAATCCTTTTCAATCGGGAAAATTTCGTTTTTGAATCGAGAATCGCGTTGAATCGAAAAAAAAAAAATCGATATTGAATCGAATCGTGGGACACCCAAAGATTCGCAGCCCTAATATTTTACTTGAACTAAGGATAATTATCTGCCAATAGAACAATAAAATTTGGCTTGTCAAGACTTTCCAAAACGAGTAAAATTAGCTAACCTCAATGAACCCAAAAATAGCTTAAAATAATTATATTCTCACTAATAACAAGTGCACTTTTCTTGGTAGAAAAAACAAATATGAGACCTTTTTTCTCAATAAGTTGAAAAATATTCTTAAATGAAGTAAATGCTAGTGCCATTATCTTGACATAATGATATGCGCTCGGCATTACATTTCTTGAAACCAGCAAACTTACACTAAAAACTAGAGATGTCCGATATTATCGGCCGATAAATGCTTTAAAATGTAATATCAGAAATTATCAGTATCGTTTTTTTTTTTTTTAGTTTTTTTTAATTAAATCCACATAAAAAACACAAGATACACTTACAATTAGTGCACCAACCCAAAAAAACCTCCCTCCCCCATTTACACTCATTCACACAAAAGGGTTGTTTCTTTCTGTTATTAATATTCTGCTTCCTACATTATATATCAATATATATCAATACAGTCTGCAAGGGATACAGTCCGTAAGCGCACATGATTGTGCGTGCTGCTGCTCCACTAATAGTACTAACCTTTACCACTTCATTTGACTCATTTTCATTAATTACTAGTTTCTATGTAACTGTTTTTATATTGTTTTACTTTCTTTTTTATTCAAGAAAATGTTTTTTATTTATTTATCTTATTTTTTTTTTTTTTTAAAAGGACCTTATCTTCACCATACCTGGTTGTCCAAATTAGGCATAATAATGTGTTGATTCCACGACTGTATATATCAGTATCGGCTGATATCGGTATAAGTTGATATCGGTATCGGTAATTAAGAGTTGGACAATATCGGAATATCGCATATCGGCAAAAAAGCCATTATCGGACATCCCTAATTCCAACCATAACCAAGCATGCATCAATATAGCTCTTGTCTCAAAGTAGGTGTACTGTCACCACCTGTCACATCACCCCCTGACTTATTTGGAGTTTTTTGCTGTTTTCCTGTATGTAGTGTTTTAGTTCTTGTTTTACGCTTCTATTTTTGTTGTTGATTGTCATGTCATTTACGGATGTACTTTGTGGACGCCGTCTGCTCCACACGCTGTAAGTCTTTGCTGTCGTCCAGCATTCTGATTGACTGATTGGTTGAAACTTTTATTAGTAGATTGCACAGTACAGTACAAATTCCGTACAATTGACCACTAAATGGTAACACCCGAATACGTTTTTCAACTTGTTTAAGTCGGGGTCCACGTAAATCAATTCATGGTTCTGTTTTTGTTTACTTTGCAGCCAGTTCAGTTTTAGTTTTGCATAGCCTTCCCTAAGCTTCAATGCCTTTTCTTAGGGGCACTCACCTTTTGTTTATTTTTGGTTTAAGCATTAGACACCTTTTTACCTGCAAACCACTGTCGTCGTTCCCGACATCTCCAAAGCAAATAGCTACCTGCTGCCACCTACTGATATGGAAGAGTATTACACGGTTACTCTGCCGAGCTCTAGACAGTACAGACTAGGGCTGCGTATCTTTGGGTGTCCCACGATTCGATTCAATATCAATTCTTGGGGTCACGATTCGATTCTAAATCGATTTTTTAGATTGGACGCGATTCTCAATTCAAAAACGATATTTTACCGATTCAAAAGGATTGTTTATTCATTCAATACATAGATTTCAGCAGGATCTACCCCAGTCTGATGACATCTTCACCATACCCGGTTGTCCAAATTAGGCATTATAATGTGTTAGTTCCACGACTGTATACATCAGTATCGGTTGATATCGGTATCGGTAATTAAGAGTTGGACAATATCGGAATATTGGCAAAAAAGCCATTATCGGACATCCCTACTAAAAATTAGTTTATTTTTCTTAATGAAAAAGCAACAAGGCAAGCGCTTGTTACTCTCGGGGTCTCCTAGCCGCTCAGGCAAATCATATGGTCTAAAAATGCATTTTCCCATCGACAACATGACATCATCGCGCCTTATAGTGCGGAAAATACGGTACTTTGAAAAAGCAGTTTTATACTTGTGAGTGTTGATGACACAGCTTTGCAACAGTTGATATTCTAGTTTCAAGCATGTTTTACTCAATATAGCTCATCAAATCTCAGCAACAAGCTGGAATATCTTACTAAGACCATTTAGGACTAAAACACTTCAAACAAGTAAAACACTCTAACATAAAATCTGCTTAGTGCGGGGGTCGGCAACATGCGGCTCTTTAGCTCTGAAGCTTTTTCAAAAATGTACGAAAAATGGACAAATATATTTTTTGTGTTAATATGGTTTCTGTAGGAGGACAAACATGACACAAACCTCCCTAATTGTTATAAATCACATTGTTTATATGAAACATGCTTCACTGATTCGAGTATTTGGCGAGCGCCGTTTTGTCCTACTCATTTTGGCGGTCCTTGAACTCACCGTAGTTTGTTTACATCAGGGGTGTCCAAACTTTTCCCACTGAGGGCCGTACACGGAAAAATTTAAGCATGCGGGGGCCATTTTGATATTTTTCATTTTCAAACCTTGACAAAATATATGGATTTTTTATTTATTTATTTTTTTTAACCTTTAGGGCTCCCGGGGACTATAAAGGGTCTCAGTCATTAAACTGTTAAAAATAAGTCAAATTATTATTATTTTTATTTATTTAACGCTTACAGTAAATCTCTATATCAACTTGAGGTTGATATAAAGTAAAAAAAAAAAAGAAGTTTTCCGTCAAAAACAACTTTGTTTTTTATAGTAAAACTGAAATATGCAGTATTTTGTAATTAGAGCCTTAAAAGATCAATAATGCAGGACACCATTGATTTTGAGTCTTTAATATTTTTGAGTAATCGCAGTGAAAAGTTAAATAAAATCCTACTAAATATATTTGGGATCCAAAAGGTCCCCCACTCATAAAGTGATACATTTTTATTTTTTTTTTTTTTACTTTTAACACTTAAATTACAGTATCAACTTCAGATATATCTGTCCATTTTACGTTTGAACTATTATTTTGTTTGTTTTATGCTCTTTTGTCAAATAAAACCTTGATGTTTTTATATGGCAACCACACAATATATGCAATATTTTTTCCACATAAAAGCATTTTAAAGTGATATTTTTTAAGTAATAATTCATTATAACATAGATTTTTAGTCTTTTTATTTTTTTTGAGCAATGGCAAAAAAAAGAAAAATAAACAAAGACAAAAGAAAAAAAACAGCCTGCATGGCAGCTTAACTTTTTCTTGTTAGATTTCACCTCATTCCACTTTTTTAAAATGTTTTTTACATTTTTGCAATATTATCAATTTTGCAATCTTTGCAGAATGTGTGGCGGGCCGGTAAACAATTAGCTGGGGGCCGCAAATGGCCCCCGGGGCCGCACTTTGGACACCCCTGCTTTACATGTATAACTTTCTTCGACTTTCTAGGACCTTTATTATGCCACTTCTTTTTCTGCCTCATTTTGTCCACCAAACTTTTAACGTTGTGCGTGAATGCACAAAGGTGAGTTTTGTTGATGTTGACTTGTGTGGAGTGCTAATCAGACATATTTGGTCACTGCATTAATGCAAGCTAATCGATGCTAACATGCTATTTAGGCTAGCTACATGTACATATTGCATCATTATGCCTCATTTGTAGCTATATTTGAGCTCATTTAGTTTCCTTTAAGTCCTCCTAATTCAATATTCAATCTTACTTACATTTCAGTTTTTGCAGCGTACATATTATTCAGTCCGCTCCTTATTTGAACTTCAATGTGAAATATTCAAAGTGTCCCTAATTCTTTGTCCATCCCCATACTGACCTTCTGCGTGCCGTCCTCTGGCTGGACGGCGCTCTTCTCCACGTGGAGGTTCCACCTGTCCAGCTGCACCACCGAGCCGTCCTCCACGTGACACAGGACCTTGGACACCGGCTCGTCCGTGTAGCCCTGCAGAGGGAAGCGGAAGAAAAAAAACAACTGATGAGATGAATGCGCAGGATGCCTCGTCAATCTCACTTCCTGTCCTCCACCCTTTACTACGTTAAGCGTCTCCGCTGGCGTCACCACGCACACGTGTGCACACTAGGGTGGTGCGGTGGTGTAGTACCGCAGTACTAATGAATCATATTCGGTACTATACTCTGTCACGTCGTGACATTGCTGGTTTTACGAGCAGAGGAGCATGTTGGGCAGCGCACACGCACAGAGTACTTACAAGCAGACACGGTGTGTAGACAGAAAAGGGAGAATGGACGCATTTTGGTGTGAAAAGTAAAGATAAAGGTGAAGTTATAACACTGAAACACCCTCAGAAAGAGGTGCTTTAAGACAGCGGCTAACATCCATCCACTTCTAAATCACTAATCCTTGTCTCCATGGCGACAAATAAAGTAAGTTTCTTACAAGTAGCATTATCACTGGAGGACGAGGAATAGCTAAACATGCTTCACTACACACCGTAGGAGGATACAATAGCTAGCTCACCGGCGTCACAATGTAAACAAACGCCATGGGTGGATCTACACCTGACATCCACTGTAATGATACCAGGAGTGTATGTCGTCGATACTACTATGATTGCATCGATATTTTTTAGCATCACAAAATATTTTTTCGTTTTTTTTAAAATTCATATTATGTTTAGAAAGTGAGTAAATACGTCCCTGGACACATGAGGACTTTGAATATGACCAATGTATGAGCCTGTAACTACTTGGTATCACATCGATACCTAAAGTTGTGGTATCATCCAAAACTAATGTAAAGTATGAAATAAGAGAAGAATAAGTGATTATTACATGTTAACAGAAGTGTAGATGGAACATGTTAAAAGAGAAAGTAAGCATATATTAACAGTAAATGAACAAGTAGATTAATAATTCATTTTTACAGTTTGTCCCTCATATTGTTGACAAAATAATAGAACGATAAATGACACAATATGTTACTGCATACGTCAGCAGACTAATTAGGAGTAGGGATGTCCGATAATATCGGACTGCCGATATTATCGACCGATAAATGCTTTAAAATGTGACATCAGAAATTATCGGTATCGGTTTCAAAAAGTTTAAATGTATGACTTTTTAAAAGGCCGCTGTGTACACGGACGTAGGGAGAAGTACAGAGCGCCAATAAACCTTAAAGACACTGCCTTCGCGTGCCGGCCCAGTCACATAATATCTACGGCTTTTCACACACACAAGTGAATGCAACGCATTCTTGGGTCAACAGCCATACAGGTCACACTAAGGGTGACCGTATAAACAACTTTAACACTGTTACAAATATGTGCCACACTGTGAACCCACACCAAACAAGAATGACAAACACATTTCGGGAGAACATCCGCACCGTAACACTACATAAACACAACAGAACAAATACCCAGAACCCCTTGCAGCACTAACTCTTCCGGGACGCTACAATATACGCCCCCCGCCCACCTCAACCTCCTCATCATCTCTCAGGGAGAGCATGTCCCAAATTCCAAGCTGCTGTTTTGAGGCATGTTAAATAAATAATGCACTTTGTGACTTCAATAATAAATATGGCAGTGCCATGTTGGCATTTTTTTTACATAACTTGAGTTGATTTATTTTGGAAAACCTTGTTACATTGTTTAATGCATCCAGCGGGGCATCACAACAACATTAGGCATAATAATGTGTTAATTCCACCACTGTATATATATCGGTTTCGGTTGATATCGGAATCTGTAATTAAGAGTTGGACAATATCGGAATATCGGATATCGGCAAAAAAGCCATTATCGGACATCTCTAATTAGGAGTCTTTGTTTGTTTACTTACTACTAAAAGACAAGTTGTCTAGTAGGTTCACTATTTTATTTAAGGACTAAATGACAATAATAAACATATGTTTCATGTACACTAAGATTTGTTGTTAAAATAAAGCCAATGACATTTTTTGTGGTCCCTTTTATTTAGAAAAGTATCGAAAAGTACCGAAAAGTATCAAAATACATTTTGTAAAGGTACCAAAATATTGGTATCCGTACAACACTAGTGCGCGTACACACACACACACACACATGAAAAAGATGGGAGTGCCTTGAAAATCATTTTTTTCTTTAAAAAAAAATGTCTTGAAAATCAACTTTTACCTTGAAAATCATTTTTTGTCATGAAAATCAACTTTTACCTTGAAAATCATTTTTTGTCATGAAAATCAACTTTTACCTTGAAAATCATTTTTTTCTTGAACATTTTTTTTTTGTCTTGAAAATCAACTTTTGCCTTGAAAATCTTTTTTTTCTTTAAAAAAAATTTTTTGTCTTGAAAATAACTTTTACCTTGAAAATAATTTTTTGTAATGAAAATCAACTTTTACTTTGAAAATCATTTTTTTCTTTAAGAAAAATTTTTTGTCTTGAAAATCAGCTTTTACCTTGGAAATTATTTTTTGTCATGAAAATCAACTTTTACCCTGAAAATCATTTTCTTTCTTTAAAAAAAATGTCTTGAAAATCAACTTTTACCTTGAAAATCATTTTTTGTCAAGAAAATCAACTTTACCTTGAAAACCTTTTTTTCTTGAAAAAAAAAAATTTGTCTTGAAAATCTACTTTTACCTTGAATTTTTTTTTTTTCCATGAAAATCAACTTATACCTTGAAAATCATTTTTTTCTTTAAAAACATTTTTTTGTCTGAAAATCAACTTTTACCTTGAAAATAATTTTTTGTCGTGAAAATCAAATTTTACCTTGAAAATCATTTTTTTCTTTAAAAAAAAATGTGTCTTGAAAATCAGCTTTTACCTTGAAAATCATTTTTTGTCATGAAAATCAACTTTGACCTTGAAAATCATTTTTTTCTTGAAAATTTTTTTTTTTGTCTTGAAAATCAACTTTTGCCTTGAAAATCTTTTTTTTCTTTAAAAAAAAATTTTTGTCTTGAAAATAACTTTTACCTTGAAAATCATTTTTTGTAATGAAAATCAACTTTTACTTTGAAAATCATTTTTTTCTTTAAGAAAAAATTTTTGTCTTGAAAATCAGCTTTTACCTTGAAAATTATTTTTTGTCATGAAAATCAACTTTTACCTTGAAAATCATTTTCTTTCTTTAAAAAAAATGTCTTGAAAATCAACTTTTACCTTGAAAATCATTTTTTGTCAAGAAAATCAACTTTACCTTGAAAACCTTTTTTTCTTGAAAAAAAAATTTTGTCTTGAAAATCTACTTTTACCTTGAAATTTTTTTTTTTCATGAAAATCAACTTATACCTTGAAAATCATTTTTTTCTTTAAAAACAATTTTTTTGTCTGAAAATCAACTTTTACCTTGAAAATAATTTTTTGTCATGAAAATCAACTTTTACCTTGAAAATCATTTTTTTCTTTTAAAAAAAATGTGTCTTGAAAATCAGCTTTTACCTTGAAAATATTTTTTTGTCATGAAAATCAACTTTTACCTTGAAAATAATTATTTTCTTTAAAAAAAAATGTTGTCTTGAAAATCAACTTTTACCTTGAAAATCATTTTTTGTCATGAAAAGCAGCTTTTACCTTGAAAATCATTTGTTGTCATGAAAATCAGCTTTTACCTTGAAAATTATTTTTTGTCATGAAAATCAACTTTTACCTTGAAAATCATTTTCTTTCTTTAAAAAAAATGTCTTGAAAATCAACTTTTACCTTGAAAATCATTTTTTGTCAAGAAAATCTACTTTACCTGGAAAACCTTTTTTTCTTGAAAAAAAAAATTTTGTCTTGAAAATCTACTTTTACCTTGAAAATTTTTTTCTTTTCATGAAAATCAACTTATACCTTGAAAATCATTTTTTTCTTTAAAAACAATTTTTTTGTCTGAAAATCAACTTTTACCTTGAAAATAATTTTTTGTCATGAAAATCAACTTTTACCTTGAAAATCATTTTTTTCTTTAAAAAAAAAATGTGTCTTGAAAATCAGCTTTTACCTTGAAAATAATTTTTTGTCATGAAAATCAACTTTTACCTTGAAAATAATTATTTTCTTTAAAAAAAAATGTTGTCTTGAAAATCAACTTTTACCTTGAAAATCATTTTTTGTCATGAAAATCAACTTTTACCTTGAAAATCATTTTTTTCTTTAAAAACATTTTTTTGTCTGAAAATCAACTTTTACCTTGAAAATAATTTTTTTTCATGAAAATCAACTTATACCTTGAAAATCATTTTTTTCTTTAAAAACATTTTTTGTCTGAAAATCAAGTTTTACCTTGAAAATAATTTTTTGTCATGAAAATCAACTTTTACCTTGAAAATCATTTTTTTCTTTAAAAAAAAATGTCTTGAAAATCAGCTTTTACCTTGAAAATAATTTTTTGTCATGAAAATCAACTTTTACCTTGAAAATAATTATTTTCTTTAAAAAAAAATGTTGTCTTGAAAATCAACTTTTACCTTGAAAATCATTTTTTGTCATGAAAATCAACTTTTACCTTGAAAATCATTTTTTGTCATGAAAATCAGCTTTTACCTTGAAAATCATTTTTTTGTCATGAAAATCAACTTTTACCTTGAAAATCATTTTTTTCTTAAAAAAAAAAAAGTGTCTTGAAAATCTGAAAAGAACCCCGACAATGACGCACAATCCAAAGTAAAATGTAGACAAGTGACACTTCATGTGGTGCACAGGTGGAGTGCAGGGGACGGACGGGATGCACAGGAAGAAGGCTCTTGCAAACTTCCTGGAATGTGGGCGAGGCATTTTGCAGCTCCATATGTGCACAAAAGTACCGAGACGGAGACACCCAAAGGAAGTGAAACAAAACATTAAAAGTGTCAAAAGTGTCCTCTACAGCAGTGTTTTTCATCCTTTTCTGAGCCGAGGGACATTTTTTTCATTGAAAAAATTCTGAGGCACACCACCAGCAGGAAACATTAAAAAATGAAACCCAACAGCTCACAATTGTTTGATATGAATTCCAACTAGAGATGTCCGATAATTTTGGCCTGCCGATGTTATCGGCCAATAAATGCTTTAAAATGTAATATCGGAAATTATTGGTATCGTTTTTTTTATTATCGGTATCTTTTTTTAATTTTTTTTAAAAATTTTTTTATTAAATCAACATAAAAAACACAAGATACACTTACAATTAGTGCACCAAACCACAAAACCTCCCTCCCCCATTTACACTCATTCACACAAAAGGGTTGTTTCCTTTTGTTATTAATATTCTGGTTTATATTTACATCTAACACAATTTCCCAACGGGGTTTGTAAAAAAAAATTAGATTTTTTTCCACCATCTTTTCCATTTTCATATATTTTTGAAAAAGCTCCAGGGAGCCACCAGGGCGGCGCTAAAGACCCGCATGCGGCTCGAGAGCCGCAGGTTGCCGACCCCCGCTCCAGGAACTCTTCATGGTACGATCACGCAAATTTAACCAACCCCCATGAATAATGCGCAACATTTGTCCAATGTACAAAACCTCCCAGCATATTGTGGCTAATCAGCGTCATTTTCACCACTCCAATTTGTCTTTGAGGGGTGTACAAACGCATCGTCAGCGGTCGAATATAAACTGGCTTTCACTTGCTGCCGTGAGCTCAAAAACGATGTCTGTTTAATGGACGCCCCTGCTTATTTCAGCGAGACAATGCGAGGCCACATTCTGCACGTGTTACAACAGCGTGGCTTCGTAGTTGTTACGTGTGGGTCGCATTAGAGTGAACTTTCATCTGAAACTCGACAGTCTATTCTTGTTCTTAGAAATGAAGGCTATTCCACAAAATTGTTTGGGTGACCCCAAACTTTTGAACGGTAGTGTAGCTCTCTGATTAGTGGTCGACAGCAGGTGGGCGTGCCGACCACTAACCAGAGGCAGGTGAACCCAATGAATCCCCATGGAAACCAAAACAAACCCAGAGGTGCACAAAACAGGAACTAAGGGAGTCCAAAACTAACAGAACATAACTAAACAAAACATGATCCGGGCCACGGATCATGACTAGAGATGTCCGATATATGCGTTAAAATGTAATATCGGAAATTATCAGTATCGGTTATTTTATTATCGGTATCGTTTTTTTATTTTTATTTTTTATTAAATCAACATAAAAAACACAAGATACACTTACAATTAGTGCACCGACCCAAAAAACCTCCCTCCCCCATTCACACTCATTCACACAAAAGGGTTGTTTCTTTCTGTCATCAATATTCTGGTTCCTACATTATATATCAATATATATCAATACAGTCTGCAAGGGATACAGTCCGTAAGCACACATAATTGTGCGTGCTGCTGCTCCACTAATAGTACTAACCTTTAACAGTTAATTTTACTAATTTTCATTCATTACTAGTTTCTATGTAACTATTTTTATATTGTTTTACTTTCTTTTTTATTCAAGAAAATGTTTTTAATTTATTTATCTTATTTTACTAATTAAAAAAAAAAAAGTACCTTATCTTCACCATACCTGGTTGTCCAAATTAGGCATAACAATGTGTTAATTCCACGACTGCATATATCGGTTGATATCGGTATCGGTTGATATCGGTATCGGTAATTAAAGAGTTGGACAATATCGGAATATCGGATATCGGCAAAAAGCCATAATCATGACAGTAGTAAAAGAGTGCGGGTACTAGACTGGCCTGCCTGTAGTCCAGACCTGTCTCCCATTGAAAATGTGTGGTGCATTATGAAGCCTAAAATATGAGAAGGGAGACTGTTGAACAACTTAAGCTGTACATCAAGCAAGAATGGGAAAGAATTCCACTTCAAAAATGTGTCTCCTCAGTTCCCAAACCTTTACTGGGTGTTGTTAAAAGGAAAGGCCATGTAACACAGTGGTAAAAATGCCCCTGTGACAATTTTTTTGCAATGTGTTGCTGCCATTAAATTCTAAGTTAATGATTATTTGCAAAAAAATGTAAATTTCTCAGTGTGAACATGAAATATCTTGTCTTTGCAGTCTATTCAATTGAATATAAGTTGAAAAGGATTTGTTGTATTCTCTTTTTATTTACCATTTACACAACGTGACAACTTCACTGCTTTCGGGTTTAGTACACGGAAAATGATCTTTCACACAAAATAGTAATTATTCAAGTCTATGCATTCTCTGCTTGTGCTAGATCCACCATTATTCGACTTGAATAAATAAATCAAGGTTAGGAACTCACCCCACCCCAGTTGAGCGTCCTGGCGAGGTCATTTCCTGTTCCCAGAGGAAGTACGGCCACCGGTGGCTGGGGGGTCATCTGTAGCTCGTCCAACGTGGACAGGATCCATCCCACCTACACTTAAGAGAACAGCGAGACACACGAACGCAGCGTGAGGCCGCAGGTATTCAGCGACAGACGACGCCGCACTGCAAAAACTGAAATCTAAGTAAGATGAAATATCTCAAATAAGGGTGATATTTGCTTATAAGTATGTTAGAGTGTTTTACTTGTTTTAAGTGTTTTGGTCCTAAATGATCTCAGTAAGATATTACAGCTTGTTGCTGAGATTTTACGACCTATATTGAGTAGAGATGTCCGATAATATTGGCCTGCCGATATTATCGGCCGATAAATGCTTTAAAATGTAATATTGGAAATTATCCGAATCTTTTTTTATTTTTCTATTTTTTTATTAAATCAACATAAAAAACACAAGATACTTACAATTAGTGCACCAACCCAAAAAACCTCCCTCCCCCATTTACACTCATTCACACAAAAGGGTTGTTTCTTTCTGTTATTAATATTCTGCTTCCTACATTATATATCAATATATATCAATACAGTCTGCAAGGGATACAGTCCGTAAGCACACATGATTGTGCGTGCTGCTGCTCCACTAATAGTACTAACCTTTAACACTTCATTTGACTTATTTTCATTCATTACTAGTTTCTATGTAACTGTTTTTATATTGTTTTACTTTATTTTTTATTCAAGAAAATGTTTTTAATTTAATTATCTTATTAATTTTTTAAAAAAGGACCTTATCTCCACCATACCTGGTTGTCCAAGTTAGGCATAATAATGTGTTAATTCCACGACTGTATATATCGGTATCAGTATCGGTTGATATCGGTATCGGTAATTAGGAGTTGGACAATATCAGAATATCGAATGTCGGCAAAAAGCTATTATCGGACATCCCTAATATTGAGTAAAACATGCTTGAAACTATTTTTGTCCAAAACACACCCAGCAATGGTGCACAGGAAGGCGGGGAAGAAGAGGTGAAAAGGTGGCCAAAATGGTCAAAAGATCCAATTTTGTCCAAAATACCTCCCCGGGTTGCAGTCTCACGAGTCCCGCCGCCAGCCGCACAAGTCCTGAGATGCAAAAAATTGTCCAAAACGCACTCAGCAAAGTCCCACGGGACGTGGGGGAGAAAAGTGAGAAAAGTCGTCAAAAGTCCCCAAAAATGTTCAAAATACCTACCCAGGTCCGAGTCCCACAAGTCCCGCCGCCGGCCGCACAAGTCCCGGGATGCCCAAAATGTCCATAACACACCCAGCCGAGTCCCACGGGGATGGGCGATAAAAGTTGGAAAAGTCGGCAAAAGTCCCAAAAATGTTCAAAATACCTACCCAGGTTCAAGTCCCACATGGAGTGCCACAAGTCTTAAGACTTGTGGCACTCGAACCCGGGTGTGATTTTTGAACATTTTACTGACTTTTCTCACTTTTCTCCCCGCCTTCCCTTGGGACTTTGTTGGGCGCGTTTTGGGCATCCTGGCCGGCGGCGGGACTTGTGGGATAAAAGTTGGAAAAGTCGGCAAAAGTCCCAAAAATGTTCAAAATACCTACCCAGGTTGGAGTGCCACAAGTCTTAAGACTTGAACCCGGGTGTGATTTTTGAACATTTTACCGACTTTTCTCACTTTTCTCCCCGCCTTCCCGTGGGACTTTGCTGGGCGCGTTTTGGACATTTTGGGCATCCTGGCCGGCGGCGGGACTTGTGGGACTCGAACCTGGGTAGGTATTTTGAACATTTTTGGGACTTTTGCCGACTTTTCCAAGAATAGAAATCCCATAGGGGTGCTGAAAGGATGGTCAGCGCCTGAGAGCTGCGGCCTACCATCATGACCTCGCACTCCCTTCCCTTTGTTTGTCTAATCTTGAACGGGTTTGTGCTGAAAACAAAGTTTTGTTGTACTTGTGCAATGACAATAAAGACCTATCTATCTATCTATCTATCTATCTATCTATCTATCTATCTATCTATCTATCTATCTATCTATCTATCTATCTATCTATCTATCTATCTATCTATCTATCTATCTATCTATCTATCTATCTAATATACTTATTTTAAGGTATTTTTGGGTTCATTGAGGTTAGCTAATTTTACTTGTTTTGGAAAGTCTTGACAAGCCAAATGTTCTTGTTCTATTGGCAGATAATTTTGCTTAGTTCAAATACAATACCCCTAATTTTTGTATCTTTTTTTCTTGTTTTTGAACACTGACTTCATGCAGTGTGGCGAGGGGAACTTTACCGTGCCGTCTCCTCCGCAGGCGAGGATCCTCAGGTTTGGCACTTTCCGATACAACTCCAACCTGAGGGGTTGGAAAGGTGTAAAAAGCAGAGAGGCCTGGTTGAGGAGTAAAAGAGGCAGAGCTGAGTGGGTGTAATTGGTCCATGTTGGAGGAAAATTGCTCATTTAATGACGGATTGTGCATAGTTGAGTAAAAAATAATAAGCACGAGCGAAGGATCAAGCGATGATGATAGTGTTTGTGATGATAGCGCCGCATACTCACGCCTCTCGAAGGCCGCCCTGAGACAGGTCAAAGACTTGCCGCGGGTTCAAGATCCACATGAACATCTGGAGCACTTTGGCGCCCTGCAGGCAGCAAGCAGTTAATGTCGTCTGATGTGACATGGAACTAAGTGGAGGTTCCGTGGAATTCTATTGCCCTTCAACATGCAAACATGTGCAGCAAAATTGGAACTCAGCGGCCAGGAAAAGGAAAAAATACATGTACAAAAACCCAAAAGCGGGGAAGTTGTCATGTTGTGTAAATGGTAAATAAAAAGAGAATACAATGATTTGCAAATCCTTTTCAACTTATATTCAATTGAATAGACTGCAAAGACAAGATATTTCATGTTCACACTGAGAAACTTCTTTTTTTTTTGTTGCAAATAATCAATAACTTATAATTTAATGGCAGCAACACATTGCAAAAAAGTTGTCACAGGGGCATTTTTACCACTGTGTTACATGGCCTTTCCTTTTAACAACACTCAGTAAAGGTTTGGGAACTGAGGAGACACATTTTTGAAGTGGAATTCTTTCCCATTCTTGCTTGATGTACAGCTTAAGTTGTTCAACAGTCTCCCTCCTCATATTTTAGGCTTAATAATGCACCACACATTTTCAATGGGAGACAGGTCTGGACTACAGGCAGGCCAGTCTAGTACCCGCACTCTTTTACTACGAAGCCACGCTGTTGTAACACGTGGCTTGGCATTGTCTTGTTGAAATAAGCAGGGGCGTCCATGATAACGTTGCTTGGATGGCAACATATGTTGCTCCAAAAGCTGTATGTACCTTTCAGCATTAATGGTGCCTTCACAGATGTGTAAGTTACCCATGTCTTGGGTACTAATACAACCCCATACCATCACACATGCTGCCTTTTACACTCTGACCCTAGAACAATCCGGATGGTTCTTTTCCTCTTTGGTCCGGAGGACACGACGTCCACAGTTTCCAAAAACAATTCGAAATGTGGACTCGTCAGACCACAGAACACTTTTCCACTTTGTATCAGTCCATCTTAGATGAGCTCGGGCCCAGCGAAGCCGGCGGCGTTTCTGGGTGTTGTTGATAAATGGCTTTGGTTTTGCATAGTAGAGTTTTAACTTGCACTTACAGATGTAGCGACCAACTGTAGTTACTGACAGAGGTTTTCTGAAGTGTTCCTGAGCCCATGTGGTGATATCCTTTACACACCGATGTCGCTTTTTGATGCAGTACCGCCTGAGGGATCGAAGGTCCATAATATCATGGCTTACGTGCAGTGATTTCTCCAGATTCTCTGAACCTTTTGATGATATTACGGAGCGTAGATGGTGAAATCCCTAAATTCCTTGCAATAGCTGGTTGAGAAAGGTTGTTCTTAAACAATTTACTCAGGCATTTGTTGACAAAGTGGTGACCCTCGCCCCCGTCCTTGTTTGTGAACGACTGAGCATTTCATGGAAGCTGCTTTTATACCCAATCATGGCACCCACCTGTTCCCAATTAGCCTGTTCACCTGTGGGATGTTCCAAATTAAGTCTTTGATGAGCATTCTTCAACTTTCTCAGTCTTTTTTTGCCACTTGTGCCAGCTTTTTTGAAACATGTTGCAGGCATCAAATTCCAAATGAGCTAATATTTGCACAAAATAACAACGTTTTTCAGTTGGAACGTTAAATATCTTGTCTTTGCAGTCTATTCAATTGAATAGACTGGACATGGAAATGCCCCCCTTTACCTCGAAGAACTACTCACCCCCAAATCCTCCACTCTGGACAGGCTAACCTCCTCCAACCTCCGAGGACAAAGCTACGAACAATGGGAGACCGGGCTTTCTGTTCCGCCGCTCCCAGTCTGTGGAACTCTCTCCCTGACCACCTGAGGGCACCACAGACTGTGGAGGCTTTTAAAAAAGGCTTAAAAACTAGGGATGTCCGATAATGGCTTTTTGCTGATATCCGATATTCCGATATTGTCCAACTCTTTAATTACCGATACTGATATCAACCGATACCGATATCAACCGATATATGCAGTCGTGGAATTAACACATTATTATGCCTAATTTGGACAACCAGGTATGGTGAAGATAATGTACTTTTTTTTTAAAAATTGTAAAATAAGATAAATAAATTAAAAACATTTTCTTGAATAAAAAAGAAAGTACAAGAATATAAAAACAGTTACATAGAAACTAGTAATGAATGAAAATGAGTCAAATGAACTGTTAAAGGTTAGTACTATTAGTGGACCAGCAGCACGCACAATCATGTGTGCTTACGGACTGTATCCCTGCAAACTGTATTGATATATATTGATATATAATGTAGGAACCAGAATATTAATAACAGAAAGAAACAACCCTTTTGTGTGAATGAGTGTGAATGGGGGAGGGAGGTTTTTTGGGTTGGTGCACTAATTATAAGTGTATCTTGTGTTTTTTATGTTGATTTAATTAAAAAAACAAAAAAACGATACCGATAATAAAAAAACTGATACCAATAATTTCCGATATTACATTTTAACGCATATATCGGCCAACCCTTCTTATAAAATAAGCCTTTTTTTTTTTTTTAGATATATGCATACTAGTTTTAGCTAAATGGTTGTTCTAGTTTTTTTTTTTAAATATTTTTTATTATGTTTTTATTTTTTATTAAAAACATTTTAATACACTGTAGCACTTTGAGGTTGTTTACTCAATGTAAAGTGCTTTTTACAAATAAAATCTATTATTATTATTATATAAGTTGAAAAGGATTTGCAAATCATTGTATTCTCTTTTTATTTACCATTTACACAACGTGACAACTTCACCGATTGTGGGTTTTGTGCGTCAATATTGCAATTTGTTGGCAAAATCAATAAGTTTCATCCATTCATTGATAAAACTTGATAATCATCAATCAGTGGCCAGCGAGACGCAGAAGCACATGAGGATTAGAGCGGCTGCAGACCTGATTGCCTCCACTCTTTGGATTGACAAAGACCAGGATGGGCTTCATGAGGGGGCAGGGGAGGGGCTTCAGCATGAACGGCCGCCATTTGGATTCCTGGGAGAAGACAGAACAAAAATGTAAGGGGGAAAAAAAAATCTCCTCTTTTGTGTCATCTGTCACTTACGTCCAGTCCCTTCTTGCTGGTCCTGCGCTTAAAGGACGTCCGCTTTTTTCTTCTGGCCGAGTTCTTCAGTGAGTTCTAAACACACACACACACACACACACACACACACACACACACACACACACACACACACACACACACACACACACACACACACACACACACACACACACACACACACACACACACACACACACACACACACACACACACACACACACACAATAAATCTAATGGTTAGTTCACTGTGTGTGTGCTAGGGTTGTACGCTACTAGTATGGTATCGCGGTACTAATGAATCAAAAACAGTACTATACTTTACTATATATATTTTTTGACAGGCATGACGGCGTGTCGTTCTCACGTCGTGACATTGTTGGTTTTACGAGCAGAGGAGCATGTTGGGCGGCGCACACACACAGAGTACTAACAAGCAGACACAGTGTGTAGACAGAAAAGGGAGAACGGACGCATTTTGGTGTAAAAAGTAAAGCTAAAGGTGAAGTTATAACACTGAAACACCCTCAGGAAGAGGTGCTTTAAGCAAACATCCATCCACAGTGTTTTAGCTACTTCTAAATCACTAACCCTCGCCTCCATGGCGACAAATAAAGTAAGTTTCTTACAAGTAGCATTATCACTGGAGGACGAGGAATAGCTAAACATGCTTCACTACGCACCGTAGGAGGATACAATAGCTCACCGGCGTCACAATGTAAACAAACGCCATGGGTGGATCTACACCTGACATCCACTGCAATGATACCAAGTACAAGAGCGTATCTAGTCGATACTACTATGATTACATTGATATTTTTTCGCATCACAAATTTTCTTTTCCTATTTAAAAAAAATTATATTACATTTATAAACTCAGGAAATACGTCCCTGGACACTTGAGGACTTTGAATATGACCAATGTATGATCCTGTAACTACTTGGTATCACATCGATACCTAAATGTGTGGTATCATCCAAAACTAATGTAAAGTACCAAAGAAGAGAAGAATAAGTGATTATTACATTTTAACAGAAGTGTAGATAGAACATGTTGAAACCGAAAATAAGCAGATATTAACAGTAAATGAACAAGTAGATTAATAATACATTTTTTACAGTTTGTCCTTTATAATGTGTACAAAATAATAGGTGTATAAATGACACAATATGTTACTGCATACGTCAGCAGACTAATTAGGAGTCGTTGTTTGTTTACTTACTACAAAAAGACAAGTTGTCTAGTATGTTCACTATTTTATTTAAGGATTAAATTAAAATAATAAACATATGTTTCATGTACACTAAGATTCCGTGTTAAAATAAAGCGAATAATGACATTTTTTGTGGTCCCCTTTATTTAGAAAACCATCGAAAACCATCGAAATACATTTTGGTACCGGTACCAAAATATTGGTATGGAGACAACCAGAGATCAGACTGACGATATTATCAGCCGATAAATGCTTTAAAATGTGATATCGGATATAATCAGTATCGGTTTCAAAATGATCGGTATCGGTTTCAAACAGGGAAATGTATGACTTTTTAAAAGGCCGCTGTGTACACGGACGTAGGGAGAAGTACAGAGCGCCAATAAACCTTAAAGGCACTGCCTTTGCGTGCCGGCCCAGTCACATAATATCTACGGCTTTTCACACACACAAGTTGAATGCAAGGCATACTTGGTCAACAGCCATACAGGTCACACTGAGGGTAGCCGTATAAACAAGTTTAACACTGTTACAAATATGCGCCACACTGTGAACCCACACCAAACAAGAATGACAAACACATTTCGGGAGAACATCCGCACCGTAACACAACATACACACAACAGAACAAATACCCAGAACCCCTTGCAGCACTAACTCTTCCGGGACGCTACAATATACACCCCCCGCGACCCCCTATCCCCCAACCCCGCCCACCTCAACCTCCTCATGCTCTCTCATCCCAAATTCCAAGCTGCTGTTTTGAGGCATGTTAAAAAAAATAATGCACTTTGTGACTTCAATAATAAATATGGCAGTGCCATGTTGGCATTTTTTTCCCATAACTTGAGTTGATTTATTTTGGAAAACCTTGTTACATTGTTTAATGCATCCAGCTGGGCATCACAACAACATTAGGCATAATAATGTGTTAATTCCACGACTGTATATATATCGGTTTCGGTTGATATCGGAATCGGTAATTAAGAGTTGGAGAATATCGGAATATCGGATATCGGCAAAAAAGCCATTATCGGACATCTCTAATTAGGAGTCTTTGTTTGTTTACTTACTACTAAAAGACAAGTTGTCTAGTATGTTCACTATTTTATTTAAGGACTAAATTACAATAATAAACATATGTTTCATGTACCCTAAGATTTGTTGTTAAAATAAAGCCAATAATGACATTTTTTTTGGTCCCTTTTATTTAGAAAAGTATCGAAAAGTACCGAAAAGTATCAAAATACATTTTGTAAAGGTACCAAAATATTGGTATCCGTACAACACTAGTGCACACACACACACACACACACATGAAAAAGATGGGAGTGCCTTGAAAACCATTTTTTTCTTTTAAAAAAAATGTGTCTTGAAAATCAACTTTTACCTTGAAAATAATTTTTTGTCATGAAAATCAGCTTTTACCTTGAAAATCATTTTTTTCTTTAAAAAAAAAGTTTGTCTTGAAAATTAACGTTTACCTTGAAAATCAGTTTTTGTCATGAAAATCAACTATTACCTTGAAAATCATTTTTTTCTTTAAAAACAATTTTTTGTCTTGAAAATCAATTTTTACCTTGAACATAATTTTTTGTCATGAAAATCAACTTTTCCCTTGAAAATCTTTTTTTTATTTAAAAAAATGTTTGTCTTGAAAATAACTTTTACCTTGAAAATCATTTTTTGTCATGAAAATCAACTTTTACCTTGAAAATCTTTTTTTCTTTAAGAACAATTTTTTGTCTTGAAAATCAGCTTTTACCTTGAAAATTATTTTTTGTCATGAAAATCAACTTTTACCTTGAAAATAATTTTTTTCTTGAAAAAAAATTTTTTGTCTTGAAAATCAGATTTTACCTTGAAAATCATTTTTTGTCATGAAAATAAACTTTTACCTTAAAAATCATTTTTTGTCATGAAAATCAACTTTTACCTTGAAAATCTTTTTTTTCTTTAAAAAAAATGTTTTGTCTTGAAAATCAGCTTTTACCTTGAAAATCATTTTTTGTCATGAAAATCAACTTTTACCTTGAAAACCATTTTTTTCTTTAAAAAAAATGTTTGTCTTGAAAATGAACGTTTACCTTGAAAATCATTTTTTGTCATGAAAATCAACTTTTACCTTGAAAATCATTTTTTTCTTTAAAAAAAAATGTTTGGCTTGAAAATCAACTTTTACCTTGAAAATCAGTTTTTGTCATGAAAATCAACTATTACCTTGAAAATCATTTTTTTCTTTAAAAACAATTTTTTGTCTTGAAAATCAATTTTTACCTTGAACATAATTTTTTGTCATGAAAATCAACTTTTCCCTTGAAAATCTTTTTTTTATTTAAAAAAATGTTTGTCTTGAAAATAACTTTTACCTTGAAAATCATTTTTTGTCATGAAAATCAACTTTTAAGTTGAAAATCTTTTTTTCTTTAAGAACAATTTTTTGTCTTGAAAATCAGCTTTTACCTAGAAAATTATTTTTTGTCATGAAAATCAACTTTTACCTTGAAAATCATTTTTTTTCTTTAAAAAAAAATGTCTTGAAAATCAACTTTTACCTTGAAAATCATTTTTTGTCATGAAAATCAACTTTTACCTTGAAAAACCTTTTTTTCTTAAAAAAAAAAATTTTTGTCTTGAAAATCAAGTTTTACCTTGAAAATCAGTTTTTGTCATGAAAATCAACTATTACCTTGAAAATCATTTTTTTCTTTAAAAACAATTTTTTGTCTTGAAAATCAATTTTTACCTTCCACCACTGTGTATATCAGTATCGGTAATTAAGAGTTGGAAAATATCGGGATATCGGATATCGGTAAAAAAGCCATTATCTGACATCTCTAGAGACAACTCTAGTGTGTGCCTTGGTGGTGCTATGTTTGGCGTGTGCACCTGTGGTTTCCTGACTTTGATGATCCACGACGGCGGCACGATGACGCCGGCGTGCGCCCCGAGTGAACATGGCTCCTCGATCTGGTGCAGCATGAAACACGTCACCTTGTTGTGGAACTGCAACACGACAAAATACTCATTTCTGACATAACAAAGAACACGCACACAGTTGTGTAGCGTGTGTGTGTGTGTGTGTGTGTGCGACTTACAGCTTGTTTGCACCAAGAACAGCTGATGGCGATGATTTCTTTACTGTGGAAAAACTTCTGCTGGAAACTCTGTGCAGAAAGGGCAAAGAAATGCATGAAGAGCACAATGCCTGTGTTGGTATTAGCATTAGCCTTTTTGTGCGCTAACCTTTCCACACTGTTTGCACTTGCCCTCCTGCCTTCTTCTGTGCACCCAGTGATGTCTCAACACGTTCTGCTGGGGGAGAAACACACTCTTTGTTCTGCATCGTTCATGTTCTCTAAGGCAGTGGTCCCCAACCACCGGGCAGCGGCCGTGAACCGATTGGTACAGGGCCGCACAAGAAATTTAAAAAAATTTAAAAATGTATATATATATATATTTTTTAATTAAATCAACATAAAAAACTACGGAGCCCCTAAAGGGACATGACATTTTAAATTATTTTTTTTTAGACATGTATCTCGTGCGCACGAGATAGTTTCTCGTGTGCAGGAGATAGTTTCTCGTGCGCAAAATTTTTTTAATTTTATTGTTATTTTTTTTATTAAATCAACATAAAAAACTACGGAGCCCCTAAAGCGACATAGGGGGGGGGGGGAATTATATATATTTTTTATTTTTTTAGTCATGTATCGCGAGAAAAAAAAAAATCTAAATTAAAAAAAAAAATGTTTTAATAACTTTATAAAAACTATCTTGTGTTATTTTTTTTATTAAATCAACATAAAAAACTACGGAGCCCCTAAGGACATGGGGGGGGAAAAAATTTTATAATTTTTTTTTTTTTTTTTTTTAGTCATGTATCACGAGAAAAAAAAATTCTAAATTTTTTTACATTTTTTTTTATAACTTTATAAAAAGTTTCTCATGCGCAAATTATTTTTTATTTTATTGTTATTTTTTTTAATTAAATCAACATAAAAAACTACGGAGCCCCTAAAGCAGGGGTGTCAAACGTACGGCCCGCGGGCCGGATCAGGCCCACGAACAGGTTTTATGCGGCCCGCGGGATGAGTTTGCGAAATTTTGGAATGAAAGAAACTGCTCTTCTAAATGTGTCCACTAGATGTCGCAATAGCAATTCTTTGTATAATTTTAGATGATGCTACATATATAAAAAAAACCCCAAAAAAAACACATGATCTTAGTGCACCAGTTGAGAAAAATGAGTAAACTACATAAATAACATCCTGTAATTTGATTTTGATATTTTTTTATCTTAATAGATTGAAAATTACACCTATGAGTTGACTGATGAACATTATCCCATCATTTATTCAGAAAGTATAAGTAACGACAAATAAAGATAGAATACTATTAACTGCAACATGTAAGTGTAAAAAAACCCATCAACATTATGATTTGTTCATTTTCAGAATGTGCTTGTTCTATTTTTAAACAACAACAAAAATCTGAAGTTGTCTTTATTTTTAAGTTATCGTGCCGTGATTTTACCAGTCCGGCCCACCTGGGAGTAGATTTTTCTCCATGCGGCCCCCGATCTAAAATGAGTTTGACACCCCTGCCCTAAAGGGACATGGGGGGAAATTTTTTTTTATAATTTTTTATTTTTTTTTCAGTCATGTATCTCGTGCGTACGAGAAACTATCTCGTGCACACGAGAAAAAAAAAAATTATAATAATATTTTTTTTTATAACTTTATAAAAACTTAGGGTTAGGGTTAGGGTTTAGGGTTAGGGTTAGGGTTAGGGTTTAGGGTTAGGGTTAGGGTTAGTCATGTAACCCTAACCCTAACCCCTAACCCTATTAAATCAACATAAAAAACTACAGAGCCCCTAAAGGGACATGGGGAAAACTTTTTATAAAGTTATAAAAAAATACATAAAAAAATTTAGAATTTTTTTTTTCTCATGACTAAAAAAAAAAAAAAAAATTCTAAATTTTTTAATGTATTTTTTTATAACTTTATAAAACGTTTCTCGTGCGCACGAGATAGTTTCTCGTGTGCAGGAGATAGTTTCTCGTGCGCAAATTTTTTTTAATTTTATTGTTATTTTTTTAATGAAATCAACATAAAAAACTACGGAGCCCCTAAAGGGACATGGGGGAAAAAACATTTTTATAATTTTTTTTTTTTTTTTTAGTCATGTATCTCGAGAAAAAAAAAAAAAGTCAGTTTTTTTTATAACTTTATAAAAAGTTTCTCGTGCGCAAGAGATAGTTTCTTGTGCGCAGAATTTTTTATTTTATTGTTATTTTTTTAATTAAATCAACATAAAAAACTACAAAGCCCCTAAAGGGACATGGGGGAAAAAAAAATGTTTATAATTTATTTTTATTTTTTTCAGTCATGTAAATAATAATACATTTTAAAAAATGTGTGCGCACGAGAAGAAAAAAAAATTATATATATATATATATTTTTTTATAACTTTATAAAAAGTTAGGGTTAGGGTTAGGGTTTAGGGTTAGTCATGTAACCCTAACCCTAAACCTAACCCCTAACCCTATTAAATTAACATAAAAACTAAGGAGCCCCTAAAGCAGGGGTGGGCAATTAATTTTCACCGGGGGCCGCATAAGCAACCCGAGCACTGCTGGAGGGCCACACGACAATATTTCAATTAAATTTTGCTCAATATTATTTTTGATATACCATAAGATAAATAATAATGATGATAATAATTAATAATAATAATAATAATTTCATTTAACCTAACTTAACTTTATACAAAAGCAGATTGCTTTTTAAGGTCACTTTATCCTGCATTATCTAACATTTTTCCCCATCAGATTTGGACAACCATCTGTTGTTAAAAATAGTTTTTAATCATATCTATTCTATATTGTTTTTTATATTGGTTTTATATGTAATTGTTTTTTCTTTTTATTCAGTCATTGGTGGAGCTAAGGATAATATTTGAATATTGTTTTTAATATTGTTGTGCAGCACTTTGGAAACATTTTGTTGTTTAAATGTGCTATATAAATAAAGTGGATTGGATTGTCACACCTGCCAGCTTGTCCCAACACGCATTTACCTCTGTGAACAAGTCATTACCTGTGGTTGTCTCTTTAATTGACTGCATCAGAGCTCTCATCCAAAGTTAGCGAAAAACAGTCCTGTCTCCGGGCATTATCAGCGCAACAAAGTCCAATAAGCACTCCTTAATAAACTCTCCGTCAGAAAACGCCTTACTTTTTCTGGCGCTTTTGTGAGAAATGACGAAACTTGTCCTGACGGCTGCATCTCTGGGGGTGTGAAATATGGCAAAAAGTCCTTGTTGGGTTTGCAGTTTTACCATCAACGCATCAGCCTCCCTTGCGCGCGCTTCATCAGACACATCCCGGTATTTTCCCTCGTGTTTCTTCGTGTAGTGGCGATTAAAATGATATTTAAACACAGCAAGCTGTGTACCACACATTAAGCACACGGCTTTACCATTAATTTATGTAAAGAAATACTTGGCAGTCCATCTCTTGTTGGAAACACGCCATTCCTCATCAACTTTTCTTTTTTTAGCGTCTCATCACTTGTCTCTATGCACCTTCAATCACAGGTTCCCCCCGGACATACGGCATAAATAACACATTTCAAAATAAAAGCAGCACAGTTGTATTGCGCGCACGACATAGATGTTTTTTAAACTTTATTTTGTAATTTGTAATTGCGCCGTTCAATTCACTCACAATCGCACACGCGCATACGTCCACACGGAAGTAATACAAATAACGCTTTTCAAAACAAAAGCAGCACCGTTGTATTGCACACTCGACATAGATACTTTTTTAAATTTATTTTGTAATTTATGATTGGCCTCACGCGGGCCGGACAGGGATGCGCAAAGGGCCGGATGCGGCCCGCGGGCCGTACAATGCCCAGGTCTGCCCTAAAGGGACATGGGAGAATTTTTTTTTTTTTTGTAACTTTATAAAAAGTTTCTTGTTGCGCACGAGATAGTTTCTTGTGTGCAGGAGATAGTTTCTCGTGCGCAAAATGTTTTTTATTTTATTGTTATTTTTTTAATTAAATCAACATAAAAAACTAAAATTATTATTATTATTATTATTTTTTTATAACTTTATAAAAAGTTAGGGTTAGGGGTTAGGGTTAGGGTTACATGACTAACCCTAACCCCTAACCCTATTAAATTAACATAAAAACTAAAGAGCCCCTAACGGGACATGGGAGAATTTTTTTTTATTTTTATAACTTTATAAAAAGTTTCTTGTTGCGCACGAGATAGTTTCTTGTGTGCAGGAGATAGTTTCTCATGCGCAAAATGTTTTTTTTATTTTATTGTTATTTTTTTTATTAAATCAACATAAAAAACTAAAATTATTAATTTTTTAAATTTTTTTTAATAACTTTATAAAAAGTTAGGGTTAGGGTTAGAGTTACGGTTTAGGGTTAGGGTTAGGGTTAGGGTTACATGACTAACCCTAACCCTAAACCCTAACCCTAACCCTATTAAATGAACATAAAAACTACGCAGCCCCTAAAGGGACATGGGAGAATTTTTTTTTTTTTTTATAACTTTATAAAAAGTTTCTTGTGCGCACGAGATAGTTTCTTGTGTGCAGGAGATTACATGACTAAAAAAAAAAAAAAAAAAATTATAAAAAAAAAAAATTACCCCATGTCCCTTTCGGGACTCTGTAGTTTTATATGTTGATTTAATAGGGTTAGGGGTTAGGGCTAGGGTTAGGGTTACATGACTAACCCTAACCCTAAACCCTAACCCTAACCCTAACTTTTTATAGTTATAAAAAAAAAATTCTTCTCGTGTGCACGAGATACATGACTGAAAAAAAATAAAAAAAATGAATATGTCCCTTTAGGGGCTCCGTAGTTGTTTATGTTGATTTAATTAAAAAAATAACAATAAAATTTAAAAAAAATTGCGCACGAGAAACTATCTCGTGCACACGAGAAAAAAAAAAAATTATAAATTTAAAACATTTTTTTTTTATAACTGTAAAAAGTTAGGGTTAGGGTTAGGGGTTTAGGGTTAGGGTTAGGGTTTAGGGTTAGGGTTAGGGTTAGTCATGTAACCCTAACCCCTAACCCTATTAAATCAACATAAAAAACTACGGAGCCCCTATCTCGTGCGCAGGAGATAGTTTCTCCTGCGCACGAGATACATGACTAAAAAAAAAAAAATACTTTTTTTTTAAAAAGTTTTTTTATAACTTTATAAAAAGTTTCGAGATAGTTTCTCGTGCGCAAATTTTTTTTAAATTTTTTTATTTTTCATTTTATGAAATCAACATAAAAACACTACGTATATTTTTTGAGTCATGTATCTCGTGCGCACGAGATAGTTTAGAGGGAAAAAAAAGTATACATTTTTTTACATTTTTTTTTATAACTTTATAAAAAGTTACGGTTAGGGTTAGGGTTTAGGGTTAGGGTTAGGGTTAGTCATGTAATCCTAACCCTAACCCTAACCCTAAACCCTATTAAATCAACATAAAAAACTATGGAGCCCTTAAAGAGACATGGGGGGGAAAACATTTTTTATAATTTTTTTTTTTTTTTTTTAGTCATTTACGAGATAGTTTCTCGTGCACACGAGAAAAAAAAAATTCTAAATTTAAAAATTTTTTTTTTTATAACTTTATAAAAAGTTTCTCGTGTGCACGAGATAGTTTCTCGTGTGCAGGAGATAGTTTCTCGTGCGCAAATTTTTTTTATTTTATTGTTATTTTTTTATTAAATCAACATAAAAAACTACGGAGCCCCTAAAGGGACATGGGAGAAAAAATTTTTTTATAATTTTTTTTTTTTTTAGTCATGTATGTTGTGCGCACGAGAAATTTAAAAAATTATAAATGTTTTTTTTTTTTTTTTATAACTTTATGAATAGTTTACCGTGCGCAAATTTTTATTTATTTTATTGTTATTTTTTTATTAGATCAACATAAAAAACTACAGAGCCCCTAAAGGGACATGGGGGAACTTTTTTTTTTTATAATTTTTTTTTTTTTTTTAGTCATGTGCACGAGAAACTATCTCGTGCACACGAGAAAAAAAAATTATAATTTTTTTTATTTTTAATTTTTTAGAACTTTATAAAAAGTTTCTTGTGCGCACGAGATACATGTCTATAAAATAAAAAAATAAAAAATTTAAAAATGTTTAAAAATTATTTCCCCATGTCCCTTTAGGGCAGGGGTCCCCAAACTTTTTGACTCAGGGGCCGCATTGGGTTAAAAAAATTTGGCCGGGGGGCCAGGCTGTATATATACATATATACATTGTCTTTATAATCCGTTTTGTCATTTAACATCAATTAACATTAATGTTCATCAACATTTAACATTGTCACGTTATCGATGGGAAAATTCATTTTTAGACAATATGATTTGCCTGAGCGGCTAGGAGATACCAAGAGTAACAAGCGGTAGAAAATGGATTAGAAAGGAAAGATAAAAAAAAAAAAACAAAAAAAAAAACAACAACTTGGGAATTCCTGTGGGCCGGATTTTGGATGCTGGGGGGCCGGATCCGGCCCGCGGGCCGTAGTTTGGGGATCCCTGCTTTAGGGGCTCCGTAAAAAAACAAAAGATACACTTACAATTAGTGCACCAACCCAAAAAACCTCCCTCCCCCATTTACACTCATTCACACAAAAGGGTTGTTTCTTTCTGTTATTAATATTCTGCTTCCTACATTATATATCAACATATATCAATACAGTCTGCAGGGATACAGTCCGTAAGCACACATGATTGTATTTTTTTATGACAAAAAAAAAAAAAAAAATACCATACACCCCCGGTCCATGGGACAAATTTTCAAGCGTTGACCAGTCCGCAGTTAGAAAAAGGTTGGGGGCCACTGGTCTAAGGTGCACACAGACGGACTTACATCTCTGAGGCAACGTGATCCTCCCTCTCTGAAAGTTGGCTTGCACCTGAAGTTGATCTACGGTAAATACAGACAAAAAAAAAAGCATCAATTTGGATTCCATCACGCTGTGTCATGTCGTGTTTTTGTGACACCTTCTCGAGCTGTTCCATGCAGCCCGTGTGAACCACGATCTTGCAGGCGGCACATTTCTTCCTGGGGGCCGACTTCTGCGTGGAGAAACACACAGAAAAAATACAACGTTTGACAATAAATTTACGCTCAAATGAAAGAACCAAGTCGACTACTAGGCTTTGTGGTGGAAAATCATGGAGGTGTGAGATAATGAGCACAAATGGCCACTATGATTAAGTTACAGAAGCCAAAAGCAGTGAAGTTGTCACGTTGTGTAAATGGTAAATAAAAAGAGAATACAATGATTTGTAAATCAACTTATATTCAATTGAATAGACTGCAAAGACAAGATATTTCATGTTCACACTGAGAAACTTTGTTATTTTTTGCAAATATTTGGGATTTGATGCCTGCAACGTGTTTGAAAAAAACTGGCACAAGTGGCAAAAAAGACTGATAAAGTTGAGGAATGCTCACCAAACACTTATTTGGAACATCCCACAGGTGAACGGGCTAATTGGGAACAGGTGGGTGCCATGATTGGGTATAAAAGCAGCTTCTATGAAATGCTCAGTCGTTCACAAACAAGGACGGGGCGAGGGTCACCACTTTGTCAACAAATGCCTGAGCAAATTGTTTAAGAACAACATTTCCCAACCAGCTATTGCAAGGAATTTAGGGATTTCACCATCTACGCTCCGTAATATCATCAAAGGGTTCAGAGAATCTGGAGAAATCACCACACGTAAGCGGCAAGGCCGTGACCTTCGATCCCTTTAGGCGGTACTGCATCAAAAAGCGACATCAGTGTGTAAAGGATATCACCACATGGGCTCAGGAACACTTCAGAAACCCACTGTCAGCAACTACAGTTGGTCGCTACATCTGTAAGTGCAAGTTAAAACTCTACTATGCAAAGTGAAAGCCATTTATCAACAACACCCAGAAACGCCGCCGGCTTCGCTGGGCCCGAGCTCATCTAAGATGGACTGATGCAAAGTGGAAAAGTGTTCTGTGGTCTGACGAGTCCACATTTCAAATTGTTTTTGGAGACTGTGGACGTCAAAGAGGAAAAGAACCATCCGGACTGTTCTAGGCGCAAAGTGTAAAAGGCAGCATGTGTGATGGTATGGGGGTGTATTAGTGCCCAAGACATGGGTAACTTACACATCTGTGAAGGCACCATTAATGCTGAAAGGTACATACAGCTTTTGGAGCAACATATGTTGCCATCCAAGCAACGTTATCATGGACGCCCCTGCTTATTTCAGCAAGACAATGCCAAGCCACGTGCTAGAACAACGTGGCTTCATAGTAAAAGAGTGCGGGTACTAGACTGGCCTGCCTGTAGTCCAGACCTGTCTCCCATTGAAAATGTGTGGTGCAATATAGATAGATAGATGGATAGTACTTTATTGATGAAGCCTAAAATATGAGAAGGGAGACTGTTGAACAACTTAAGCTGTACATCAAGCAAGAATGGGAAAGAATTCCACTTCAAAAATGTGTCTCCTCAGTTCCCAAACCTTTACTGAGTGTTGTTAAAAGGAAAGGCCATGTAACACAGTGGTAAAAATGCCCCTGTAACAACTTTTTTGCAATGTGTTGCTCCTAAGTTAATGATTATTTGCAAAAAAAAAAAAAAGAGAAGTTTCTCAGTGTGAACATGAAATATCTTGTCTTTGCAGTCTATTCAATTGAATATAAGTTGATTTGCAAATCATTGTATTCTCTTTTTATTTACCATTTACACAATGTGACAACTTCACTGCTTTTGGGTTTTTGTAACAGAAGTGGATGTTAAAAAAAGAGCTCACACACTTCACGGTGAGGCTGGGAATCATCTAAACGCTTCTAGCTTATAAACTCAGAAATATAATGCTTAACATGGAGAAAAAAAATATCCGATATTCCGGTATTGTCCTACTCTTAATTACCGATCCCGATATCAACCGATACTGATATATACAGTCGTGGAATTAACACATGATTATGCCTAATTTTGTTGTGATGCCCCGCTGGATGCATTAAACAATGTAACAAGGTTTTCCAAAATAAATCAACTCAAGTTATTGGAAAAAAATGCCAACATGGCACTGCCATATTTATTATTGAAGTCACAAAGTGCATTATTTATTTTAACATGCCTCAAAACAGCAGCTTGGAATTTGGGACATGCTCTCCCTGAGAGAGCATGAGGAGGTTGAGGTGGGCAGGGTTTGGGAGGTCGCGGGGGGTGTATATTGTAGTGTCCCGGAAGAGTTAGTGCTGCAAGGGGTTCTGGGTATTTGTTCTGTTGTGTTTATGTTGTGTTACGGTGCGGATGTTCTCCCGAAATGTGTTTGTCATTCTTGTTTGGTGTGGGTTCACAGTGTGGCGCATATTTGTAACAGTGTTAAAGTTGTTTATACGGCCACCCTCAGTGTGACCTGTATGGCTGTTGACCAAGTATGCTTGCATTCACTTGTGTGTGTGAAAAGCCGTAGATATTATGTGACTGGGCCGGCACGCAAAGGCAGTGCCTTTAAGGTTTATTGGCGCTCTGTACTTCTCCCTACGTCCGTGTACACAGCGGCCTTTTAAAAAGTCATACATTTCCCTGTTTGAAACCGATACCGATAATTTTGAAACCGATAGGATAATATCCAATATTACATTTTAAAGCATTTATCGGCCGATAATATCGGCAGTCCGATCTCTAGTAGTATCCATACCAATATTTTGGTAGTGGTACCAAAATGTATTTCGATGGTTTTCGATGCTTTTCTAAATAAAGGGGACCACAAAAAATGTCATTATTGTCTTTATTTGAACAAAAAAGTCTTAGTGTACATGAAACATATGTTTATTATTGCAATTTAGTCCTTAAATAAAATAGTGAACATACTAGACAACTTGTCTTTTAGTAGTAAGTAAACAAACAAAGACTCCTAATTAGTCTGCTGACGTATGCAGTAACATATTGTGTCATTTATACACCTATTATTTTGTCTACATTATAAAGGACAAACTGTAAAAAATGTATTATTAATCTACTTGTTCATTTACTGTTAATATCTGCTTATTTTCTGTTTTAACATGTTCTATCTACACAGGCCTGGCCCTAACCAATCTGGCGCCCTAGGCAAGATTTTAGGTGGCGCCCCCCACATCGGCAGTGAAGTGTATATACTCACAAGAAACCGAATAGCTTTGTCTTTGACCTTTTTTTTAACTTAAAGAAAGCAAATTAACATATTATATGAGAATGTTATGTTATGATTATCTTTAACCGAATCACAGCAGTGCTCAAATTAAAAAACAGCATTCCCTCTCATGTGATATTGCTTAATTAACATTAATGATGTGCACTTTAACAACTAGGCTTACAACTATACCTAATATATAAAGGGGTGGAAAAGTGACTATTACCTGCAGGGCAAACATTAGCTAACCAGAAGGCAATAACAATGTAAACAAAAAACACCTGCTTAAAAGATCTAATACAAATGTCTCTGAGGAATGTAAGGTGGGAGTACTGTAATTACCTAACGTTACATTATTATTTTCCATAACAGTTTAGCCCCCTCCACAATATTAACCCGACGTTAAAACAGAACTAGCTATTTATTGATTAGCAATTGCCGAATCATGTAACATTAGCTTAATGCTAAAAAGCCAGGTTACTATCACATTCTGTAACAGACAAACAATTTCATGTAGGCTAACGTTACCTACCTGCTACCTCTGTTTTTTTCTCGTTTCTCCTCCTCTTCTTTTCTCTTTTTTCTTCCCTGGGCACCTGACAGTTTTGGCCGTTTTGACAATCTTGTGTTGATTTTTTGATGCGGTGACGTCCAAAAAGAGTCATGATACGGGAAGGGAGGGGGCGCACCGTGCGGGGGGAGGGGAGGCGTAATGTTGTAACAAATACAATTTATATTAAATAGGCTTTACTTTGCATTTTAATTAACGTGGGATTATTTTTTGTATTTAGAAATAATAGTACCAACTTTTTTTTTTTTTTTTTCCTCCAACATTTGTGGCACTGGCGTGGCGCCCCCTAATGGACGGCGCCCTTAGCATTTGCCTATACGGCCTATGCCACGGGCCGGCCCTGTATCTACACTTCTGTTAAAATGTAATAATCACTTATTCTTCTCTTCTTTGATACTTCACGTTAGTTTTGGATGATACCACCCTTTTAGGTATCGATCCGAGGGTTGGCAAGTATGACTGGGAGACGCAACTGCTCTGTACTTCTCCCTGCGTCCGTGCACCACTCCGTACCGCGGCGTTTTGAAAAGTCATACATTTTACTTTTTGAAACCGATACCGATAATTTTGAAACTGATACCGATAATATCCGATATTACATTTTAAAGCATTTATCGGCCGATAATATCGGCAGTCCTATCTCTAGTTGTCTCCATACCAATATTTTGGTAGTGGTACCAAAATGTATTTCGATGGCTTTCGTTGCTTTTCTAAATAAAGGGGACCACAAAAAATGTCATTATTGTCTTTATTTGAACAAAAAAGTCTTAGTGTACATGAAACATATGTTTATTATTGCAATTTAGTCCTTAAATAAAATAGTGAACATACTAGACAACTTGTCTTTTAGTAGTAAGTAAACAAACAAAGACTCCTAATTAGTCTGCTGACGTATGCAGTAACATATTGTGTCATTTATACACCTATTATTTTGTCTACATTATAAAGGACAAACTGTAAAAAATGTATTATTAATCTACTTGTTCATTTACTGTTAATATCTGCTTATTTTCTGTTTTAACATGTTCTATCTACACAGGCCTGGCCCTAACCAATCTGGCGCCCTAGGCAAGATTTTAGGTGGCGCCCCCCACATCGGCAGTGAAGTGTATATACTCACAAGAAACCGAATAGCTTTGTCTTTGACCTTTTTTTTAACTTAAAGAAAGCAAATTAACATATTATATGAGAATGTTATGTTATGATTATCTTTAACCGAATCACAGCAGTGCTCAAATTAAAAAACAGCATTCCCTCTCATGTGATATTGCTTAATTAACATTAATGATGTGCACTTTAACAACTAGGCTTACAACTATACCTAATATATAAAGGGGTGGAAAAGTGACTATTACCTGCAGGGCAAACATTAGCTAACCAGAAGGCAATAACAATGTAAACAAAAAACACCTGCTTAAAAGATCTAATATAAATGTCCCTGAGGAATGTAAGGTGGGAGTACTGTAATTACCTAACGTTACATTATTATTTTCCATAACAGTTTAGCCCCCTCCACAATATTAACCCGACGTTAAAACAGAACTAGCTATTTATTGATTAGCAATTGCCGAATCATGTAACATTAGCTTAATGCTAAAAAGCCAGGTTACTATCACATTCTGTAACAGACAAATAATTTCATGTAGGCTAACGTTACCTACCTGCTACCTCTGTCTTTTTCTCGTTTCTCCTCCTCTTCTTTTCTATTTTTTCTTCCCTGGGCACCTGACAGTTTTGGCCGTTTTGACATCTTGTGTTGATTTTTTGATGCGGTGACGTCCAAAAAGAGTCATGATACGGGAAGGGAGGGGGCGCACCGTGCGGGGGGAGGGGAGGCGTAATGTTGTAACAAATAAAATTTCTATTAAATAGGCTTTACTTTGCATTTTAATTAACGTGGGATTATTTTTTGTATTTAGAAATAATAGTACCAACTTTTTTTTCTTTTTTTTTTTTCTCCAACATTTGTGGCACGGGCGTGGCGCCCCCTGGTGGACGGCGCCCTTAGCATTTGCCTATACGGCCTATGCCACGGGCCGGCCCTGTATCTACACTTCTGTTAAAATGTAATAATCACTTATTCTTCTCTTCTTTGATACTTTACATTAGTTTTGGATGATACCACCCATTTAGGTATCGATCCGAGGGTTGGCAAGTATGACTGGGAGACGCAACTGCTCTGTACTTCTCCCTGCGTCCGTGCACCACTCAGTACAGCGGCGTTTTGAAAAGTCATACATTTTACTTTTTGAAACCGATACCGATAATTTTGAAACCGATACCGATAATATCCGATATTACATTTTAAAGCATTTATCGGCCGATAATATCGGCAGTCCGATCTCTAGTAGTATCCATACCAATATTTTGGTAGTGGTACCAAAATTAATTTGGATGGTTTTCGATGCTTTTCTAAATAAAGGGGACCACAAAAAATGTCATTATTGTCTTTATTTGAACAAAAAATCTTAGTGTACATGAAACATATGTTTATTATTGTCATTTAGTCCTTAAATAAAATAGTGAACATACTAGACAACTTGTCTTTTAGTAGTAAGTAAACAAACAAAGACTCCTAATTAGTCTATGCAGTAACATATTGTGTCATTTATACACCTATTATTTTGTACACATTATAAAGGACAAACTGTAAAAAATGTATTATTAATCTACTTGTTCATTTACTGTTAATATCTGCTTACTTTCTGTTTTAACATGTTCTATCTACACTTCTGTTAAAATGTAATAATCACTTATTCTTCTCTTCTTTGATACTTTACATTAGTTTTGGATGATACCACACATGTAGATATCGATCCGAGGGTTGGCAAGTATGACTGGGAGACGCAACTGCTCTGTACTTCTCCCTGCGTCCGTGCACCACTCAGTACAGCGGCGTTTTGAAAAGTCATACATTTTACTTTTTGAAACCGATACCGATAATTTTGAAACCGATAATATCCGATATTACATTTTAAAGCATTTATCGGCCGATAATATCGGCAGTCCGATCTCTAGTAGTATCCATACCAATATTTTGGTAGTGGTACCAAAATGTATTTCGATGGTTTTCGATGCTTTTCTAAATAAAGGGGACCACAAAAAATGTCATTATTGTCTTTATTTGAACAAAAAATCTTAGTGTACACGAAACATATGTTTATTATTGTAACTTAGTCCTTAAATAAAATAGTGAACATACTAGACAACTTGTCTTTTAGTAGTAAGTAAACAAACAAAGACTCCTAATTAGTCTATGCAGTAACATATTGTGTCCTTTATACACCTATTATTTTGTACACATTATAAAGGACAAACTGTAAAAAATGTATTATTAATCTACTTGTTCATTTACTGTTAATATCTGCTTACTTTCTGTTTCAACATGTTCTATCTACACTTCTGTTAAAATGTAATAATCACTTATTCTTCTCTTCTTTGATACTTTACATTCGTTTTGGATGATACCACCCATTTAGGTATCGATCCGAGGGTTGGCAAGTATGACTGGGAGACGCAACTGCTCTGTACTTCTCCCTGCGTCCGTGTACCACTCAGTACAGCGACGTTTTGAAAAGTCATACATTTTACTTTTTGAAACCGATACCGATAATTTTGAAACTGATAATATCCGATATTACATTTTAAAGCATTTATCGGCCGATAATATCGGCAGTCCGATCTCTAGTAGTATCCATACCAATATTTTGGTAGTGGTACCAAAATGTATTTCGATGGTTTTCGATGCTTTTCTAAATAAAGGGGACCACAAAAAATGTCATTATTGTCTTTATTTGAACAAAAAATCTTAGTGTACATGAAACATATGTTTATTATTGTAACTTAGTCCTTAAATAAAATAGTGGACATACTAGACAACTTGTCTTTTAGTAGTAAGTAAACAAACAAAGACTCCTAATTAGTCTATGCCAGGGGTGTCAAACTCATTTTAGATCGGGGGCCACATGGAGAAAAATCAACTCCCATGTGGGCCGGACTGGTAAAATCACGGCACGATAACTTAAAAATAAAGACAACTTCAGATTGTTTTCTTTGTTTAAAAATAGAACAAGAACATTCTGAAATTGTCCAAATCCTGTTTTTTTTTGTTTTTTTTTTACAATTACCTGTTGCCGTTAATAGTATAGATACTTTATTTGTTGTTATTTATATTTTCTGAATAAATTATGTAATAATGTTCATCAGTCAACTCACTGGTGTTAATGTCCAATCTATCAAGATAAAAAAATGCTATCAAAATCAAATTACAGTATGTTATTTATGTAGTTTGATCATTTTCCTTGACTGATACTGTCATAGGTGCCGATCTACATTTCTGCCAGTGGGTGCTCGGTGTGTGTGTATTAAAATACCGTACGTTTGACACTCCTGACCTAGTGGTAAGCCAAAGAAACAATATTTTATCACAACATCCGGTTTCGGTTTCTAATTAAGAAGACCAAATTTTCGGTGCATCACTTGTCAATAGTGCCCGAATAATAGGCACTATTACACATGTTCAGTGGCCTTGTGGTTAGAGTGTCCGCCCTGAGATGGGTAGGTCGTGAGTTCAAACCCCGGCCGAGTCGTACCAAAGACTATAAAAATGGGACCCATTACCTCCCTGCTTGGCACTCAGCATCATAGGTTGGAATTGGGGGTTAAATCACCAAAAATGATTCCTGAGCGCGGCCACCGCTGCTGCTCACTGCTCCCCTCACCTCCCAGGAAGTGAACAAGGGGATGGGTCAAAAGCAGAGGACGAATTTCACCACACCTAGTGTGTGTGTGACAATCATTGGTACTTTAACTTTAATACAAATAATTGCTATTGTGACATCCAGTGGACACATTTAGAACAGCAGTTTCTTTCATTCAAAAATTTCAGGTACATTTTCATACTTGGCAAACTCATCCCGCGGGCCGGATAAAATTGTCCGCGGGCCTGATCCGGCCCTCGGGCCGTACGTTTGACACCCCTGGTCTATGCAGTAACATATTGTGTAATTTATACACCTATTATTTTGTACACATTATAAAGGACAAACTGTAAAACATTTATTATTAATCTACTTGTTCATTTACTGTTATCTGCTTATTTTCTGTTTTAACATGTTCTATCTACACTTCTGTTAAAATGTAATAATCCCTTATTCTTCTCTTCTTTGATACTTTACGTTAGTTTTGGATGATACCACACATGTAGGTGTCGATCCGAGGGTTGGCAAGTATGACTGGGAGACGCAACTGCTCTGTACTTCTCCCTGCGTCCGTGCACCACGTTTTGAAAAGTCATACATTTTACTTTTTGAAACCGATACCGATAATTTCCGATATTACATTTTAAAGCATTTATCGGCCGGTGATATCGGCAGTCCGATATTACCGGACATCTCTAGACATGTCGTCCACATTCCTTTGTCCTCTGTGAATGTTGCAAGATTACAAGAACACCTGCGTGTTTATCTCCACGGTGACACACCAATACAAGGTTGCGGCGTCCAATCGAGCGGCGATGGAATAGCGAGGGAGCATTGCGAGTCAACCCTGTGAGGTGAGTGTGCACCACTCACCGCCGCCTTCAGGAGGCAGGCGTCCTCTCCCAGGTAGCACAGCTCCCCTGAGCAGCTGGTCTCCATCCACAGGTGATCCCCGTTCACCGCGTTCTCCTGCAGGGGAGAGCACCGGGTCAGTAGATGATGATGAGGATGATATCATCCCCTCCGCCGCCGGCGGTCAGTAATTGAGTCAAGCACATAATCGCCGCTGGCGAGTAGGAGAGCACTTCTCGCACAGCGTGTTGATTCAAACACACGCATACAAACATGGAGGCGTGCGCTAGCGGGAAAGCATCCCTGATGTTTGGTTAATGAGCGATGGCGTACATCGATCGCATTGTCGTGCGGAGCGCTAAAGGCCAGCGCTGACGTGGAGGAAGCGTCCCTGCAGTCAGAGCCGCGGGGGAGTGTCACATGTGACTTTTGTCTACTTAATCTTCCAATAAACCAATCAGACTGTTGTTTGCCGCGCATCATTGAAACCACCGCTCACCCGCGTCAGAATGCAAGCCAAGCCTGTAAGTGTTCAACTACCACAACACATGCTGAAAAGGGCAATTGATCAGTTATCTATCATATCACCGTATGTTTTGCACTATAGGGCGCACCGGGTTATAAGGCGCGCTGTCAACGAATGGTCTATTTTCGAGCTTTTTTTCATACACAGTCGTGCTCATAAGTTTACGTACCCTGGGAGAATTGATGATTTCTTGGCCATTCTTCAGAGAATATGAATGATAACACAAAAACCTTTCTTCCACTCATGCTTAAAGGCCTACTGAAATGATTTTTTGAAATTTAAACGGGGATAGCAGATCCATTCTATGTGTCGTACTTGATCATTTCGCGATATTGCCATATTTTTGCTGAAAGGATTTAGTAGAGAACATCGACGATAAAGGTCGCAACTTTTGGTCGCTGATAAAAAAAAAGCCTTGCCTGTACCGGAAGTAGCGTGACGTCACATGTTGAAGAGCTCCTCACATTTCCCCATTGTTTACACCAGCAGCGAGAGCGATTCGGACCGAGAAAGCGACGATTACCCCATTAATTTGAGCCAGGATGAAAGATTCGTGGATGAGGAAAGTGAGAGTGAAGGACTAGAGTGCAGTGCAGGACGCTTCTTTTTTCGCTCTGACCGTAACTTAGATACAAGCTGGCTCATTGGATTCCACACTCTCTCCTTTTTCTATTGTGGATCACGGATTTGTATTTTAAACCACCTCGGATACTATATCCTCTTGAAAATGAGAGTCGAGAACGCGAAATGGACATTCACAGTGACTTTTATCTCCACGACAATACATCGGTGAAGCTCTTTAGCTATGGAGCTAACGTGATAGCATCGGGCTCAAATGCAGATAGAAACAAAATAAATAAATCCCTGACTGGAAGGATAGACAGAAGATCAACAATACTATTAAACCATGGACATGTAACTACACGGTTAATAATTTCCAGCTTGGCGAAGCCTAACAATGCTGTTGCTAACGACGCCATTGAAGCTAACTTAGCAACGGGACCTCACAGAGCTATGATAAAAACATTAGCGCTCCACCTACGCCAGCCAGCCCTCATCTGCTCATCAACACCCGTGCTCACCTGCGTTCCAGCGATCGACGGAAGGACGAAGGACTTCACCCGATCATCCGTGCGGTCGGCGGCTAGCGTCGGATAGCGCGTTTGCTATCCAAGTCAAAGTCCTCCTGGTTGTGTTGCTGCAGCCAGCCGCTAATACACCGATCCCACCTACAGCTTTCGTCTTTGCAGTCTTCATTGTTCATTAAACAAATTGCAAAAGATTCACCAACACAGATGTCCAGAATACTGTGGAATTTTGCGATGAAAACAGAGCTTTTTGTATTGGGATACAATGTGTCCGAATACTTCCGTTTCAACGATTGACGTCACGCGCATACGTCATCATACATAGACGTTTTCAACCGGAAGTTTAGCGGGAAATTTAAAATTGCACTTTATAAGTTAACCCGGCCGTATTGGCATGTGTTGCAATGTTAAGATTTCATCATTGATATATAAACTATCAGACTGTGTGGTCGCTAGTAGTGGCTTTCAGTAGGCCTTTAATGGTTATGTAAAGCTATTTATTGGCAAACAACTGTGTTTACTCGTATTAAATCAAAATGACAAAAGAAAGTACCCAAATGACCCTGATCAAAAGTTACATACCCTAGTGACTTTGATCTGATAACATGCACAAAAGTTGACACAAGCAGGTTTGAATGTCTAATCAAGGTTCCAATCCTCACCTGTGACATGTTTGTTTGTAATGAATGTGTGTGTATAAAAGGTCAGTGAGTTTCTGGGCTTCTGACAGACCATTGCATCTTTCATCCAGTGCTGCACACATGTTTCTGGATTCTGAGTCATGGGGAAGGCAAAATAATTGTCAAAGGATCTGCGAGAAAAGGTAATTGAACTGCATAAAGCAGGAAAGGGGTATAAAAAGATATCCAAGGAATTGAGAATGCCAATCAGCAGTGTTCAAACGCTGATTAAGAAGTGGAAAATGAGGGATTCAGGTAGACCAGCAAAGATTTCAGCCACAACTGCCAGGAAAATTGTTCGAGATGCAAAGAAAAATCCACAAATGACCTCAGCTGAAATACAGGACTCTCTGAAAAATTGTGGTGTGGCTGTTTCAAGATGCACAATAAGGAGGCACTAGAAGAAAAATGGGCTGCATGGTCGAGTCGCCAGAAGAAAGCCATCACTCCACATTACTTTGTTCCAGAAGTTTTGAGGCTTGTCTCTGTTCTGTTTGGCGTAATGTAAGCGGGATACTTTGTGACATTTGCGCAGAAATGGCTTTCTTCTGGCGACTCGACCATGCAGCCCATTTTTCTTCAAAGTCACATGTGACTTTTGTCTACTTAATCTTCCAATAAACCAATCAGACTGTTTGCTGCGCATCATTGATCAATGATGAAATCTTAACATTGCAACACATGCCAATACGGCCGGGTTAACTTATAAAGTGACATTTTAAATTTCCCGCAAAACTTCCGGTTGAAAACGTCTATGTATGATGACGTATGCGCGTGACATCAATCGTTGAAACCTAAGTATTCGGACACATTGGATCCAGTACAAAAAGCTCTGTTTTCATCGCAAAATTCCACAGTATTCTGGACATCCGTGTTGGTGAATCTTTTGCAATTTGTTTAATGAACAATGGAGACTGCAAAGAAGAAAGCTGTAGGTGGGATCGGTGTATTAGCGGCTGGCTGCAGCAACACAACCAGGAGGACTTTGACTTGGATAGCAGACACGCTATCCGACGCTAGCCGCCGACCGCATCGATGATCGGGTGAAGTCCTTCGTCGCTCCGTCGATCGCTGGAACGCAGGTGAGCACGGGTGTTGATGAGCAGATGAGGGCTGGCTGGCGTAGGTGGATAGCTAATGTTTTTAGCATAGAGCTCTGTGAGGTCCCGTTGCTAAGTTAGCTTCAATGGCGTCGTTAGCAACAGCATTGTTAAGCTTCGCCAGGCTGGAAAGCATTAACCGTGTAGTTACATGTCCATGGTTTAATAGTATTGTTGATTTTCTATCTATCCTTCCAGTCAGGGGCTTATTTCTTTTGTTTCTATCTGCAGTTAAGCCCGATGCTATCACGTTAGCTCCGTAGCTAAAGTGCTTTGCCGATGTATTGTCGTGGAGATAAAAGTCACTGTGAATGTCCATTTCGCGTTCTCGACTCTCATTTTCAAGAGGATATAGTATCCGAGGTGGTTTAAAATACAAATCCGTGATCCACAATAGAAAAAGGAGAGAGTGTGGAATCCAATGAGCCAGCTTGTACATAAGATACGGTCAGAGCGAAAAAAGATGCGTCCTGCACTGCACTCTAGTCCTTCACTCTCACGTTCCTCATCCACGAATCTTTCATCCTCGCTCAAATTAATGGGGTAATCGTCGCTTTCTCGGTCCGAATCGCTCTCGCTGCTGGTGTAAACAATGGGGAAATGTGAGGAGCCTTTCAACCTGTGACGTCACGCTACTTCCGGTACAGGCAAGGCTTTTTTTTTTATCAGCGATCAAAAGTTGCGAACTTTATCGTCGATATTCTCTACTAAATCCTTTCAGCAAAAATATGGCAATATCGCGAAATGATCAAGTATGACACATAGAATGGATCTGCTATCCCCGTTTAAATTTAAAAAATTCATTTCAGTAGGCCTTTAAAGCATAACCAAGCATGCATCACTATAGCTCTTGTCTCAAAGTAGGTGTACTGTCACCACCTGTCACATCACACCCTGACTTATTTGGACTTTTTTGCTGTTTTCCTGTGTGTAGTGTTTTAGTGGTGGCAAGCCTTGGGAACAGGTACCTGGATCACAGTACTTCGGATACAGAACAGCCATGTAAAGAAAAGCTTTAGCTAGCATAATAAATTGCCTTTGAAACCATGTGCCCATTTGAGTTCTAATATATCACTGTTAGCATTTGGACTTTTTTTTATTTTTTATTAGTTTACTTCTTGAATTGTATTTTTACAATGTAAAAAAAACTATCTGTGCAACAGCATACCAGGTGCGTGTGTTACACTACACTACACTACGTCGCCGTTACAAAACCAAGAGTCGCGAGTCGAGAAGAGTTTAGGAATGAAAATCAAAAGGCGATTCTGGGGAGTCTTTGTTCTGCTTTCACTCGTCTGCTGCGCTCGTAATGTAAACAGTTCCTCTTCTGAAGATCCATCTGTGCTCCGACTGTATGCCGCAGTCAGCTAAAAATAGAAGCGTGCCTTTGTGACGGTAAAGCCACTGTAAATAAGTTGGCAGCAGTTAGCCCGCACTGTCGGTTAATCTGATTATTGCGGACAAAAATGGCACCGCGGGGGGGGAGAAGACATTGTCATGCAGCTGACAAAAGACTTTGGACTGCCAACCGGAGTATATTTTGTATTTCACAAAATGCTGTTAACAAGGGAGCACATTTCTCCAGGCAGCACCTTTTTAGCTTAAAGCAGACCTGGGCAATTATTTTGACTCGGGGGGACAAAAAATGTGTCTGGGAGCCAGTATATCTATTTTTAGGAAAACTAATACAGAACCTCACAATAAAGTCTGATTGAATGCTAAAAATGTTATGACAGACCGCCTTAAAAACGGAATGGAATTTAATTTTTTTCTATGAACGATAAAACACTGAATATTCAAATCAAATCAACTTTATTTAAAATTTACCACAGGGGTAGCCAAAGTGCTGTACAATGGGCAGGTTAAAAGATAATACGAGTACCGAGCAAACACAACACAACACAGACAGAACACGATAAAAAATAAATAAATAAAACATAAAAACAGGTTCACAGCAGGTGTATTATGGGGCGCCATTGCAGGATGGATATCGCTCAGTGTTAAAAGCCATGGAATAAAAGTATGTTTTTAAGAGAGATTTAAAAACAGGAAGAGAGGAGGCTTGTCTAACACTCAGAGGTAGGTCGTTCCAAAGTTTGGGAGCAGCAGCGGCGAAAGCTCTGTCACCTCTAAGCTTCAGCCTTGTGTCCGGGACCGTCAGTAGCAGCTGATCGGCTGATCTTAGGGATCGGGTGGGGCAGTAAGGCTGAAGGAGGTCGGAGAGATATGTTGGCGCGAGGTTGTTTAGACATTTAAAAACAAATAAAAGGAGTTTAAAGTTGATTCTGTAACGCACAGGGAGCCAGTGAAGGGACGCTAATATAGGGGTGATGTGCTCACGTCTGCGGGTCTGTGTTAGCAGACGAGCTGCAGGCGGGCGAGGGAGGCCTGGCTAATGCCTACATACAGGGCATTGCAGTAGTCAAGACGAGTCGAGATAAAGGCGTGGATTAATTTCTCGAAATCATGTCCTGATAGAAGCGGTTTCACTTTCGCTATTTGGCGTAATTGATAAAAGCTATTTTGAACGACGCTGCGGATTTGTTTTTCGAATTTAAAATCCGAGTGGAACTTTACCCCCAGGTTTGTGACACAGTCGCTGAGATACGGGGTCAGAGTGCCGAGGTCAACGTTGGGGGAGGGGGAGCGACTTGGACCGAACAACATAACTTCTGTTTTGTCTTCATTTAGGCTCAGGAAGTTAGCTGAAAGCCAGGCTTTGATGTCGTGCAGGCAGTCAATAAGACGTTGAACCGTGTTCTTTTGTGCCATGGGAAAATAAATCTGGCAATCATCGGCATAAAAATGAAATGCAATACCGTACTTCCTAAAAATAGAACTAAGGGGGAGAAGGTAAAGCGCAAAAAAAACAAAAAACACCTACAATCTGATACATCTGATACATCACTAAGCTTTAGAACTTTCTTATAAAAATCTCCTTCCGCGTCTGTCCCTGACACCCGCATTTCAGGCTCTGGAAACACTCTGTGGAAACGCTCCCCACCCACACTGCTTGGTGCCTCGTCTGACCTGCTGTGACGTAGATTACCATAGTAACTAGTAGGGTTGTACGGTATACGGGTATTAGTATAGTACCGCGATACTAATGAGTCATATTCGGTACCATACCGCCTCTGAAAAGTACCGGTCCGCCACACCCTAAGATTTTTTGTTAAAATAAAGCCAATAATGCAATTTTTTCTGGTGCCCTTTATTTAGAAAAGTATCGAAAAGTACCGAAAAGTATCGAACTAATATTGGTATCAGGACAACACTAGTCACTAGTATATCATGCAAAAGCGCAGATTCCAACCATTGAAATACTTTGTATAGTTCAAGAGTTATGGTCATTAGAAAACATCACTGCACATCATAATGGCAGCTACACTTGCCATCTTAAAGATCTAAAAAAAATATTTGGGAATGTCAGGCGGGCCAGATTGAAAAGCTTAAAGGCCTACTGAAATGAGATTTTCATATTTAAACGGGGATAGCAGATCCATTCTACGTGTCATACTTGATCATTTCGCGATATTGCCATATTTTTGCTGAAAGGATTTAGTAGAGAACGTCGACGATAAAGTTCGCAACTTTTGGTCGCTGATAAAAAAAAAAGCCTTGCCTGTACCGGAAGTAGCGTGACGTCGCAGGTTGAAAGGCTCCTCACATCTGCACATTGTTTACACCAGCAGCGAGAGAGATGCGGACCGAGAAAGCGACGATTACCCCATTAATTTGAGCCAGGATGAAAGATTTGTGGATGAGGAACGTGAGAGTGAAGGACTAGAGTGCAGTGCAGGACGTATCTTTTTTTGCTCTGACCGTAACTTAGGTACAAGGGCTCATTGGATTCCACACTTTCTCCTTTTTCTATTGTGGATCACAGATTTGTATTTTAAACCACCTCGGATACATCGGTGAAGCACTTTAGCTTCGGAGCTAACGTGATAGCATCGTGCTTAACTGCGGATAGAAACAGAAGAAATAAGCCCCTGACTGGAAGGATAGACAGAAGATCAACAATACTATTATTACTTCTACTATCAGGAGACACACCGAACCAAACCCTGGACATGTAACCACACGGTTAATGCTGTCCAGCCTGGCGAAGCCTAGCAATGCTGTTGCTAACGACGCCATTGAAGCTAACTTAGCTACGGGACCTCGACAAGAGCTATGGTACAAACATTAGCTCTCCACCTACGCCAGCCCTCATCATCGGTGCGGTCGGCGGCTAGCGTCGGATAGCGCGTCTGCTATCCATGTAAGTCCTCCTGGTTGTGTTGCTGCAGCCAGCCGCTAATACACCGATCCCACCTACAGCTTTGTTCTTTGCCGTCTTCATTGTTCATTAAACAAATTGCAAAAGATTCACCAACACAGATGTCCAGAATACTGTGGAATTATGTGGTGAAAACAGACGACTTAAGCTGGCCACCGTGCTATTCCAAAATGTCTGCTTCAACCCGTGACGTCACGCGCAAACGTCATCACACCGAGACGTTTTCAGCCGGATATTTCGTGGGAAATTTAAAATGTCACTTTATAAGTTAACCCGGCCGTATTGGCATGTGTTGCAATGTTAAAGGCCTACTGAAATGAATTTTTTTTATTTAAACGGGGATAGCAGATCTATTCTATGTGTCATACTTGATCATTTCGCGATATTGCCATATTTTTGCTGAAAGGATTTAGTATAGAACAACGACGATAAAGATTGCAACTTTTGGTATCTGATAAAAAAAAGGCTTGCCCCTACCGGAAGTAGTGTGACGTAGTCAGTTGAACATATACGCAAAGTTCCCTATTGTTTACAATGATGGCCGCATGAAGTGAGAGAGATTCGGACCGAGAAAGCGACAATTTCCCCATTAATTTGAGCGAGGATGAAAGATTTGTGGATGAGTAAAGTGCAAGTGAAGGACTAGTGGGGAGTTGAAGCTATTCAGATAGGGAAGATGCTGTGAGAGCCGGGGGTGACCTGATATTCAGCTGGGAATGACTACAACAGTAAATAAACACAAGACATATATATACTCTATTAGCCACAACACAACCAGGCTTATATTTAATATGCCACAAATTAATCCTGCATAAATACACCTGCGTGTTTGTTATGCTAGCTCCTAGCTCCTATGCTAGCTCCTAGCTCCATAGAACACACCAATACAATTCAAACACCTGATCAACACACACAATCACTCAGCCCAAAAGACCGTTCACCTAACCCAAGGTTCATAAAGCTTATATATTTAAAAAAAAAGTTACGTACATACGCAAAAAAAGTTGCGCACATACGGTCAAGCGATCAAATGTTTAGAAGCCAAAGCTGCATACTCACAGTAGCACGTCTGCGTCTTTGTCATCCAAATCAAAGTAATCCTGGTAAGAGTCTGTGTTGTCCCAGTTCTCTACAGGCGTCTGTGTATCGAAGTCAAAAGTCCTCCTGGTTAGAGTCTCTGTTATCCGAGTTCTTCCATCTTGACTGCATCTTTCGGGAATGTAAACAAAGAAGCGCCGGCTGTGTACTGTTGTGGCTGACTACGTTTGAAAAATACGTCCATTTCGCACCGACAACTTTCTTCTTTGCTTGCTCAGCTTCCTTCTCCATAATGCAATGAACATGATTGAAACAGATTCACGAACACAGATGTCCAGAATACTGTGGAATTATGAAATGAAAACAGAGCTTTTTCGTATTGGCTTCAATGTGGAAGGCATACCCGTGTTCGCCGGTCTACGTCACGCGCATACGGCATCCTCAGAGGCGTTTCGAACCGGAAGTTTAGCGGCAAATTTAAAATGTCACTTTATAAGTTAACCCGGCCGTATAGGCATGTGTTATAATGTTAAGATTTCATCATTGATATATAAACTATCAGACTGCGTGGTCGGTAGTAGTGGCTTTCAGTAGGCCTTTAAGATTTCATCATTGATATATAAACTATCGCTAGTAGTGGCTTTCAGTAGGCCTTTAACGGGCCGCATGTGGCCCCCAGGCCTTAATTTGCCCAGGTCTGCCTTAAAGCCTGTGTGTTAAAGTCAAGGCCCGCGGGCAAGATCCGGGCTGCGAATTAATTATCTATGGCCCCCGGGATGATATTTGAGTAGTACTAGAACCGGCCCGCAGGCCACAGCCACCTGCTGCTGTTTTGCACGCATCAACGCTCCATTCCCCACAAAGCAACGGTGGCCCGCGAACTCACTGCGGCGTCGCAAGTGGGCCTCGGCTTCATTATTCATCAGCATTCAGGGCTAGGGTTGCAAAATTCCGGGAATATTCAAAGTTGGAAACTTACCATGGGAATTAACAGAAATTAATGGGAATAAACATTGAATGCAACATGCTAGATCTTGCAGCATGATTATTAGCTAAAACAACCTGATTTAATGCAAATTCAGTAGAATGTCAACCCTGCACTGTGCATTCCTCCATCACATGCACAGATAATTCCCAGCATGCTACACACTACAGCAGGGCTATTGAGGAACTAACTAGTATTTAACTAGTATAGTATAGTATAGTATATATATATATATATATATATATATATATATATATATATATATATATATATATATATATATATATATATATATATATATATATATAGTATATAGTATAGTATATTTAACTAGTATCTAACTAGTATTCGAGCCCAAAAACTTTAAGTGTTTTGCCAAGAGGATTAGATGGATAGATGGATAGATAGATAGATAGATAGATAGATAGATAGATAGATAGATAGATAGATAGATAGATAGATAGATAGATAGATAGATAGATAGATAGATAGATAGATAGATAGATAGATAGATGGATAGTAACTTTATTGATTCCTTCAGGAGAGTTCCCTGAGGAAAATTAAAATTCCAGCAGCAGTGTAAAGAATTGAGATCGAATTTAAAAAGTAAATAATGGGGGTATAAATGGAAATCAAATAGCAAATATTACAATATGAATAAAAAATAAAAAGCAACAATAAGAATAAAAGTATAACAGTAAAAATAAGAATATAACAAGAGAAACTAGGCAGTAGTGACCATGTTATGAAAAAGTAGTTTAGATGTAGTAGATTAGTTGTAATATGTACATTTTAAGACTGTGCTGTTCTATTTTCGGCCCAGGTAAAACAAAAACTGTTGTTTTTTTTTGAAGTTGTCTTCATTTTTAAATTATTATGCCACAATTTTATTAATCCGGCCCATGTGGGAATAGATTTTCCTCCATGCGGCCCAAGAGCTAAAATGAATTTGACACCCCTGCCTTAAAAACCTCTAAATGCTTAGGTGGCCACATGCGTGGACAGCACCTTTTAGGTCTTATTTCCAAAATTGTGTACACTACTGAATTGGGGTCTTATGGCCACGTATGTGGACACTTATACTGCCATCTGGTGGTGTCAGAAGAGTATAACATACAATGGAATTTGGAAAAAAAAAAGTGAAAAAATAAGAATTAGCATGTCACTAAACATGAAGTACACGTTTGTGTACTTATGGACTAAAAGTACATCATATCAAAAGATGATTCTTAGTTTTTATTGTAATTAGTAGGGCTGTGAATCTTTGGGTGTCCCACGATTCGATTCAATATCGATTCTTGGGGTCACGATTCGATTCAAAATCGATTTTTTTTCAATTCAACATGATTCTCGATTCAAAAACGATTTTTTCCCGATTCAAAAGGATTCTCTTTACAATGGAATTTGGGAAAAAAAAGTGAAAAAATAAGAATTAGCCTGTCACTAAACATGAAGTACACGTTTGTGTACTTATGGACTAAGTACATCATATCAAAAGATGATTCTTAGTTTTTATTGTAATTAGTAGGGCTGTGAATCTTTGGGTGTCCCACGATTCGATTCAATATCGATTCTTGGGGTCAGGATTCGATTCAAAATCGATTTTTTTTTTTTCAATTCAACACTATCCTCGATTCAAAAACGATTTTTTCCCGATTCAATAGGATTCTCTTTACAATGGAATTTTGAAAAAAAAAGTGAAAAAAATAAGAATTAGCCTGTCACTAAACATGAAGTACACGTTTGTGTACTTATGGACTAAGTACATCATATCAAAAGATGATTCTTAGTTTTTATTGTAATTAGTAGGGCTGTGAATCTTTGGGTGTCCCACGATTCGATTCAATATCGATTCTTGGGGTCACGATTCGATTCAAAATCGATTTTTTTTCAATTCAACATGATTCTCGATTCAAAAACGATTTTTTCCCGATTCAAAAGGATTCTCTTTACAATGGAATTTGGAGAAAAAAAAGTGAAAAAATAAGAATTAGCCTGTCACTAAACATGAAGTACACGTTTGTGTACTTATGGACTAAGTACATCATATCAAAAGATGATTCTTAGTTTTTATTGTAATTAGTAGGGCTGTGAATCTTTGGGTGTCCCACGATTCGATTCAATATCGATTCTTGGGGTCAGGATTCGATTCAAAATCGATTTTTTTTTTTTTCAATTCAACACGATCCTCGATTCAAAAACGATTTTTTCCCGATTCAAAAGGATTCTCTTTACAATGGAATTTGGAAAAAAAAAGTGAAAAAAATAAGAATTAGCATGTCACTAAACATGAAGTACACGTTTGTGTACTTATGGACTAAGTACACCATATCAAAAGATGATTCTTAGTTTTTATTGTAATTAGTAGGGCTGCGAATCTTTGGGTGTCCCACGATTCGATTCAATATCGATTCTTGGGGTGACGATTCGATTCAAAATCGATTTTTTTTCAATTCAACATGATTCTCGATTCAAAAACGATTTTTTTCCCGATTCAAAAGGATTCTCTTTACAATGGAATTTGGAGAAAAAAAAGTGAAAAAATAAGAATTAGCCTGTCACTAAACATGAAGTACACGTTTGTGTACTTATGGACTAAAAGCACAGTAAATCAGAACTCTGGTTTAATGAGAGAAGCCGTGCGATCAGACGTGAGTGCCGCAAAGCTGAACGCAGGTGGAAGAAGGACAAGCCTCAGGTGTCACTCCAGATTTGAAAGGACTGTTGGCATCGATATCAGAGCACAGTAAAAGAGGCAAAAAGAGAACATTTGGCAAACATTATTGCCTCAAATAGTCTTGACCCTCGTGTTTTATTCAAAACCATTGACTCTGTTCTTAATGCCCCTCAGCTTACATGTTTGGAACCCTCCTCTGAATTGTGCAATGCCTTTTTAAAATATTTTATTGATAAGATTGCCACAACGAGGGCTCTCATCTCTGTTCCGACCTCTGACCCTTCTGTCCCGTTTAACTACTCTGCTGTTTTTAATCAGTTTGAGCAAGCGACTCTGCGGCAGTTACAAGAGTTCACTAATCATATGAAGCCCTCAGGTTCCCCCCATGATGCTGTCCCTCCTACATTTTTTAAAGAAGTGTTTTCTTGCATAGGGCAGCCTGTTCTTAACATTTTAAATAGCAGTCTGTTTTCTGGTGTGGTTCCTACCAGTTTTAAACACGCCGTGGTTCAACCGCTTTTAAAGAAACCTGGTCTGGACAGTTCAGTTTTAGCCCATTTTAGACCCATTTCTAAGCTGCCTTTTCTCTCAAAAATCTTGGAGAAGATTGTTTTTACCCAGTTAAACACTTTTTTAGAGGACTCTGATATTTTAGAAGTCTTTCAGTCTGGGTTTAAACCCCTCCATAGTACCGAGTCAGCATTAGTAAGGGTTTTTAATGACATCTTTCGAGCAACAGACTTAGGTGATCATGTGATTTTAGTTTAGCATTTGATACGGTGGACCATAATATTTTAATTAGCCGCCACCATCTGTGGTACTGCCCTGAGATGGCTGAAGTCATATTTGACTAACAGGACCTTCTCTGTAAATGTTGCTGGTTCTGAATCTTCTGTTGCTCCCTTAACATGTGGGGTCCCACAGGGCTCCGTTTTAGGACCACTGCTCTTTTCTATGTATTTACTTCCCCTGGGCTCAATCCTAAGAAAGCATGGTATGTTTTCATTGTTACGCTGATGACACACAAATGTATTTTCCGTTAAAGAAAAATCATGCCTCTTCAATACAGCCATTACTTGCTTGTCTTGATGACATCAAGGCCTGGATGGCCCTAAACTTCTTAAACTTCAATGAAAAGAAGACAGAAGTAATAGTGTTTGGACCTAGTGGTACCTGTGAGCTTCCCCCTGTTGACTTTGGCCCCTTGGCTTTGTACGTTAAGCCCATGATCACCAACCTGGGTTTTCGTATTGACAGTGATTTTAAATTGGACCGTCAGATTGGCACAGTGGTGAAAGCCAGCTTTTTTTTATTTACGTCAGCTGGCTAAGGTTAAAAACCTTCTTTCTAGGCAACAGTTTGAGACAGTAATCCATGCCTTTATTACATCTCGGCTGGATTACTGTAACGCTTTATATTTTGGAATTAGTCAGTCCTCCCTCTCACGTCTGCAGCTGGTCCAAAATGCAGCTGCCCGACTTTTAACAAACACAAGAAAAAGAGAGCACATTACTCCTGTTTTAGCCTCCCTCCACTGGCTGCCTGTGTCTTTTAGAGTCCATTTTAAAATGATCTTACTTGTTTTTAAATCCTTACATGGTCTTGCCCCACCTTACCTCTCTGAGCTGCTCCACCTCTATGCCCCCACCCGGTCCCTCAGGTCAGCTGATCAGCTGATCCTGGAGGTACCCAAATCCAAGCGTAAGCTCAGGGGGGACAGAGCCTTCTCTGTTGCGGGCCCCAAACTCTAGAATGATCTTCCACTCCATGTGAGACAGGCCCCTTCTTTGGCTATTTTTAAGACCCTTCTTAAAACCCATTTTTATTCACTCGTTTTTAACCCAGCATGAGACTTTAAACGGTTTTTAACTTTTAACTTTTTTAACTGCTTTTTATCTAACAAAATTGTTCTTAGGGTAATTTTGTATTTGCATTTTTAATGTGTATTTTACTTCTGTTTTAAATTTTATTTTTTAGTCTGTCCTTTGCCTTTATTTCTTTGTGGTGTACAGCCCTTTGTTTTTCAACTGTGGTTGTTTTTAAAGGGCTTTATAAATAAAGTTGGTATGGTATCATATCAAAAGATGATTCTTAGTTTTTATTCTAATTAGTAGGGCTGCGAATCTTTGGGTGTCCCACGATTCGATTCAATATCGATTCTTGGGGTCACGATTCGATTCAAAATCGATTTTTTTTCAATTCAACATGATTCTCGATTAAAAAATGATATTTTCCCGATTGAAAAGGATTATTTATTCATTCAATACATAGATTTCAGCAGGATCTACCCCAGTCTGCTGACATGCAAGCAGAGTAAAAAGCTTCTATAATTGTAAAGGACAATGTTTTATCAACTGATTGCAATAATGTAAATTTGTTTGAACTATTAAATGAACCAAAAATATGACTTATTTTATCTTTGTGAAAATATTGGACACAGTGTGTTGTCAAGCTTATGAGATGCGATGCAAGTGTAAGCCACTGTGACACTATTGTTCTTTTTTTTTTAAATAAATGTCTAATGATAATGTCAATAAGGGATTTTTAATCACTGCTATGTTGAAATTGTAAGTAATATTGATACTGTTGTTGATAATATTCATTTTTGTTTCACTACTTTTGGTTTGTTCTGTGTGGTGTTTGTGTCTCCTCTCAATTGCTGTTTATTGCAGTTCTGAGTGTTGCTGGGTCGGGTTTGCTTTTGGAATTGGATTGCATTGTTATGGTATTGCTTTGTTGGATTGATTAATTTAAAAAAAAAAAAAAAATGAAAAAAAAAAAAATGAAAAAAAAAAATGAAAAAAAAAAAAGATTTTTGAAAAATGAGAATCGATACTGAATCGCACAACGTGAGAATCGCGATTTGAAATCGAATCGATTTTTTCCCACACCCCTACTAATTAGGGTCCAAAAAGCCCAAATAGCAAAGAGAAATAAAAAAAGCATGAAACAAACAGCTTGGGCCTTAGGAGGTTTTTTAAAGTCTCCACTGCATCTTAATTCAGTCAGACAAATATTGAATAAAAAAAAATAAAAAAAAGACATTTCTGCTTTCTGTTTCCACACGAGCAGTCTGCGAGCAAAGCTGTTAGCATGAAAATGCAAAAATGTCATTTGTTGACTCAGCCCGTGACACATGACGGTGCATTATGGTGCATTATGGTGCTTTTGTTTGTGCATTCGGAGGCTCCGAAAGTATGTGTGCGTGTGTCTGACCGTCCAGTCCACGCAGGTCCTCAGCTCCTTGTTGGGCCCGTTGGAGGCGGGAGGCAGGGCGTGCTGGGCCGGGCCCAGGTGCTGCAGGCCTGAGCGAGAGATGGCCTTCCTGGAAAGCAACAGAAGACACACGCCGTGTGATGCGAGGCCAAAAAAAAAAAAAAAAAAAAAAAAGCACAGTCATCCACACAGTTTCAAACACGTCCGAATCACAGCGAGAACTTGATTCCGGAATGTGCATTAATTATTCATGCTATGCCAGCACATTTGGGCGGGTTCTGCTGGTGGAGGAAGGACTGGTAACAGCTTGCAGGAGAGACTGCCAGCAGCACTTTGGGCTGAGACGTTCTGTCAGAGGATGAGTCAGCAATCATCGCTCAGTCTGACTCGCCCTCTCTTCTTTGCCTCTAATTAATTTGTAGATTTCCAGCTCTGGCTTTCTAATGTCTGCTGATCACATTATCACTGCAGAACACTTTTGCAGCAACTGGGCTGTCTTGAAGTTGCAGCGTGATGTACCGAGGTGGGTAGTAACCCGCTACATTTACTCCGTTACATCTACTTGAGTAACTTTTGGGATGAATTGTACGTCTAAGAGTAGTTTTAATGCAACATACTTTTACTTGAGTATATTTATAGAGAAGAAACGCTACTTTTACTCCGCTCCATTTATCTACATTCAGCTCGCTACTGATTTTTATCCATCTGTTAATGCACGCTTTGTTTGTTTTGCTTTGTCAGACAGACCTTCAAAGTAGGATCTATCGCATGCCTGCGTTTCACCAATCAAATGCAGTCACCGGTGACGTTTGACTCCGTTTCACCAATCAAATGCAGTCACTGGTGACGTTTGACTCCGTTTCACCAATCAAATGCAGTCACTGGCGACGTTTGACTCCTTTTTCCCAATCAAATGCAGTCACTGGTGACGTTTGACTCCGTTTCACCAATCAAATGCAGTCGCCGGTGACGTTTGACTCCGTTTCACCGATCAAATGCAGTCACTGGTGACGTTTGACTCCGTTTCACCAATCAAATGCAGTCACTGGTGACGTTTGACTCCGTTTCACCAATCAAATGCAGTCACTGGTGACGTTTGACTCCGTTCCACCAATCAAATGCAGTCACTGGTGACGTTTGACTCCGTTTCACCAATCAAATGCAGTCACTAGTGACGTTTGACTCCGTTTCACCAATCAAATGCAGTCACTGGTGACGTTTGACTCCGTTTCACCAATCAAATGCAGTCACTGGTGACGTTTGACTCCGTTTCACCAATCAAATGCAGTCACTGGTGACGTTTGACTCCGTTTCACCAATCAAATGCAGTCCCGGCTGACGTTTGACTCCGTTTCACCAATCAAATGCAGTCACTGGTGACGTTTGACTCCGTTTCAACAATCAAATGCAGTCACTGGTGACGTTTGACTCCGTTTCACCAATCAAATGCAGTCGCTGGTGACGTTTGACTCCGTTTCACCAATCAAATGCAGTCACTGGTGACGTTTGACTCCGTTTCACCAATCAAATGCAGTCACTGGTGACGTTTGACTCCGTTTCAACAATCAAATGCAGTCACTGGTGACGTTTGACTCCGTTTCAACAATCAAATGCAGTCACCGGTGACATTTGACTCCGTTTCAACAATCAAATGCAGTCACTGGCGACGTTTGACTCCGTTTCACCAATCAAATGCAGTCGCTGGTGACGTTTGACTCCGTTTTCCCAATCAAATGCAGTCGCTAGTGACGTTTGACTCCGTTTCACCAATCAAATGCAGTCACTGGTGACGTTTGACTCCGTTTCACCAATCAAATGCAGTCACTGGTGACGTTTGACTCCGTTTCACCAATCAAATACAGTCACTGGTGACGTTTGACTCCGTTTCACCGATCAAATGCAGTCACTGGTGACGTTTGACTCCGTTTCACCAATCAAATACAGTCACTGGTGACGTTTGACTCCGTTTCACCAATCAAATGCAGTCACTGGTGACGTTTGACTCCGTTTCACCAATCAAATACAGTCACTGGTGACGTTTGACTCCGTTTCACCAATCAAATGCAGTCACTGGTGACGTTTGACTCCGTTTCACCAATCAAATGCAGTCACTGGTGACGTTTGACTCCGTTTCACCAATCAAATGCAGTCACTGGTGACGTTTGACTCCGTTTCAACAATCAAATGCAGTCGCTGGTGACGTTTGACTCCGTTTCACCAATCAAATGCAGTCACTGGTGACGTTTGACTCCGTTTCACCAATCAAATGCAGTCGCTGGCGACGTTTGACTCCGTTTCACCAATCAAACAGAGCCAGGCGGTCACATGAACTTTATGTTTCAGCGGCAAAACAACAAGAAGCTTAAGCTTACATGAACTCAACGTCAAATTTGAGGAAGCACATGGCGGTAAGTAACGTTAGTAGATATTTTGGCTGTCACCGTAGGCTGATGTTAGCTTCCCTGCTATGAATCACTGTCAAATGTACATCGTGTGGGGACATTTATTAACGCACTGCAGCCTCATAGACACACACACACACACACACACACACACACACACACACACACACACACACAGTCGCACACACACACACACATGCATGCATAGAAACACCAATCAGAAGTGCACAGTGTGTTCCCAGGTGCAGCCCACACCTATCAGTTTATGGTTTGCATAAAGGCTAACTTGTTAGTTTCCTTTGTAATCTCTGCCTACTGAGCCTATGGTGCTGTTAAGTTATTGTTAGCTCAATTTGCCTTAATTTTTTTATGTTAATGCATTATTATTATATATATATTATTGTTTTAGTTGCTTAAGAGATATTCCTGGCTCTGAATTTGCTCATTGCTATTTTCATGTTTGTGTGCATTATTTGTTGCCGTCATCATTAAACGAACGGGTTACTCATCAGTTACTCAGTACTTGAGTAGTTTTTTCACAACATACTTTTTACTTTCACTCAAGTAAAAATTTGGGTGACTACTCCTTACTTTGACTTGAGTAATAAATCTCTAAAATAACAGTACTCTTACTTGAGTACAATTTATGGCTACTCTACCCACCTGTGGTGATGTATCATTCCTGGTGCGCTCCTTAATACACTTTATTGCAGATCAACAAAAGGGTTTAGTCGATGACGTCATGAGGAAGTATCAAACTTCCCCCTCGTTGAAAGTTTCAGTCTGTCTAGAATTGTCAAACAGGACAAAGCGGAGTCTGGTTACACACCCTGTAACCTGATGAACACACACACACACACACACACACACACACACACACACACACACACACACGACTCTTGGAATAAAAATAGTACTGCGTGGGTGTCAACAGCAGAAATGCAACGAGGTGTGCTGACTGGACGTTGGCCACGCTGGACACACACAGCCTTTGTTTACAACGTGACCTCTTGGCTGACGCCGTCTTTTAGTACCAGTCTTTCATTTTTGTAACACGAGTAGCACTCGGCTTCACGAGAGAGTGTGTGACTTTATAATCATACATCATTTTCTTACTCTCATCATCGCTGCATAAAATATCAATCTATCACAATCCAGTGTTCCCCAGAGGACTGCAATCTGTTTACATAATTGGCCATGACGCATGTGCATGTACCGAAGCCAAAAGCAGTGAAGTTGTCGCTACATCTGTAAGGGCAAGTTAAAATTCGACTATACAAAGCGAAAGCCATTTATCAACAACACCCAGAAACGCCGCCGGCTTCGCTGGGCCCGAGCTCATCTAAGATGGACTGATACAAAGTGGAAAAGTGTTCTGTGGTCTGACGAGTCCACATTTCAAATTGTTTTTGGAAACTGTGGACGTCGTGTCCTACGGAACAAAAAGAGGGAAAGAACCATTTCAGTGGTGTGTAGGAGAGTGTTTCAGTGGTGTGTGTGAGAGAAAAAACATTTCAGTTGTGTATATGAAAGCATTTCAGTAGTGTATGTAGGACAGGGGTGTCCAAACTTTTTCCACTGAGGGCCGCACACTGAAAAATCAAAGCAAGCGGGGGCCATTTTGATATTTTTTTATTTTAAAAACCAATACAATATATGTATAAAAAATATACATTTAGGCCTCCACGCAGGCTTGATCCAAAGGGTTTTGGTCCAAAAAATATTTCAAATGTGTCATTATTCAGTATTATTATCTCTAGATCAACATTAGGTCTATCTGTCAATATAACGTTTTTAAACATTTAAGTCGTATGCTCTTTTTGTCAAAGAAAACCCTGTTTTTTAGGAAAAAACACAAAATATGCAATATTTTCACCCAATAACATTTTTAAGAGGAATATTTCAGATTATATAATAATTGGAGCCTTAAAAAGGTCAATAACTCATAACACCATTGATTTTAATTCATTATTATTTTTTGAGCGATGACACTTAAAAACAAATCACACTAACATTATTGGGGATCCAAAAGGGTCCTACTCATTAAAGTGTTAAAAAATAAATTATACATTTTTTTTACTGTTTACTTTTAACACAATAATCTCGAGATCAACTTCAGATCTATCCGTCAATTATAAGTTGTATTGTTATTTATGTTTTTTGTTCGTTTTAGGCCCTTCTTTGAAAAAAAAAAAAAAGCTAAATGTTTTATATGGCAAACACAAAATATGCAACATTTTCCCCAAAAAATATTTCAAATGTGTCATTATTCAGTATTATTATCTCTGGATCAACATTAGGTCTATTTGTCAATATAACGTTTTTAAAGATTTAAGTCGTATGCTCTTTTTGTCAAAGAAAACCCTGTTTTTTTATGGAAAAAACACAAAATATGCAATATTTTCACCCAATAAAATTTTTAAGAAGAATATTTCAGATTATATAATAATTGGAGCCTTAAGAAGGTCAATAACTCATAACACCATTGATTTTAATTCATTATTATTTTTTGAGCGATGACACTTAAAAACAAATCACACTAACATTATTGGGGAACCAAAAGGGTCCTACTCAAAATGTTAAAAAATAAATTATACATTTTTTTTACTGTTTACTTTTAACACAATAATCTCGAGATCAACTTCAGATCTATCCGTCAATTATAAGTTGTATTGTTGTTTATGTTTTTTGCTCGTTTTAGGCCCTTCTTTGAAAAAAAAAAAAAAAAAGCTACATTTTTTATAAGGCAAACACAAAATATGCAACATTTTCCCCAAAAAATATTTCAAATGTGTCATTATTCAGTATTATTATCTCTGGATCAACATTAGGTCTATCTGTCAATATAACGTTTTTAAAGATTTAAGTCGGATGCTCTTTTTGTCAAAGAAAACCCATTTTTTTATGGAAAAAACACAAAATATGCAATATTTTCACCCAATAACATTTTTAAAAGGAATATTTCAGATTATATAATAATTGGAGCCTTAAAAAGGTCAATAACTCATAGCACCATTGATTTTAATTCATTATTATTTTTTGAGCGATGACACTTAAAAAAAAATCACAATAAAATTATTGGGGAACCAAAAGGGTCCTACTCATTAAAGTGTTAAAAAATAAATTATACATTTTTTTTACTGTTTACTTTTAACACAATAATCTCGAGATCAACTTCAGATCTATCCGTCAATTATAAGTTGTATTGTTATTTATGTTTTTTGTTCGTTTTAGGCCCTTCTTTGAAAAAAAAAAAAAAAGCTACATTTTTATATGGCAAACACAAAATATGCAACATTTTCCCCAAAAAATATTTCAAATGTGTCATTATTTAGTATTATTATCTCTGGATCAACATTAGGTCTATCTGTCAATATAACGTTTTTAAAGATTTAAGTCGGATGCTCTTTTTGTCAAAGAAAACCCTGTTTTTTTATTGAAAAAACACAAAATATGCAATATTTTCACCCAATAACATTTTTAAGAGGAATATTTCAGATTATATAATAATTGGAGCCTTAAAAAGGTCAATAACTCATAACACCATTGATTTTAATTCATTATTATTTTTTGAGACACTTAAAAACAAATCACACTAACATTATTGGGGAACCAAAAGAGTCCTACTCAAAGTGTTAAAAAATAAATTATACATTTTTTTTACTGTTTACTTTTAACACAATAATCTCGAGATCAACTTCAGATCTATCCGTCAATTATAAGTTGTATTGTTGTTTATGTTTTTTGTTCGTTTTAGGCCCTTCTTTGAAAAAAAAAAAAAAAGCTAAATTTTTTATATGGCAAACACAAAATATGCAACATTTTCCCCAAAAAATATTTCAAATGTGTCATTATTCAGTATTATTATCTCTAGATCAACATTAGGTCTATCTGTCAATATAACGTTTTTAAAGATTTAAGTCGTATGCTCTTTTTGTCAAAGAAAACCCTGTTTTTTTAGGAAAAAACACAAAATATGCAATATTTTCGCCCAATAACATTTTTAAGTGGAATATTTCAGATTATATAATAATTGGAGCCTTAAAAAGGTCAATAACTCATAACACCATTGATTTTAATTCATTATTATTTTTTGAGCGATGACACTTAAAAACAAATCACACTAACATTATTGGGGAACCAAAAGAGTCCTACTCAAAGTGTTAAAAAATAAATTATACATTTTTTTTACTGTTTACTTTTAACACAATAATCTCGAGATCAACTTCAGATCTATCCGTCAATTATAAGTTGTATTGTTGTTTATGTTTTTTGTTCGTTTTAGGACCTTCTTTGAAAAAAAAAAAAAAAAGCAAAATTTTTTATATGGCAAACACAAAATATGCAACATTTTCCCCAAAAAATATTTCAAATGTGTCATTATTCAGTATTATTATCTCTGGATCAACATTAGGTCTATCTGTCAATATAACGTTTTTAAAGATTTAAGTTGGATGCTCTTTTTGTCAAAGAAAACCCTGTTTTTTTATGGAAAAAACACAAAATATGCAATATTTTCACCCAATAACATTTTTAAGAGGAATATTTCAGATTATATAATAATTGGAGCCTTAAAAAGGTCAATAACTCATAACACCATTGATTTTAATTCATTATTATTTTTTTAGCGATGACACTTAAAAAAACAAATCACACTAAAATTATTGGGGAACAAAAAGGGTCCTACTCAAAGTGTTAAAAAATAAATTATACATTTTTTTTACTGTTTACTTTTAACACAATAATCTCGAGATCAACTTCAGATCTATCCGTCAATTATAAGTTGTATTGTTATTTATGTTTTTTGTTCGTTTTAGGCCCTTCTTTGAAAAAAAAAAAAAAAAAGCTACATTTTTTATAATGGCAAACACAAAATATGCAACATTTTCCCCAAAAAATATTTAAAATGTGTCATTATTCAGTATTATTATCTCTGGATCAACATTAGGTATATCTGTCAATATAACGTTTTTAAAGATTTAAGTCGTATGCTCTTTTTGTCAAAGAAAACCCATTTTTTTTATGGAAAAAACACAAAATATGCAATATTTTCACCCAATAACATTTTTAAGAGGAATATTTCAGATTATATAATAATTGGAGCCTTAAAAAGGTCAATAACTCATAACACCATTGATTTTAATTCATTATTATTTTTTGAGACACTTAAAAACAAATCACACTAAAATTATTGGGGAACCAAAAGGGTCCTACTCAAAGTGTTAAAAAATAAATTATACTTTTTTTTTTTACTGTTTACTTTTAACACAATAATCTCGAGATCAACTTCAGATCTATCCGTCAATTATACGTTGTATTGTTGTTTATGTTTTTTGTTTGTTCGTTGTAGACCCTTCTTTTAAAAAATTTTTTTTTTAAAAAGCTAAAATTTTTATATGGCAAACACAAAATATGCAACATTTTCCCCAAAAATTTTTTCAAATGTGTCATTATTCAGTATTATTATCTCTAGTTCAACATTAGGTCTATCTGTCAATATAACGTTTTTAAAGATTTAAGTCGTATGCTCTTTTTGTCAAAGAAAACCCAGTTTTTTTATGGAAAAAACACAAAATATGCAATATTTTCACCCAATAACATTTTTAAGAGGAATATTTCAGATTATATAATAATTGGAGCCTTAAAAAGGTCAATAACTCATAACACCATTGATTTTAATTCATTATTATTTTTTGAGCGATGACACTTAAAAACAAATCACACTAACATTATTGGGGAACCAAAAGGGTCCTACTCAAAGTGTTAAAAAATAAATTATAAATTTTTTTTACTGTTTACTTTTAACACAATAATCTCGAGATCAACTTCAGATCTATCCGTCAATTATAAGTTGTATTGTTATTTATGTTTTTTGTTCGTTTTATGCCCTTCTTTGAAAAAAAAAAAAAAAGCTACATTTTTTATATGGCAAACACAAAATATGCAACATTTTCCCCAAAAAATATTTAAAATGTGTCATTATTCAGTATTATTATCTCTAGATCAACATTAGGTCTGTCTGTCAATATAACGTTTTTAAAGATTTAAGTCTTATGCTCTTTTTGTCAAAGAAAACCCTGTTTTTTATGGAAAAAACACAAAATATGCAATATTTTCACCCAATAAAATTTTTAAGAAGAATATTTCAGATTATATAATAATTGGAGCCTTAAAAAGGTCAATAACTCATAACACCATTGATTTTAATTCATTATTATTTTTTGAGCGATGACACTTAAAAACAAATCACACTAACATTATTGGGGAACCAAAAGAGTCCTACTCAAAGTGTTACAAAATAAATTATACATTTTTTTTACTGTTTACTTTTAACACAATAATCTCGAGATCAACTTCAGATCTATCCGTCAATTATAAGTTGTATTGTTGTTTATGTTTTTTGCTCGTTTTAGGCCCTTCTTTGAAAAAAAAAAAAAAAGCTACATTTTTTATATGGCAAACACAAAAAATGCAACATTTTCCCCAAAAAATATTTCAAATGTGTCATTATTCAGTATTATTATCTCTGGATCAACATTAGGTCTATCTGTCAATATAACGTTTTTAAATATTTAAGTCGGATGCTCTTTTTGTCAAAGAAAACCCTGTTTTTTTATGGAAAAAACACAAAATATGCAATATTTTCACCCAATAAAATTTTTAAGAGCAATATTTCAGATTATATAATAATTGGAGCCTTAAGAAGGTCAATAACTCATAACACCATTGATTTTAATTCATTATTATTTTTTGAGCAATGACACTTAAAAACAAATCACACTAACATTATTGGGTATCCAAAAGGGTCCTACTCATTAAAGTGTTAAAAAATAAATTATAAATTTTTTTTACTGTTTACTTTTAACACAATAATCTCGAGATCAACTTCAGATCTATCCGTCAATTATAAGTTGTATTGGTGTTTATGTTTTTTGCTTGTTTTAGGCCCTTCTTTGAAAAAAAAAAAAAAAGCTAAATTTTTTATATGGCAAACACAAAATATGCAACATTTTCCCCAAAAAATATTTCAAATGTGTCATTATTCAGTATTATTATCTCTAGATCAACATTAGGTCTATCTGTCAATATAACGTTTTTAAAGATTTAAGTCGGATGCTCTTTTTGTCAAAGAAAACCCTGTTTTTTTATGGAAAAAACAGAAAATATGCAATATTTTCACCCAATAACATTTTTAAGAGGAATATTTCAGATTATATAATAATTGGAGCCTTAAAAAGGTCAATAACTCATAACACCATTGATTTTAATTCATTATTATTTTTTGAGCGATGACACTTAAAAACAAATCACACTAACATTATTGGGGATCCAAAAGGGTCCTACTCAAAGTGTTAAAAAATAAATTATACATTTTTTTTACTGTTTACTATTACACAATAATCTCGAGATCAACTTCAGATCTATCCGTCAATTATAAGTTGTATTGTTGTTTATGTTTTTTGCTCGTTTTAGGCCCTTCTTTGAAAAAAAAAAAAAAAGCTAAATTTTTTATATGGCAAACACAGAATATGCAACATTTTCCCCAAAAAATATTTCAAATGTGTCATTATTCAGTATTATTATCTCTAGATCAACATTAGGTCTATCTGTCAATATAAGGTTTTTAAAGATTTAAGTCGTATGCTCTTTTTGTCAAAGAAAACCCATTTTTTTATGGAAAAAACACAAAATATGCAATATTTTCACCCAATAACATTTTTAAGTGGAATATTTCAGATTATATAATAATTGGAGCCTTAAAAAGGTCAATAACTCATAACACCATTGATTTTAATTCATTATTATTTTTTTAGCGATGACACTTAAAAAACAAATCACACTAAAATTATTGGGGAACAAAAAGGGTCCTACTCAAAGTGTTAAAAAATAAATTATACCTTTTTTTTTACTGTTTACTTTTAACACAATAATCTCGAGATCAACTTCAGATCTATCCGTCAATTATACGTTGTATTGTTGTTTATGTTTTTTGTTTGTTCGTTTTAGACCCTTCTTTAAATAAAAAAAATAAAATAAAAAAAAAAGCTAAATTTTTTTATATGGCAAACACAAAATATACAACATTTTCCCCAAAAAAATATCTCAAAGTGCAATATTTAATGTGACGTAATTGGAGCCTTGGCTAGGTCAATAATTCATAATGACATTGATTTTGATTCTTTTTTTTTTTTTTAAAGAAAGAAACAGCCTGCATGGCAGCTTTGTGTTATTAGAGTAAACATTGCAACATTGTAAGAGGTCATTCGGAATAATGTCCCGAACGGCCCCACGTACTGGTGGGCCCGCCCCGCTCTTTCAGAAGGAGTGCTGCACGGCCCACATTCTCACCATTCCTTTCCAGATATGTTGAACTGTGCGAGTGTCAACGTGTTTCTTGATGTAACTTGTTCATCATCCAGAACAAATAAATAGTAATGTGTGTGTGTGTGTGTGTGTTTTATGGCAAAGAGAAAGGGCTTAAGGGATGTGACCCAGAAATGACTGCGCTTTACCTGCTCAAAACACACACACACACACACACACACACACACACACACACAACAGGGCATCATCGTCCATCATCATGTTTTGAGTGAATCCTAATCTACTAAAAGCAGACGACATCGTGGGAATTAAGCCTACGTTTAAAAAAATGAGTGTAAAGCTTGACTGTACACAAACTACACACACTGCTGAGTGCAGTCAAGTTTATGCATCTAAAAATAGATCAGGTTTAATGTGCAAGTTTATAAGGAACACAAATCATCTTTACACTCCTCCACCTCCTCCTCCTCCTCCTCATCCTCCCCATCATGTCTTCCTCCTCCTCCTCCTCCTCCTCCTCCCTGCAGAGGTGGGCTGCCCGCGTTGCCACGGCAACGGCACAGCGGTAGCGCCGGCGGCCCATCCACTAATTATATTGGCGTAGGATCCGCTCCGTGTGCCTTTCAAATATTTAAATGAGCGTGCAAACGCGCCTTCAGAAGCTGCGAGGGCTCTTCCCGCGTGGGACGGACCCGCCCGGCCCACGCCGCGTCCGGACCTAGGTCGCCCGTACAACGCGGACGCGAGCGGGAGAGAAGTAAAGCGGCGCTCGTCCAAGTTGGCCGTGCGGCGGCTTTTCGTGATTCACGACAAGTGGGAGGAAGTGAAGCGAACATCCCGACTTGCGGAGCAGGAGAGGCGATCTCACCAGCGGCAACACGAGCGCAGCACTAGTGTGGGCTCAAGCAAATCAATCTGAATGTTTGCACTGCGAAATGTGCTTTTCACTGCACGTGTAACAGCGGGCCCCCACTAAGTGACTTCACGCCAACCAGCGACCAGAAACCCTCACCGAACCCGAGTTAAAGGCCTACTGAAAGCCACTACTAGCGACCACGCAGTCTGATAGTTTATATATCAATGATGAAATCTTGACATTATAACACATGCCAATACGGCCGGGTTAACTTATAAAGTGACATTTTAAATTTGCCGCTAAACTTCCGGTTCGAAACGCCTCTGAGGATGACGTATGCGCGTGACGTAACCCGGGGAACACGGGTATGCCTTCCACATTGAAGCCAATACGAAAAAGCTCTGTTTTCATTTCATAATTCCACAGTATTCTGGACATCTGTGTTCGTGAATCTGTTGCAATCATGTTCATTGCATTATGGAGAAGGAAGCTGAGCAAGCAAAGAAGAAAGTTGTCGGTGCGAAATGGACGTATTTTTCGAACGTAGTCAGCAACAACAGTACACAGCCGGCGCTTCTTTGTTTACATTCCCGGAAGATGCAGTCAAGATGGAAGAACTCGGATAACAGAGACTCTAACCAGGAGGACTTTTGACTTCGATACACAGACGCCTGGGCAATTTCCCGAAGGCTTTCAAAACTGCAGTCATTAAACCTCTTCTAAAAAAGCAGAGCCTAGATGCCTCTGTTATCAACAACTACATACCAATTTCAAATCTACCATTCATAAGTAAAATAATTGAGAAAGTTGTCCTCCAACAACTAAATCACTTCTTGGCTTCTACTGGCTGCCACAACAACTTCCAGTCAGGATTTCGACCTCTTCATAGCACAGAGACGGCCCTTCTTAAAGTTATAAATGACATCCGTCTAAACACAGACTCTGGCAAAACTTCAGTATTAATGCTTTTGGACCTCAGTGCTGCATTTGACACTGTCGACCACTCAATACTTTTGGACAGGTTGGAAAACTGGGTGGGGATCTCAGGCACAGTTTTAAGCTGGTTCAAGTCATATCTACAAGATAGGAACTATTTTGTTTCCATTGGTGACTTTGTATCAGAACCAACCAACGTAACGTGTGGAGTCCCCCAAGGTTCAATCTTGGGGCCGACTTTATTTAACATCTATATGCTCCCACTAGGACAAATCATGCAAAATAATAACATTGACCATCATTGCTATGCCGATGACACCCAAATCTATGTAGCGCTATCACCAAATGACTATCGCCCCATAGATCTTCTGTGCCAGTGCATTGAGCAAGTCAAACACTGGATGTGCCAACATTTCCTACAACTAAATGAAGATAAAACTGAGATAATTGTTTTTGGTGCTAAAAAAGAAAGGTTTAAAGTCATCCAACACCTTAAATCACTGTCCCTGAAAACCTCAAATAAAGCCAGAAATCTTGGGGTTATTTTAGATTCTGATTTACATTTCGACAGTCACATCAAATCAGTAACAAAATCGGCCTACTATCACCTCAAAAATGTAAAAAGACTTAGAGGGCTCATGTCAGCTCAAGACTTAGAAAAACTTGTACATGCCTTTATTACCAGTAGGCTAGACTATTGTAATGGTCTCCTTGCAGGTCTTCCCAAAAAAACTGTCAGGCAGCTACAGCTTGTTCAGAACGCTGCTGCTAGAGTTCTAACAAAGACCAAAAAATGTGAGCACATTACACCAATTCTTAAATCCTTACATTGGCTCCCTGTTCATCAGAGAATAGATTTCAAAATCCTCCTGCTCACATATAAATCACTACATGGTCTAGGGCCCAAGTATATCACTGATATGCTCCCACTATATACGCCCTCTAGATCACTAAGATCTTCTGAGACCAATCTGTTAGCGGTTCCAAGAGTAAACTCAAATCAAGGGAGAGCATCATTCAGTCACTATGCAACACATAGCTGGAATAAACTTCCTGAAGATGTCAGACTCTCCCCAACTCTCACTACTTTTAAAACTAGACTGAAGACTTTTATGTTCACCTTAGCTTTCAGCTAAATCTTTTAATCTTTTAACTTTTAACGTCTGCACTGTTTTTATTTTTATTGTCTGCATTTTAATTTTGCTTTTATTTTCTTTCATTTCACTTTGTTGTCTGTGAAGCACTTTGAGTCTGCCTTGTGTATGAAAAGCGCTATACAAATAAAGTTGCCTTGCCTTGCCTTGCCTTGCCTTGCCTGTAGAGAACTGGGACAACACAGACTCTTACCAGGATTACTTTGATTTGGATGACAAAGACGCAGACGTGCTACTGTGAGTATGCAGCTTTGGCTTCTAAACATTTGATCGCTTGACCGTATGTGCGCAACTTTTTTTGCGTATGTACGTAACTTTTTTAAAATATATAAGCTTTATGAACCTTGGGTTAGGTGAACGGTCTTTTGGGCTGAGTGATTGTGTGTGTTGATCAGGTGTTTGAATTGTATTGGCGTGTTCTATGGAGCTAGGAGCTAGCAGAGGAGCTAGGAGCTAGCATAACAAACACGCAGGTGTTTTTATGCAGGATTAATTTGTGGCATATTAAATATAAGCCTGGTTGTGTTGTGGCTAATAGAGTATATATATGTCTTGTGTTTATTTACTGTTTTAGTCATTCCCAGCTGAATATCAGGTACCGTGAGTATGCAGCCTTGGCTGCTAAACATGTGATAGCTTGACCGTATGTGCGCGTCACGTACGTAACTTTTTAAAAATATATAAGCTTTATGAACCTTGGGTTAGGTCGGGGGTCGGCAACCCGCGGCTCTAGAGCCGCATGCGGCTCTTTAGCGCCACCCTAGTGGCTCTCTGGAGATTTTTCAAAAATGTATGAAGAATGGAAAAAGATGAGGGGGAAAAAAATCTATTTTTTTGTTTTAGTATGGTTTCTGTAGGAGGACAAACATGACACAAACCTCCCTAATTGTTATAAATCACACTGTTTATGTTAAATATGCTTCACTCATTCGAGTATTTGGCGAGCGCCGTTTTGTCCTACTTATTTTGGCGGTCCTTGAACTCACCGTATAGTTTGTTTACATGTATACATTTCTCCGACTTTCTAGGACGTGTTTTATGCCACTTTTTCTGTCTCATTTTGTCCACCACACTTTTAACGTTGTGCATGAGTGCACAAAGGTGAGTTTTGTTGATGTTATTGACTTGTGTGGAGTGCTAATCAGACATATTTGGTCACTGCATGCCTGCAAGCTAATCGATGCTAACATGCTATTTAGGCTAGCGATATGTACATATTGCATCATTATGCCTCATTTGTAGCTATATTTGAGCTCATTTAGTTTCCTTTAAGTCATCTTAATTAAATTTATATCTCATGACACATGTAATATGGCTTTTAATTTTTTGCGGCTCCAGACAGATTTTTTTTTGTATTTTTGGTCCAATATGGCTCTTTCAACATTTTGGGTTGCCGACCCCTGGGTTAGGTGAACGGTCTTTTGGGCTGAGTGATTGTGTGTGTTGATCAGGTGTTTGAATTGTATTGGCGTGTTCTATGGAGCTAGGAGCTAGCAGAGGAGCTAGGAGCTAGCGTAACAAACATGCAGGTGTTTTTATTCAGTATTCATTTGTGGCATATTAAATATAAGCCTGGTTGTGTTGTGGCTAATAGAGTATATATATGTCTTGTGTTTATTTACTGTTGTAGTCATTCCCAGCTGAATATCAGGTCACCCCCGGCTCTCACAGCATCTTCCCTATCTGAATAGCTTCAACTCCCCACTAGTCCTTCACTTGCACTTTACTCATCCACAAATCTTTCATCCTCGCTCAAATTAATGGGGAAATTGTCGCTTTCTCGGTCCGAATCTCTCTCACTTCATGCGGCCATCATTGTAAACAATAGGGAACTTTGCGTATATGTTCAACTGACTACGTCACGCTACTTCCGGTAGGGGCAAGCCTTTTTTTTATCAGATACCAAAAGTTGCAATCTTTATCGTCGTTGTTCTCTACTAAATCCTTTCAGCAAAAATATGGCAATATCGCGAAATGATCAAGTATGACACATAGAATAGATCTGCTATCCCCGTTTAAATAAAAAAAATTCATTTCAGTAGGCCTTTAAAGGCCTACTGAAAGCCACTACTAGCGACCACGCAGTCTTATAGTTTATATATCAATGATGAAATCTTAACATTGCAACACATGCCAATAACTTATAAAGTGCAATTTTAAATTTCCCGGCAAACTTCCGGCTGAAAACGTTCCGATGTGATGACGTATGCGCGTGACGTCAATGGCTGAACCGGAAGTATTCGGACCCCGTTGTATCCTAATACAAAAAGCTCTGTTTTCATCCCAAAATTCCACAGTATTCTGGACATCTGTGTTGGTGAATCTTTTGCAATTTGTTTAAAGGCCTACTAAAATGAATTTTTTTTAAATTTAAACGGGGATAGCAGATCCATTCTATGTGTCATACTTGATCATTTCGCGATATTGCCATATTTTTGCTGAAAGGATTTAGTAGAGAAAATCGACGATAAAGTCGTCTGATAAAAAAAAAACCTTGCCCCTACCGGAAGTAGCGTGACGTCACGAGCGGTAGTGCTGCTCACAATTCCCCCTTGTTTACAATGGAGCGAGAGATATTAGGAGCGAGAAAGTGACGATTATTCCATTAATTTGAGCGAGGATGAAAGATTCGTGGATGAGGAACGTTAGAGTGACGGACTAGAATGCAGTTCAAGAGATATCTTTTTTCGCTCTGACCGTAACTTAGGTACAAGCTGGCTCATTGGAATCCACACTCTCTCCTTTTTCTATTGTGGATCACGGATTTGTATTTTAAACCACCTCGGATACTATATCCTCTTGAAAATGAGAGTCGAGAACGCGAAATGGACATTCACAGTGACTTTTATCTCCACGACAATACATCGACGAAGCTCTTTAGCATGAGCTAACGTGATAGCATCTGTCTCAAATGCAGATAGAAACAAAATAAATAAACCCCTGACTGGAGGGATAGACAGAAGATCAACAATACTACTATCAGGAGACACCGAACCAAACACTGGACATGTAAATACACGGTTAATGTGTATTCGACGCCTGTCGAAGCCTAGCAATGCTGTTGCTAACGACGCTAACTTAACAACGGGACCTCGTCAGAGCTATGATAAAAACATTAGCGCTCCACCTACGCCAGCCAGCCCTTCTCTGCTCATCAACACCCGTGCTCACCTGCGTTCCAGCGATCGACGATGCGGTCGGCGGCCCGGAGACGTAGGAAGTCAAGGTGAGGTCGCCGCTAGCGCGTCTGCTATCCAACAAAGTCCTCCTGTTTGTGTTGCTGTAGTCCGCCGCTAATACACCGATCCCACCTACAACTTTCTTCTTTGCAGCCTCCATTGTTCATTAAACAAATTGCCAAAGATTCACCAACACAGATGTCCAGAATACTGTGGAATTTTGTCGAAGACAACAGAGCTCTGTGTATTGTGTCCGATAGGGTCCAAACACTTCCGTGGACCTCGCGACGTCACGCGCATACTACATCCTCCAAAGGCGTTTTGAACCGGAAGTTCCCCGGGAAATTTAAAATGTCACTTTATAAGTTAACCCGGCGTATTGGCATGTGTTGCAATGTTAAGATTTCATCATTGATGTATAAACTATCAGACTGTGTGGTCGCTAGTAGTGGCTTTCAGTAGGCCTTTAATGAACAAAGAAGAAAGCTGTAGGTGGGATCGGTGTATTAGCGGCGGACTACAGCAACACAACCAGGAGGACTTTGAGATGGATAGCAGACGCGCTAGCCGGCGACTTCACCTTGACTTCCTCCGTCTCCGGGCCGCCGACCGCATCTATGATCGAGTGAAGTCCTTCGTCGCTCCGTCGATCGCTGGAACGCAGGTGAGCACGGGTGTTGATGAGCAGATGAGGGCTGGCTGGCGTAGGTGGAGCGCTAATGTTTTTAGCATAGCTCTGTCGAGGTCCCGTAGCTAAGTTAGCTTCAATGGCGTCGTTTGCAACAGCATTGTTAAGCTTCGCCAGGCTGGAAAGCATTAACCGTGTAGTTACATGTCCATGGTTTAATAGTATTGTTGATCTTCTGTCTATCCTTCCAGTCAGGGGGTTTATTTCCTTTGTTACTATCTGTATTTAAGCACGATGCTATCATGTTAGCTCCGTAGCTAAAGAGCTTCGCCGATGTATTGTAACATTAACATTTTAATGATTATGTGCAACATTTAGGCACTTATCTGATCTGTTAAGAAAATCCAAGTTGTTACTAAGCAATGTTGTTTCTGGTTTAATTTCTCAAAACGTGTTCTGCTTTATTTTACGTTAACGGTATTTCTGAACCATTTCATTTTTCTGACATTATCCCCAAGCGTTGACAAAATCCACACATTTTTGCACAATTAAAACGTTTATCCGCGACAGAGCTGCTACTTAATACTTTCACTAGAGGAGGCGGGCTATCGTCAACTAGTATTCTTGGCCTTCCCTCATTGGCTGGAGGAAAATGGCAAACTCTCTCCTCATTGGCTGGTTCGTCTGTCCATCTTAAGGTCCTTCCAGAGCAAACCGGAACTTTGATAAACAAGAGCTTCGATTGGCGACATTTGAATACGATTTACTCCCCATTTGTCTTTTAAAGTAGACTAATCTACGTTACGTTCATGTTAAATTCATTGTTTTTATCCGTAAAAGACAACTTTGTCGCGTCGCGAAATGAAGGTTTCGTGAAGGCTTGACTTTGAAACCGGAAACGCTCCAATATCTCTACATATTTGCAGGAGTTTACTCATTGAATCACATCAACAATGTACAAAACGGGTTATTTTCTGGCACATTTAAAAAATAATAATAATAATAAATCAGCAATTAAAAGATATCTTATGTGGTACGGTCGAAATTAAAATAGCAAAAAACATATTAAAAGTGAAAAAATAAAATATTTGAACTCACAATTTGTAGCACCCATTCGACGCCGTATAAGCCAGAGGTACCGCTTGTAGTCGCTTGATTGGAGAGGAAGTGGCGGGCATTTTCACATTTCATCGCCATAACAGCTTAGCTAGCTTCCCGGGTTGGCCGACATGGTCTCACAAGATGTGGTTTCTCTTTAAAGGCCTACTGAAAGCCACTACTACCGACCACGCAGTCTGATAGTTTATACATCAATGTTGAAATCTTAACATTGCAACACATGCCAATACGGCCGGGTTAACTTATAAAGGGCAATTTTAAATTTCCCGCCACACTTCCGGTTGAAAAAGCCTTCGAAGGATGACGTATGCGCGTGACGTAGCCCGAGGAACAGAGGTATGCCTTCTCCATTGAATACAATACAAAAAAGCTCTGTTTTCATTTCATAATTCCACAGTATTCTGGACATCTCTGTTGGTGAATCTTTTGCAATTTGTTTAATGAACAATGGAGGCTGCAAAGAAGAACGTTGTAGGTGGCTGTAGCAATACAAGGACCACTTACTCGGATAGCAGACGCCTAGCCGATGCTAGCAGACCCACCGCACGGATGATCTGGTGAAGTCCTTCGTCGCGCCGTCAATCGCTGGAACGCAGGTGAGCACGGGTGTTGCTGAGCAAAGCAGATGAGGGCTGGCTGGCGTAGGTGGAGCGCTAATGTTTTTATCATAGCTCTGTGAGCTCCGGTTGCTAAGTTAGCCTTAGCGTCATTAGCAACAGCATTGTTAAGCTTTGCCAGGCTGAGATCTATTAACCGTGTAGTTACATGTCCATGGTTTAATAGTATTGTCGATATTCTGTCTATCCTTCCAGTCAGGGATTTATTTATTTTGTTTCTATCTGCATTTGAGACAGATGCTATCACGTTAGCTCATGCTAAAGAGCTTCGTCGATGTATTGTCGTGGAGATGAAAGGCACTGTAATGTCCATTTCGCGTTCTCGACTCTCATTTTCAAGAGGATATAGTATCCGAGGTGGTTTAAAATACAAATCCGTGATCCACAATAGAAAAAGGAGAGAGTGTGGAATCCAATGAGCCAGCTTGTACCTAAGTTACGGTCAGAGCGAAAAAAAATATGTATTTCACTGCATTCTAGTCCGTCACTCTAACATTCCTCGTCCACGAATCTTTCATCCTCACTCAAATTAATGGGGTAATCGTCACTTTCACGGTCCGAATAGCTCTAGCTGCGTTGAAAACAATAGGAAAATATGAGGGAGTGAACAACTGACAACGTCACGCTACTTCCGGTAGGGGCAAGGTTTTTTTTTATCAGAGACCAAAAGTTGCGAACTTTATCGACGTTGTTCTATACTAAATCCTTTCAGCAAAAATATGGCAATATCGCAAAATGATCAAGTATGACACATAGAATGGATCTGCTATCCCCGTTTAAATAAAAAATAATAATTTCAGTAGGCCTTTAACTGTCCTTCTTGAAAATGGCCTTGCAAATATATATCTGCCACCTAATCAACCTTTTGTTCTCCTTCTTTGTGGGTTAAAAAAGTGATTTCTCTGCTTGCCCGGTATGGCTACCGCGCAACACTTCCTGCTTCCTGCTAAATTGCGACTTGTGATTGGATACTCACTATCAAATCACAGTTTCGTTAACGTCAGGCTACGTAGATAGGCTACTGTCCACAACTTGTGATCCGATTGGCTATCGCAACTGTCTATCAACTGTATGTGTTCTCAAATTCATCCGCTAACGGTCCCGGTGAGTATCCAATCACAGGACGCGTAAATGTCACGTTCAAGGTGAGGCCAGCTAGAAGGCCTTACTGACAACAACTCCTGATCTGATTGGTTATTGCAATTATCTATCAACTGTATGTGCCCGTTCACTTACAGTGCACAGACATTGTTGATTCTGAAGACCTGTGGCGGATTTGGTACATTTGGTGAATTCAGATTTACAGCCCCGAAATCTAAGCTAAAAACAACAGCACTGGAAGGAGCATAATATGACATGAAGAGAATATGAATACTTTTACATATTTAGGGAAAGTAAATTAAAAAAATAATTGAATCTTTAATTATGATCATGATTTCTGGTTATGTTAGGCCAGCAAAGCCACACCACTGCTACATTGATGCCATGTCAATAAACAGACAATAGTAGGTCATATTTCTTTAACTAAAGTCGAAGTAAATAAAATACAAAGCAATAATATACAAAACGATATGATTTAAAAGAAAGGGTACCGGAATTTATATAAAAATTCAGGCTTTTGTGTATGGTAACAACAGTCACAAAGTCTTCCCTTTTAAAAAATGATGAATTAATGAGGGTGAAGGCAAGTCCTTAAGTTCCAGGTCAGTCGTAAATAATACATAAAGTATAAATGTCAGTGTTTATCCCACGTTGACAACATAAACGTATAAGATTCAGCGTTTGGTTTCACAGGAGATAAAACACACATTCAGAAGCAGGACAAAACTAAGGAGAGTCAATTGAAAAAAACACTGGTGGATTTTTTTTTTTTTTTTAGAAAATCATATTATAATAGCAGATTAGGCAAATTATTTGATGACATCATGGTGACTACACCCATAACCACGCCTCCACCGCTACAGGTATCTTGGCGGTCTAGGGGAAACACTGCTCTGTAAGTACTTGTGTGGTGTTCGGGTCTGTGGGACCCGATTTCATTTTTTATTAAAAGAAAAAAGATACAATTAATTAATTTTTCAAACTGAGCCTCACTGACATTGGCTCATTTTCTGTGAAGAACATATATCAGAATATATATATTTAATGACCACACACCATACACCCCCCCTACACATTTATATTACATAAAAGATGTCCAGGTCCGGGATAATAGAAGTGTTGAAATTGAGTGTACCACACACACACACACACACACACACACACACACACACACACACACACACACACACACACACACACACGCACTCACACACTCACACACACACTCTTGTATTTTCTACCTTCTCGAGACCTGAAAAAAATGCCGACCTCTTTAGGACCAGCCTTTCTAGATATGTAAAGATGTGTATTTACAACATTAATAATATATACATACTATGCAAATATAAAAAAGCTTGTTGTGAAAAATGAGTTGGAATTTCACAAGAAAAACTTAGAATTTTGGCAGTATTATAATAAAAGTCATAATTTTTGTCAACGCAAGTCAAAATTTTACAAGAAAAACTGAAAATGTGTGCAATATTATGATACAAGTTGGAATTTTACTCAATAACAGTCGCAATTTTACAAGAAAAAGCTTAAAATGTTGGCAATTGTATGAAAAGAGTCGTCATTTTGCGCGACGAAAGTCACAGTTTTATAAGAAAACTTGAACATTTTGGCAATATTATAATAATAATATGTATTTCTACTTGGCAAAATGATGACAAAAGTCATAATTTTAGTCAAAAAAAGTCACTATTTTAAAAGAACGAAAACAAATTGGCAATATTGTGATTAAAGTCAGAATTGTAAATGACAAATGTTGCCATTTTGCATTAAAATGTAATAATTTTACATTAAAAAAGTAATAAGTTTACCAGAAAATATTGCAATATTACAGAAACAGTCGTACAATATTACTGTAGAAACCGTAAAATTACAGTCGTAATTTTACTCGACAAAAGTCACAATGTTATAAGAGAACTTTTAAATTTTGGCAATGTTATAAAAAAAGAAAAATCTAAATTTTACTTAGCGAAATGATGACAAAAGTCATAATTTTACTCAAAAAATGTCACCGTATTACAAGAACAACAAAAACATTGGCAATATTGTGATAAGAGTCCGAATTTTATATGACAAATGTCACCATTTTGCATTAAAAAGTAATAATTTTACATTAAAAAAGTAATCATTTTACCAGAAAATATTGCAATATTACAGAAACAGAAACAATATGAGAATTTTTTCCCAATTATATAAGAAAAAAGTCGACACATTGTGAGAAAAAGACTGCTTTTAGTTCTTTTTTTTTAAATTTTTAATGTTTTGTTTGTAATTGTTTTTTAATCTTCATTATTGACTTCAAGTTATTACAGTATGTCTCTATATACATATTTATTCAATTTTTTAAAATAAATTTTGACCAAAGGGGGCGCATTTCAATTTCTTACACACACTTGTTATTTCATATGTTGACCAGAGGGGGAGCACTTTTAAAAGCGACACACAGTCAATTTGAAAAATCCCTCCTTTTTTGGGACCACCCTCATTTTGATAGATGTCACCAGCAGGGGTGCTAATGAGACATTGTCTATTAGATGCAATGTCATTGGGACCATGATTTATGTCATCACTTGTTCACACCTCCTCATATGGAAGATACTTTTCCTTCTTAATGTCTCAAGAAGGGTAGAAATACAAGAACACACACACACACACACACACACACACACACAAAAAGCAGGCCTAGACAGGAGGAGGACAGAGTTTAGGTACACAGAACATCAGGGGGTCAAATGTGCGAGAAAATGAGAGCAGACAGTGTTGACAAACAATGTTGCAACCTTGTGTGGGAACCGCAGGTGCAGAAACACAAAAGAAGAATCCCTGTGGGATGCAGAAACTGGCAGGGAAATTTTCCGTGCAACGTTCATATTGTTGTTACTCAGCCAGCGTTTGTGGGTCTGATGGACCCCTTGCATTTTGTGGCTTTTAATGCCTCATAATCAAACACTTTTATGTTAAAATACTGAACAGATGTTTATTGGGATAAGGCAGGGGTGTCCAAACTTTTTCCACTGAGGGCCGCACACGGAAAAATTTTGATATTTTTAATTTTCAATGCATAACAAAATATATGGATTTTGTTTGTTTTTTACCTTTAGGGCTCCCGGGGACCATAAAGGGTCTAAGTCATTAAAATGTTAAAAACAAGTCAAATTATTATTTTTTTATTTATATAACGCTTACAGTAAATCTGTACAGTATATCAACTTCAGGTTGATATAAAGTTTAAAAAAACAAAAAGGTTTTATGCCTTTTCTGTCAAAGACAACTTAGTTTTTTATAATAAAAGTGAAATATGCAGTATTTCCCCCACTGCCCAAAACATTCAGAAAGCAATGTTTGATGTGAAGTAATTAGAACCTTAAAAACATCAATAATGCAGGACACCTTTGATTTTAATTCATTATTATTTTTGAGTAATCACAGTGAAAACATAAATAAAATCCCATTAAATATATTTGGGATCCAAAAGGTGCCCCACTCATAAAGTGATACATTTTTATTAGTTTTTGTTTTACTTTCAACACTTAAATTATGAGCTCAACTTCAGATATATCTGTCGATTTTACGTTTGAACTATTATTTTGTTTGCTTTATGCTCTTTTGTCAAATAAAATGTTGATGTTTTTGTATGGCAACCACACAATATATGCAATATTTCCTTTTTTTTTTTCAATATATGCAATATTTCCCACATAAAACATTTTAAAGTGAAATATTTGAATTAATTGGAGCCTTGAATAGGTCAATAATTCATTATAACATTGATTTTTTTTTTTTTTTTTGAGCAATGGCAAAAAAATAAAAAAGAAAGATAGACAAAAGAAGAAAAAAAAGCCTGCATGGTAGCTTTGTGTCAACATTGCAACTTTTTCTAGTTAGATGTCACCTCATTCCACTTTTTTAAAATGTTTTTTTAATTTTTGCAATAGCATTTCCAGAATGTGTGGCGGGCCGGTAAACAATTAGCTGCGGGCCGCACTTTGGACACCCCTGGGATAAGGTAAACATCTGTTCAGTATTTTAACATAAAAGTGTTTGATCGTGAGGCATTAAAACCACAAAATGCAACGGGTCCATCAGACCCACAAACGCTGGCTGAGTAACAACAATATGAACATTACAAGGATTAAAAGAGTCTGTCCAACTCTCGTAGCTTCGCGTATTAAAAGTAAGTTTGTAAAGAATAATAAACAGAATTAAATTGTACACTAAATTGAATAAACAAGTTGTCCTCACATACTGCAATGGCAGATGAAACTGAGAAGTAACCAAGAACCTTCCAGAAGTCACACCTCACTACCAGGAAATGAATATAGTTCCTGAAGAACTAAATCTACCCAGGTAGTTTTTGGTGGAAACACAGGGAGAACTTTATTTACCCGAGTAAATGGGAAAGTTCCTGCGGTGGAAAGGGGCCTCTTGAGACAAGGTAACACATACATTCCTTCTACGAAATGAGGCTCTTTTCCTCCTGACTTCTAAGGTGAAAAGTTCCGTCAAAAGAAGAACTCCGGCATACGGCGTCCATGCAGGATGATCCTGTTTCCAAAATGTCATCTACTCATCACTTACCTGCGGCCAAGAAGCCGGAGAAAGACTCTGTTCACCCTCCCTCTCCTTCTGACATGTATCATGGTACTCCTTGAAAGAGCCTAACTCACTTCGCCCGCCGACGGGTCCGCCGTCTTTCACCCGCTAACACGCCGTCCTTCAAGTAAGCAATTGTCGGACACCGGAGACCTGACAGACATCTGAGCTGCGCGCCGTGGAGCAGCGTGTCGGGTAACTGTGTTTAGAACCAGGGGCCGGCATTGTGGCATTAGGTCACGGGAACCTTAAACTTTCAATCCAATCTCATCAATGTGTCTAAGAATAACTCAACTTAACACTTAAGCACTCTGCCGTGCTTCACACAATGCACCTGGAATTTAAAGGCCTACTGAAAGCCACTACTAGCGACCACGCAGTCTGATAGTTTATACATCAATGATGAAATCTTAACATTGCAACACATGCCAATACGGCCGGGTTAACTCATAAAGTGACATTTTAAATTTCCCGGGGAACTTCCGGTTGAAAACGTCTATGTGTGATGACGTACGCACGTGACGTCAATCGTTGAAATGGGAAGTATGCAGACACATTGAATCCAATACAAAAAAGCTCTGTTTTCATCGCAAAATTCCACAGTATTCTGGACATCTGTGTTGGTGAATCTTTTGCAATTTGTTTAATGAACAATGGAGACTGCAAAGAAGAAAGTTGTAGGTGGGATCGGTGTATTAGAGACAGAGATGGATAGCAGACGCGCTAACCGCCGAACTCACCTTAACTTCCTCCGTCTCGCCGACCACATCTGTGATCGGGTGAAGTCCTTCGTCCTTCCGTCGATCGCTGGAACGCAGGTGAGCACGGGTGTTGATGAGCAGATGAGGGCTGGCTGGCGTAGGTGGATAGCTAATGTTTTTATCATAGCTCTGTGAGGTCCGGTTGCTAAGTTAGCTTCAATGGCGTCGTTAGCAACAGCATTGTTAAGCTTCGCCAGGCTGGAAAGCATTAACCGTGTAGTTACATGTCCATGGTTTAATAGTATTGTTGATCTTCTGTCTATCCTTCCAGTCAGGGATTTATTTATTTTGTTTCTATCTGCATTTGAGCCCGATGCTATCACGTTAGCTCAGTAGCTAAAGAGCTTCGCCGATGTATTGTCGTGGAGATAAAAGTCACTGTGAATGTCCATTTCGCGTTCTCGACTCTCATTTTCAAGAGGATATAGTATCCGAGGTGGTTTGAAATACAAATCCGTGATCTACAGTAGAAAAAGGAGAGAGTGTGGAATCCAATGAGCCAGCTTGTACCTAAGTTACGGTCAGAGCGAAAAAACATATGTCTTGCACTGCATTCTAGTCCTTCACTCTCACGTTCCTCATCCACGAATCTTTCATCCTCACTCAAATTAATGGGGTAGTCGTCGCTTTCTCGGTCCGAATCGCTCTCGCTGCTGGTGTAAACAATGGGGAAATGTGAGGAGCCTTTCAACCTGCTTCCGGTACAGGCAAGGCTTTTTTTATCAGCGACCAAAAGTTGCGAACTTTATAGTCGATGTTCTCTACTAAATCCTTTCAGCAAAAATATGGCAATATCGCGAAATGATCAAGTATGACACATAGAATGGATCTGCTATCCCTGTTTAAATAAAAAAAATTCATTTCAGTAGGCCTTTAACATGCTGTAATGTTAGGAACAGGAAGGCAAGGACGCCAGAAGGACGGATGAATTTTAGTACCCTTCACAACTGTGGTCCACAAGCTCTTCGAGCCCACGGACCGCCTCGTGCCACTCAAAAAGGGGCGCAACAATTTGTCGACGGGTGTCCACAATGAAATTTGTCGCCGACAAATGTATTTGTTGACAATATACGGCAGGCCGAGGCAATCATTTTGACTTGGGGGCCAAATTTAGAGAAAAAAATGTGTTTGGGGGCCGGTGTATCTATTTTTAGGAACACTAATACAAAACCTCACAATAATGTCTGATTGAATGACAGACCGCCTTAAAAAACAGAATGGATTTTTTTTTTTTTTTTTACTGAGTCACCCACAATTTACATGAAAATAAAGAATGTGGGATTTACAATATTAACTATGAACGATAAAACACTGAATATTTACAACATATGAATGTGACACCCCCCTCTCCATCGACATATTTTACAATCAAGCGAAATGCAACAAAAATGCAACAAACACAGCAAGATATGAACGCGAAGTGTAAAAAAAACTAAACAACTACAATTGGATATATCTGATATATCACTAAGCTTTAGAACTTTGTTGTAAAAATCTCCTTCCGCGTCTGTCCCTGACACCCGCATTTCAGGCTCTAGAAACACTCTGTGGAAACGCTCCCCACCCACACTGCTTGGTGCCTCGTCTGAGCTGCTGTAACTTAGACTACCATAGTAACTAATTAGATTACCATAGTAACTAATTAGATTACCATAGTAACTAGTATATCATGCAAAAGCGCAGATTCCAACCATTGAAATTCTTTGTATAGTTCAGGACTCACGGTAATTTGAAAACATCGCTGCACATCATATTGGCAGCTACACTCTACATCTTAAAGATCTAAAAAAAAAATATTTGGGAATGTCCAGCGGGCCAGATTGAAAAGCTTAACGGGCCGCGCGTGGCCCCCGGGCCTTACTTTGCCCAGGTCTGATATACAGTGATGTCAACACTGTATATTGCACTATAAAATCTGTATATAGCACTATATAAATCTATACGTCCATCCATCCATCTTCTTCCGCTTATCGGAGGTCGGGTCGCGGGGGCAGCAGCCTAAGTAGAGAAGCCCAGACTTCCCTCTCCCCAGCCACTTCGTCCAGCTCCTCCCGGGGGATCCCGAGGCGTTCCCAGACCAGCCGGGAGACATAGTCTTCCCAACGTGTCCAGGGTCTTCCCCGTGGCCTCCTACCGGTCGGACGTGCCCTAAACACCTCCCTAGGGAGGCGTTCGGGTGGCATCCTGACCAGATGCCCGAACCACCTCATCTGGCTCCTCTCCATGTGGAGGAGCAGCGGCTTTACTTTGAGCTCCTCCCGGATGACAGAGCTTCTCACCCTATCTCTAAGGGAGAGCCCCGCCACCTGGCGGAGGAAACTCATTTGGGCCGCTTGTACCCGTGATCTTGTCCTTTCGGTCATAACCCAAAGCTCATGACCATAGGTGAGGATGGGAACGTAGATCGACCGGTAAATTGAGAGCTTTGCCTTCCGGCTCAGCTCCTTCTTCACCACAACGGATCGATACAGCGTCTGCATTACTGAAGACGTCGCACCGATTCGCCTGTCGCTCTCACCATCCACTCTTTCCTCACCCGTGAGCAAGACTCCGAGGTACTTGAACTCCTCCACTTGGGGCAGGGTCTCCTCCCCAACCCGGAGATGGCACTCCACCCTTTTCCGGGCGGGAACCACGGACTCGGACTTGGAGGTGCTGATTCCCATCCCAGTCGCTTCACACTCGGCTGCGAACCGATCCAGTGAGAGCTGAAGATCCTGGCCAGATGAAGCCATCAGGACCACATCATCTGCAAAAAGCAGAGACCTAATCCTGCAGCCACCAAACCAGATCCCCTCAACGCCTTGACTGCGCCTAGAAATTCTGTCCATAAAAGTTCTGAACAGAATGGGTGACAAAGGGCAGCCTTGGCGGAGTCCAACCCTCACTGGAAACGGGTCCGACTTACTGCCGGCAATGCGGACCAAGCTCTGGCACTGATCATACGGGGAGCGGACCGCCACAATCAGACAGTCCGATACCCCATACTCTCTGAGCACTCCCCACAGGACACGGTCGAATGCCTTCTCCAAGTCCACAAAGCACATGTAGACTGGTTGGGCAAACTCCCGTGCACCCTCAAGGACCCTGCCCAGAGTATAGAGCTGGTCCAATATATATAAATCTAATCCATTATTATTATTATTATTTAAAGGAGCCATAAGTAAGAAATGCATCATTAAGTGACCCTGATATGTCAAAAGGCATTAATAAATCATGTTCTTTACGAATACCTCTATAACTGATAACAGTAGTTCAGCCGGGATATGCTCATTTCAAATTTAGATTTACAGCCCCGAAATCGTATTGTTTTTATTTCAATGTCCCGCCCGCCATTTTTTTAACCAATTAGAACGTCTGTGAGTGTGTTACAACCAGGTTGCCAGTTACGCACCGGCATTTTTGTCTAGCACACAGGTGTCAAACTCAAGGCTCGGGGGCCAGATCTGGCCCTCCACGTCAGTTTATGTGGCCCGCAAATGCCGAGGAAAAGCTGCGTCAAAGTATCTTTTCTTACTAAATGTACGAGTTATTTTCATTTTGACAGGAAAAAAATACATGTACTTTTTTATGCTTTATTATTATCCAATATCCAAACATTTCGTCTTGTTAAAATAAAAATAAATACTTCAATATCTACTTTCATCGCAGTTAAGGCTGCCCTTAGAGCAGTGGTCCCCAACCTTTTTGTAGCTGGGGACCGGTCAACGCTTGAAAATTGACCAGGGCGGAGGGGTGGGGGGTGAATTTTTTAATTAAATTTTTTTTTTTCATAAATAAATACATTCTTGTGTGCTTACGGACTGTATCCCTGCAGACTGTATTGATCTATATTGATATATAATGTATATATTGTGTTTTTTATGTTGATTTATTTGAAAAATATATATATATATATATATATATATATATATATTTTTTTTTCTTTCTTTAATTTCTTGCGCGGCCCGGTACCAATCGGTCCGCGGACCGGTACCGGGCCACGGACCGGTGGTTGGGGACCACTGCCTTAAAGGGCCGCTTGTAACAGCGAATAATATACAAATTTTTTAGGCATTTTATTATACATTTTTTATGTACACTGTAAAAATGCGTTACCAGTTTTTTACCGTAAAATATACAGATTTATTCTACAATATATTACGGTAAATGTAAAAACAGTACCAACGGTTTTTTACAGTAAAATACTGGCTAGAGATGTCCGAGAATATCGGACTGCCGATTATACCGGCCGATAAATGCTTTAAAATCTAATATCGGAAATTATCGGTATCGGTTTCAAAAAGTTTAAATGTATGACTTTTTAAAACGCCGCTGTGTACACGGACGTAGGGAGAAGTACAGAGCGCCAATAAACCTTAAAGGCACTGCCTTTGCGTGCCGGTCCAGTCACATAATATCTACAGCTTTTCACACACACAAGTGAATAAACACAAACTTGGTCAACAGCCATACAGGTCACACTGAGGGTGAGCGTATAAACAACTTTAACACTGTTACAAATATGCGCCACACTGTGAACCCACACCAAACAAGAATGACAAACACATTTCGGGAGAACATCCGCACCGTAACACAACATAAACACAACAGAACAAATACCCAGAACCCCTTGCAGCACTAACTCTTCCAGGACGCTACAAATATACCCCCCCCCCCAACCCCGCCCACCTCAACCTCCTCATGCTCTCTCAGGGAGAGCATGTCCCAAATTCCAAGCTGCTGTTTTGAGGCATGTTAAAAAAAAGAATGCACTTTGTGACTTCAATAATAAATATGGCAGTGCCATGTTGGCATTTTTTTCCATAACTTGAGTTGATTTATTTTGGAAAACCTTGTTACATTGTTTAATGCAGGGGTGTCCAAAGTGCGGCCCGGGGGCCATTTGCGGCCCACAGCTAATTGTTTACCGGCCCGCCACACATTCTGGAAATACTATTGTAAAAATAAAAAAGAACATTAAAAAAAGTGGAATGAGGTGAAATCTAACGAGAAAAAGTTGCAATGTTGACACAAAAGCTGCCATGCAGGCTGTTTTTTTTCTTCTTTTGTCTTTCTTTATTTTTCTTTTTTTGCCATTGCTCAAAAAAAAAAAATTATGACAAAAAAATCCATGTTATAATGAATTATTTTCAGGTCTCCAATTACTTCAAATATTTCACTTTAAAATGTTTTATGTGGTAAATATTGCATATATTGTGTAGCAGCCATATAAAAACATCAAAGTTTTCTTTGACAAAAGCGCATAAAACAAACAAAATGGTAGTTCCAGCATAAAATGGACAGATATATCTGAAGTTGATCGCGTAACTTAAGTGTTGAAAGTAAAATAAAAACCTAATAAAAATGTATCACTTTATGAGTGGGGCACCTTTTGGATCCCAAATATATTTAGTGATTTTTTATTTATCTTTTCACTGTGATTACTCAAAAATATGAAATAATTAAAATCAATGGTGTCCTGCATTATTGATCTTTTAGGGCTCTAATTACTAAATACTGCATATTTCAGTGTTAGTATAAAAAAAAATAAGTTGTTTTTGACAGAAAAGCCATAAAACATTTTTTTTAAATTTGTATTACTTTATATCAACTTGAAGTTGCTATAGAGATTTACTGTATGCATTAAATAATTTAAAAAAAATAGTAATCTGACTTATTTTTAACATTTTAATGACTGAGACTATGGATGTCCGATAATGGCTTTTTGCCGATATCCGATATTCCGATATTGGCCAACTCTTTAATTACCGATGCCGATATCGATATCAACCGATATATGCAGTCGTGGAATTAACACATTATTATGCCTAATTTGGACAACCATGTATGGTGAAGATAAGGTACTTTTTAAAAAAAAATAATAAAATAAGATAACTAAATTAAAAACATTTTCTTGAATAAAAAAGAAAGTAAAACAATATAAAAACAGTTACATAGAAACTAGTAATTAATGAAAATGAGTAAAATTAACTGTTAAAGGTTAGTACTATTAGTGGAGCAGCAGCACGCACAATCATGTGTGCTTACGGACTGTATCCCTTGCAGACTGTATTGATATATATTGATATATAATGTAGGAACCAGAATATTGATAACAGAAAGAAATGGGGGGAGGGAGGTTTTTTGGGTTGGTGCACTAATTGTAAGTGTATCTTGTGTTTTTTATGTTGATTTAATAAAAAATAAATAAAATAAAAACCGATACAGATAATAAAAAAATCGATACCGATAATTTCCAATATTACATTTTAACACATTTATCGGCCGATAATATCGGCAGGCCGATATTATCGGACATCCCTAACTGAGACCCTTTAGACCCCTAAAGGTAAAATAAATAAAAAATGCATATATTTTGTTATGGTTTCAAAATGAAAAATATCAAAATGGCCCCCACATGCTTCAATTTTTCCGTGTGCGGCCCTCAGTGGAAAAAGTTTGGACACCCCTGGTTTAATGCATCCAGCGGGGCATCACAACAACATTAGGCATAATAATGTGTTAATCACACCACTGTATATATCGGTATCGGTTGATATCAGAATCGGTAATTAAGAGTTGGACAATATCGGAATATCGGATATCGGCAAAAAAGCCATTATCGCACATCTCTACTTGTGAGTAGGGATGTCCGATAATGGCTTTTTGCCGATATCCGATATGCCGATATTGTCCAACTCTTTAATTACCGATACCGATATCAACCGATACCGATATCAACCGATATATACAGTCGTGGAATTAACACATTATTATGCCTAATTTGGACAACCAGGTATGGTGAAGATAAGGTACTTTTTTAAAAAATGAATCAAATAAAATAAGATAAATAAATTAAAAACATTTTCTTGAATAAAAAAGAAAGTAAAACTATATAAAAACAGTTACATAGAAACTAGTCATTAATGAAAATTTGTAAAATTAACTGTTAAAGATTAGTACTATTAGTGGAGCAGCAGCACGCGCAATCATGTGTGCTTACGGACTGTATCCCTTGCAGACTGTATTGATATATATTGATATATAATGTAGGAACCAGAATATTGATAACAGAAAGAAATGGGGGGAGGGAGGTTTTTTGGGTTGGTGCACTAATTGTAAGTGTATCTTGTGTTTTTTATGTTGATTTAATAAAAAATAAATAAAATAAAAACCGATACAGATAATAAAAAAAACGATACCGATAATTTCAGATATTACATTTTAACGCATTTATCGGCCGATAATATCAGCAGGCCGATATTATCGGACATCCCTAACTGAGACCCTTTAGACCCCTAAAGGTAAAATACATAAAAAATGCATATATTTTGTTATGGTTTGAAAATGAAAAATATCAAAATGGCCCCCACATGCTTCAATTTTTCCGTGTGCGGCCCTCAGTGGAAAAAGTTTGGACACCCCTGTTTTAATGCATCCAGCGGGGCATCACAACAACATTAGGCATAATAATGTGTTAATTACACCACTGTATATATCGGTATCGGTTGATATCAGAATCGGTAATTAAGAGTTGGACAATATCGGAATATCGGATATCGGCAAAAAAGCCATTATCGCACATCTGTACTTCTGAGTAGGGATGTCCGATAATGGCTTTTTGCCGATATCCGATATGCCGATATTGTCAAACTCTTTAATTACCGATACCGATATCAACCGATACCGATATCAACCGATATATACAGTCGTGGAATTAACACATTATTATGCCTAATTTGGACAACCAGGTATGGTGAAGATAAGGTACTTTTTAAAAAAATGAATCAAATAAAATAAGATAAATAAATTAAAAACATTTTCTTGAATAAAAAAGAAAGTAAAACTATATAAAAACAGTTACATAGAAACTAGTCATTAATGAAAATTTGTAAAATTAACTGTTAAAGGTTAGTATTATTAGTGGAGCAGCAGCACGCGCAATCAGGTGTGCTTACGGACTGTATCCCTTGCAGACTGTATTGATATATATTGATATATAATGTAGGAACCAGAATATTGATAACAGAAAGAAACAACCCTTTTGTGTGAATGAGTGTAAATGGGGGAGGGAGGTTTTTTGGGTTGGTGCACAAATTGTAAGTGTATCTTGTGTTTTTTATGTGGATTTAATAAATAAAAAAATTAAAAAAAAAAAAAAAAAAAAAAAAAAAACACGATACTGATAATAAAAAAACCGATACCGATAATTTCCGATATTACATTTTAACGCATTTTATCGGCATCTCTACTTGTGAGTGTAATGAAAAAGCAGATTGGATGTACAGTAGTACAGTACTTCATAGTCCTTCCAGCGGGGCTTCATTTGAAGTGGAGATAAACAGGAAAGCCAACTGCAATCTTTACATGATCCGACAACACAAAAAGAGTCAGGAGTCAGCCTATGCTTGACCCTTCAACTCCCACCCTCCAAAAGACAAACACATACAGGAACGCTCCTTCCACAAGCCACAATAGCAGGAAGACATCAACACACACACACACAAATACACACCGTGGTGGTCAGCTGTTGTGTGGTCATTTGTTGTCAACTGGCATGAACTGCACCATGTATGAAAAGTACACTATTTATTGACATCAAGTGTAGGCGTATGAGCGTGGCGCGCCTCAGACTTCCTCTGCTGTATAATGGAAGGATGCGACATTCCTTTCTGTCTGTCTGTCTTCCTACCGTGTGTGTGCATGTGGTGTGTGTGTGTTGTGTTTAAGCAGGCATTAAACGCTACCCTGTCACGGATCATTGTGATCATTTCAGCCGCCATGTGCCCGTTATTAAAGATGGTGCAGTTGTTGTGTTCAGTAGGTACACTGCCCCCTATAGGTGTGGTGGGTGTAATATGTCTTCTAACTCAGGGGTCGGCAACCCAAAATGTTGAAAGAGTCACGTTGGACCAAAAATACAAAAAAGAAGACTGTCTGGAACCAGGGGAAAAATTAAAAGCCTTATATAAGTTTTATAACGAAGACAACACATGAGGTAAGTGTCTATATTAGCCTACTATAAAAATGACTTTAAAAGTCTTATATAAGTGTTATAATGAAGACAACACATGATGTAAGTGTCTATATTAGCTATATTAGCCTACTATCAAAATTACTTTAAAATTGTTATATACGTGTTATATTGAAGGCAACACATGATGTACGTGTCTATATTAGTTATATTAGCCTACTATCAAAATGACTTTACAAGTCTTATATAAGTGTTATAACGAAGGATACACATGATGTAAGTGTCTATATTAGCCTACCATCAAAATGACCTTAAAAGTCTTATATAAGTGTTATAATGAAGGCAACACATGATGTAAGTGTCTATATTAGCTATATTAGCCTACTATCAAAATGACTTTAAAAGTCTTATATAAGTATTATAATGAAGACAACACATGATGTAGGTGTCTATATTAGCCTACTATCAAAATGACTTTAAAAGTCTTATATAAGTGTTATAATGAAGGCAACACATGATGTAAGTGTCTATATTTGCTATATTAGCCTACTATCAAAATGACTTTAAAATTCTTATCTAAGTGTTATAATGAAGGCAACACATGATGTAAGTGTCTATATTAGCTATATTAGTCTACTATCAAAATGACTTTAAAAGTCTTATATAAGTGTTATAATGAAGACAACACATGATGTAAGTGTCTATATTAGCCTACTATCAAAATGACTTTAAAAGTCTTATATAAGTGTTATAATGAAGGCAACACATGATGTAAGTGTCTATATTTGCTATATTAGCCTACTATCAAAATGACTTTAAAATTCTTATCTAAGTGTTATAATGAAGGCAACACATGATGTAAGTGTCTATATTAGCTGTATTAGCCTACTATCAAAATGACTTTAAAAGTCTTATATAAGTGTTATAATGAAGACAACACATGATGCAAGTGTCTATATTAGCCTACTATCAAAATGACTTTACAAGCCTTATATAAGTCTTATAACGAAGACAACACATGATGTAAGTGTCTATATTAGTTATATTAGCCTACTATCAAAATGACTTTACAAGTCTTATATAAGTGTTATAACGAAGGCAACACATGATGTAAGTGTCTATATTAGCCTACTATCAAAATGACTTTAAAAGTCTTATATAAGTGTTATAATGAAGACAACACATGATGTAAGTGTCTATATTTGCTATATTAGCCTACTATCAAAATTACTTTAAAATTGTTATATACGTGTTATATTGAAGGCAACACATGATGTACGTGTCTATATTAGTTATATTAGCCTACTATCAAAATGACTTTACAAGTCTTATATAAGTGTTATAACGAAGGCAACACATGATGTAAGTGTCTATATTAGCCTACCCTCAAAATGACCTTAAAAGTCTTATATAAGTGTTATAATGAAGACAACACATGATGCAAGTGTCTATATTAGTTATATTAGCCTACTATCAAAATGACTTTACAAGTCTTATATAAGTGTTATAATGAAGGCAACACATGACGAAAGTGTCTATATTAGCCTACTATCAAAATGACTGATCAGCATTTAATGCTGACGATTCCGATAACGGTCATCCACGAGTCAGATCGGCCGATACTTCAACCAACCACATGTAGTAAATGTTCCCATTTATTTATGGTGAGTGCTACTGACAGCAAAAATTACTCTTTATTACTGATTTAAATCATTTGAGTAGCCCAAAACTGTTCTTTATGTATTCTAGTCAGACAATATTTACAATGGATGGAATTTGTACCTGACATGTTTCAACTGTCTTCTTCAAAAGGGTCACCTGACCAATTTCGGCTGTTCTTACAGGCGTGGCTAGCCAGACCTGTCGAGTCTAGCAGGTTGGCCTCACCCTTCTGAAGAAAACTGCAGACTATAGTTGAAACATGTCAGGTACAAATCCCGTCCATTGACCCGGAAATATTGTCTGACTAGGAGAAAATTGAAAAGGAAATATTTTGTTTTTTTGCCCTCAAAGTCATTCTGTGTCCCAGGAATTATTCCCTCAGTTTGTAAGAAACGACAAGAAAATTATTGAGGAATTAAAAATATCCTTCTAATTAAGATATCTATCTTGTTTCGATTATATACTGACATTACCTTTGGTATCAACACCACCAATTTATGGAACGATCTGCCCTCCTTTTACATGTCGTTTACTGCAGATAGAGTCTGGTGTGCCGTGGGAGATGATCTAATTTCACCTATTTGGGTTAAAAATATTGCTTGCAAACCAGTAATTATAGTCTGCAAATGATGTGTTGTTGTTGAGTGTCGGTGCTGTCTGAAAGCGTGACAAAGCTCAGCAAAACTTGACTAAAAGCGTAGGAAAGCTTAACAGATCTTGGTTCAAAGCGCGGACCCCTACAAATAGGAAGATACTGTGATATTGACTAGTGACATTGAAACTTTTATGTAAAACCAACACAGGATTACAAATCCATTCTCTTTTGCATCATTGCCTTTTTTATACGATGGTCATTGTTTCTGTACTTCTGTTTGCTGTTTGATGTTGCAGTTTGACATTACTGTCTATAATTTTTCTGTATGAAAATGTTAATAATAAAGAGAATATGTTACGTTTTATAAAATAAATGCCTTTTATTATTCATCAACTAGTATAAGAAATGAAAGATAGATATTTATTAAGATGACAAAAATAAAAGAAATGAAGATATAAAACATAATAACGAAAAAAAAAAGAGAAATTGAAAAAATAAATGAATATAAAAAATGTGTGGATAATTGCCTTTTATTATTTTCAACTAGCATATGAAATGAAAGAGATATTTATTAAGATGACAAAAATGAAAGAAATGAAGATATAAAACATAATATAACGGAAAAAAAAGAGAAATTGAAGAAATAAATGAATATAAAAAATGGGTGGATAATTGCCTTTTATTATTTTCAACTAGCATAAGAAATGAAAGATAGATATTTATTCAGATGACAAAAATAAAAGAAATGAAGATATAAAACATAATATAACGGAAAAAAAAGAGGAATTAAAAAAATAAATGAATATAAAAAATGTGTGGATAATTGCCTTTTATTATTTTCAACTAGCATGAGAAATGAAAGATAGATATTCATTAAGATGACAAAAATAAAAGAAATGAAGATATAAAACATAATATAACGGGAAAAAAAGAGAAATTGAAAAAATAAATGAATATAAAAAATGTGTGGATAATTGCCTTTTATTATTTTCAACTAGCATAAGAAATGAAAGATAGATATTTATTAAGATGACAAAAATAAAAGAAATGAAGATATAAAACATAATATAACGGAAAAAAAGAGAAATTGAAAAAATAAATGAATATAAAAAATGTGTGGATAATTGCCTTTTATTATTTTCAACTAGCATGAGAAATGAAAGATAGATATTTATTAAGATGACAAAAATAAAAGAAATGAAGATATAAAACATAATATAACGGGAAAAAAAGAGAAATTGAAAAAATAAATGAATATAAAAAATGTGTGAATAATTGCCTTTTATTATTTTCAACTAGCATAAGAAATGAAAGATAGATATTTATTAAGATGACAAAAATAAAAGAAATTAAGATATAAAACATAATATAACGGAAAAAAAAGAGAAATTGAAAAAAATAAATGAATATAAAAAATGTGTGGAAAACAGTATACTGAGTTTTTCACATATTTTTCTTATTTTTGTTGTAACAATGCACAACAGAGCTTGATAATCGTGTCAGAGCCTGATTTAAAGCGTCAGGATCGCATCAAAGCGTAATAAAGTTCAATAAAGCGTAATAAAACGTATCAAAGCGTGATTTAAAGCGTATCAAAGCGGGATCAAAGCGTGAGGAACGGTAACAAAGCTGCAACTAATTCGTATCAGAGCGTATCAGAGCGTATCAAAGCATAACATTACTTCAGAGATCGGGATATTCGTGGAAAAACTGACAAAAATGACGGCGCTTTGCTCGCCGCTTTAAAGCGCGGCAAGCGCCGTTGGTGTGAACCAGGCATTAGGGAAGGCTATGCAGAACGAAACTAAAACTGAACTGGCTCCAAAGTAAACAAAAACAGAATGCTGGACGACAGCAAAGACTTACTGTGGAGCAAAGACGGCGTCCACGATGTACATCCGAACATGACATGACAATCGACAATGTCCCCACAAAGAAGGATAAAAACAACTGAAATATTCTTGATTGCTAAAACAAAGTAGATGCGGGAAATATCGCTCAAAGGAAGACATGAAACTGCTACAGGAAAATACAGAAGAAAGAGGAAAAGCCACCAAAATAAGAGCGCAAGACAAGAACTAAAACACTACACACAGGAAAACAGCAAAAAAGTCCAAATAAGTCAGGGTGTGATGTGACAGGTGGTGACAGTACACCTACTTTGAGACAAGAGCTATTGTGATGCATGCTTGGTTATGCTTTAAAGTCATATCCAACAATTGCGACGACGACTTTTTACTGTCCACTGAGTTTTGTTTTTTTAATGATTTCTGCTGGTGGTGTGCCTCCGCTGGATCGATCGTCACATACCTAGTTTCAAGTGTTTCAGGGTTACTTGCACAATTATGCTATGGTCAACAACGTGCGTCGTATGTGATCTTCTGCCCGCACACTTTCCCCTCCACTGTAATGAGTATAATATATTTAATTGTAGTGTACGAGCGTCCACCAGGAGTGTGTGTCTGTCAGTGAGTGGGTGTGCGAGAGCAGCTGCAGTGGGGTTGACTATTAGCTCTGATTAGATCACTGCCTTCACACACAAGAGACTCCTGGTGCACACGTTGGTACTTGCCAGGGCAGCACATGCAGCCTCCGCATACCAAAGAGCTGAAAACCCGTAGGATGCAAATGTGGAAAGACTGCAACTTCCTTCTTTGCCAGTTGTTTTTTTGGACAGAGCGTGTGCATCCCGTCGTGAGGTTACGTACAGGAAGTCTGACTCTTTCCTCTCTGACCTTCCTCCCTCTATTTATAAGCTCATTTTCTTTCCCACTTTGTGTAATATTCACATCATTTCACTCCCCCAGTGCCTCCTTCAATTGGGTACAAAGTCATCATTCCTTCTGTCACAATAAAATCATACTGTGATCTTTGGCCTTGTTATCATTATTAAGTGGTACAAAAGCCAAACGCAGTGAAGTTGTCACGTTGTGTAAATGGTAAATAAAAAGAGAATATAATGATTTGCAAATGTTTTTCAACTTATATTCAATTGAATAGACTGCAAAGACAAGATATTTCATGTTCACACTGAGAAACTTCATTGTTTTTGCAAATAAACATTAACTTAGAATTTAATGGCAGCAACACATTGCAAAAAAGTTGTCACAGGGGCATTTTTACCACTGTGTTACATGGCCTTTCCTTTTAACCACACTCAGTAAACCTTTGGGAACTGAGGAGACACATTTTTGAAGTGGAATTATTTCCCATTCTTGCTTGACGTACAGCTTAAGTTGTTCAACAGTCTCCCTTCTCATATTTTAGGCTTCATAATGCACCACACATTTTCAATGGGAGACAGGTCTGGACTACAGGCAGGCCAGTCTAGTACCCACACTCTTTTACTATGAAGCCACACTGTTGTAACACGCAGCTTGGCATTGTCTTGCTGAAATAAGCAGGGGCGTCCATGATAACGTTGCGTGGATGGCAACATATGTTGCTCCAAAAGCTGTATGTACTTTTCAGCATTAATGGTGCCTTCACAGATGTGTAAGTTACCCATGTCTTGGACACTAATACACCCCCATACCATCACACATGCTGCCTTTTACACTTTGCGCCTAGAACAATCCGGATGGTTCTTTTCCTCTTTGGTCCGGAGGACACGACGTCCACAGTTTCCAAAAACAATTTTTTTATGTGGATTCGTCAGACCACAGAACACTTTTCCAGTTTGCATCAGTCCACCTTAGATGACGGGCTCAGCGAAGTCGGCGGCATTTCTGGGTGTTGTTGATAAATGGTTTTCGCTTTGTATAGTAGAGTTTTAACTTGCACTTACAGATGTAGCGACCAACTGTAGTTACTGACAGTGGGTTTCTGAAGTGTTCCTGAGCCCATGTGGTGATATCCTTTATACCCTGATGTCGGTTTTTGATGCAGTACCACCTGAGGTATCGAAGGTCACGGGCATTCAATGTTGGTGCAGTGATTTCTCCAGATTCTCTGAACCTTTTGATGATATTACGGAGCGTAGATGGTGAAATCCCTAAATTCCTTGCAATAGCTGGTTGAGAAATGTTCTCAAACTGTTCGACAATTTGCTCAGGCATTTGTTGACAAAGTGGTGACCCTCGCCCCGTCCTTGTTTGTGAGCATTTCACGGAAGCTGCTTTTATACCCAATCATGGCACCCACCTGTTCCCAATTAGCCTGTTCACCTGTGGGATGTTCCAAATAAGTGTTTGATGAGCACTCCTCAACTTTCTCAGTCTGTTTTGCCACTTGTGCCAGCTTTTTTGAAACATGTTGCAGGCATGAAATTCCAAATGAGCTAATATTTGCAAAAAATAACAAAGTTTACCAGTTGGAACGTTAAATATCTTGTCTTTGCAGTCTATTCAATTGAATATAAGTTGAAAAGGATTTGCAAATCATTGTATTCTCTTTTTATTTACCATTTACACAACTTCACGGGTTTTGGTTTTGTAATGATTAATTGGTAAAAAAGGTTGCTATTTTGCCAGTTTAGCATCAGTGAAGTGTGGGTAGTTTATGCAAATGATTGTTTAACTTCCCTCCGTCACAAAGCTCCTCACTAAGGACCAATGTTTACCCTCTTGCTGTGTACCCGGCCATCCACATCTTTGGCTGCAAGAAGACACGACTTAATAAAACCTGCACGGAATTCATAATCCTTTTGCGGAGCGGCATTGGGATGCGGCTCACGTCCTCGTCCTTCACCTCCAATCTGCTTTCAAGACCAAGAGACGACGGCTAACGCCGCGCTTGAAATGATTGTTGCTGCTGGTCGTGAAAAAAAGAAAAATACATTTCTCAGGTGACCGAGGACAGCCTGACGTTTGTTACAATGGCCTATATTCATTTTCCTCTGGGAGTGGGTGAGCATTGAGGAAGAGAGGAGGAGGGGTATGCTCAGTGTGTGGACGTTAGGGATGATGTTCGAAACCGATTCTCCCGGTTGTTCGATAAGAAAAGAACCGATTCCATGGACTCAAATCCCTTTTTGAGAACCGGTTCCCGTTATCGAGGCCACTGTAGTAAACGAAAAAGAGTTGGTTCTTTATTCGAATCCCTGGGAACGAATCCCAAATATGCAATGTTATGTCCATTTGATTGTAGACTCTTACTGACACCTTGTGGCGATATAAAAATACTACGCATCATTAGTTCGGGCACTTCCGGGTTGACGATGTTAGTCCAGTTCATGAGACAATTGAGAAGTAGACAAGTTGTGTTAGCTCCTACAAGCCTTGGAAAAGATAAGTCTGTAAGTAAACTGTTTAACTTGTTTATGTAACTCAATATTAAGGTGGAAAGTGGTTACATTCGATAGTAAGATGTTTATTGAAAAACGATTTTTGTGCACTGTTTCAATGGATGTTTTGAGGACTTAAAATGGCTGCCAGTCGTGTATTTCCACCATCGAAATAGTTTCAACACTCAGAAGTATTTGTTTGTAGTAGTACTGTATATTTGTGTGAAGTTAATATTTACATATTGTGTATTACATTTCAGTATGTTAATTGAATCACATAGCTTATACATTTGTCATTGTGTGTATTTCAGTTTAAAAAAAAAATAAAATAACAGTCCAGTGCAAGACAAAAGTAAAGATAGGAAAAGACAAAGCAAGATCAACAACAATAAAGAGCCTAAATGGATTAATCTGCTTTGGAACTTTATTAGACGTCTTGGATTGTTTGTTAGCTGTCTGCCTGTGTGTGTAGTTAGTATGTTCCAATAGCAGCAGAAGTGCACTTTTTGGAGAGCTGTATTATTTTCAGTTTTGTGCCCAAGGGACTGATTTTATTTAACACTATATTATTATTTATACACCTATAGTGATCACAGAGACAGGTTGTTTTTGTGTTACTGTATATATTTGTTTTTCTGAAAAATCCCACTTAATATACTTTGGGTAACAACAGTCTATATATATTTTTTTTTTAGGGGGGTAACAGTCAATATTTATTCATTTATTTTAGTTTATTTTTTTCTTATAAAATAAACGGGAGCTTTTGTTAAACCAAATATTGTGTTTTTTTTCCATATACAACAACCTATCTGGACTCGATAAGAGAATCGATAAGGAATCGGTTCGATAAGAGGATTCGATAATGGGCTCGAACTCGATAATTTGTTATCAAACATCATCCCTGGTGGACATAAAAGTGGGGAATTACAGAGTGGGACGCAATAGGAGGAGTAGAAAGAGTAGAAGGCATGAAGCGAGAGGCAGTGAGAATGAGAAGAGAAGGAGAGATCATTTGTAGGCAGTCTTGGCTTTGCCCAAAGGCCTTGGCTTGTCTCCCACTCCTCCTCCTCCTCCTCCTCCTCCTCCTCCTCCACCTCCTCCTCCTCCTCCACCTCCTCGTCCATCCTTCACACTTCTACTCTCTCTTGCTCTCCTCTCTGTGCTCCATCCGAATCCCTACGTCCTCCCACTATTTCTTTTTTCCCCCCACCTTTCTCCTCTTGCACACTCATTTTGTGGGTCAAATTCATATTACATATTTTTTTCCTCGCAGGCCGAAGCCCACTGTGCTCGTCTCACGGCGGGAGAAAGTCATGGCGCTGCTTGCGCTCGTGGCGAGCGAGTGTGAAGACGCCACGCTGCTCCGACACAAACGCACGTCGGCGTCCACGTTCACCTGCGTGCTTTGCGGAGAGGCTTCGCAATAAAAGGCGGACTTAAACAATGAAACACTAACAGCGCAAGTGCAATTTGTGGCAAGGAATTGGACGGACTAAATGAACACAAACACAAGCCGACTGCATTGCAATGCATGTTTTCATAATGAAGAAATACAGTAGTACTGTAATTTACCAGCTCAATTGGTTCTGTGACTGAGTTCTAGGGTTCTACAGCATACCAATACTACAAAGCAGTGAAGTTGTCACGTTGTGTAAATGGTAAATAAAAAGAGAATACAATGAGTTGCAAATCCCTTTCAACTTATATTCAATTGAATAGACTGCAAAGGCAAGATATCTCATGCTCAAACTGAAAAACTTTGTTATTTTTTGCAAATATTAGCTCATTTGGAATTTGATGCCTGCAGCATGTTTCAAAAAAGCTGGCACAAGTGGCAAAAAAGACTGAGAAAGTTGAGGAATGACCATCAAAGACTTATTTGGAACATCCCACAGGTGAACAGGCTAATTGGGAACAGGTGGGTGCCATGATTGGGTGTAAAAGCAGCTTCCATGAAATGCTCAGTTGTTCACAAACAAGGACGGGGCCGAGGGTCACCACTTTGTCAACAAAAAACTGAGCAAATTGTCCAACAGTTTAAGAACAACATTTCTCAACCAGCTATTGCAAGGAATTTAGGGATTTCACCATCTACAATCTGTAATATCATCAAAGGGTTCAGAGAATCTGGAGAAATCACTGCACGTAAGCAACAAGGCCCGTGACCTTCGATGCCTCAGGCAGTAAAGCATCAAAAACTGACATCAGTGTGTAAAGGATATCACCACATGGGCTCAGGAACACTTCAGAAACCCACTGTCAGTAACTACAGTCGGTCGCTACATCTGTAAGTGCAAGTTAAAACTCTACTATGCAAAGCCAAAGCCATTTATCAACAACACCCCTTTGCTGGGCCCGAGCTCATCTAAGATGGACTGATGCAAAGTGGAAAAGTGTTCTGTGGTCTGACGAGTCCACATTTCAAATTGTTGTTGGAAACTGTGAACGTCGTGTCCTCCGGACCAAAGAGGAAAAGAACCATCCGGATGGTTCTAGGCGCAAAGTGTAAAAGCCAGCATGTGTGATGGTATGGGGGTGTATTAGTGCCCAAGACATGGGTAACTTACACATCTGTGAAGGCACCATTAATGCTGAAAGGTACATACAGCTTTTGGAGCAACATATGTTGCCATCCAAGCAACATTATCATGGACGCCCCTGCTTATTTCAGCAAGACAATGCCAAGGCACGTGTTACAACAGCGTGGCTTCTATGGCTGCAACTAACGATTAATTTGTTAATCGATTAATCTGTCGATTATTACTTCGATTAATAATCGGGAAAAAGAGACAAACTACATTTCTATCCTTTCCAGTATTTTATTGAAAGAAAAAAAACAGCATACTGGCACCATACTTATTTTGATTATTGTTTCTCAGCTGTTTGTACATGTTGCAGTTTATAAATAAAGTTTTATTAAATTTTTTTTACAAAAATTTTTAAAAAAAACAAACAATTTTTTAAATTTTAAAAATTGCCTCTGCGCATAGCATAGATCCAACAAATCGATGACTAAATTAATCGCCAAATATTTGTATAATCGATTTTAATCGATTTAATCGATTAGTTGTTGCAGCCATAGTGGCTTCATAGTAAAAGAGTGCGGGTACTAGACTGGCCTGCCTGTATTCCAGACCTGTCTCCCATTGAAAATGTGTGGTGCATTATGAAGCCTAAAATACCACAACGGAGACTGTTGAACAACTTAAGCTGTACATCAAGCAAGAATGGGAAAGAATTCCACTTCAAAAATGTGTCTCCTCAGTTCCCAAACCTTTACTGAGTGTTGTTAAAAGGAAAGGCCATGTAACACAGTGGTAAAAATGCCCCTGTGACAACTTTTTTGCAATGTGTTGCTGCCATTAAATTCTAAGTTAATGATTATTTGCAACAACAAAAAAAGTAGTTTCTCAGTGTGAACATGAAATATCTTGTCTTTGCAGTCTATTCAATTGAATATAAGTTGAAAAGGATTTGCAAATCTTTGTATTCTGTTTTTATTTACCATTTACACAACGTGACAACTTCACTGCTTTTGGCTTTTGTACATGTGGCCCCAGGGGATGCTTGTAACTCAAACTTTTGCTTGCATTTTAAAGCATAACATTTTTTTACATCAAACCACTCTTAAATTGTGGTACAAATGTACACCAAAAATCATCCACCAAGTCAAAATACAGACGTTCCATTCAATAACTGTGACACAGACATGTATGCACAGTACGATATGTATAGATAGACCCCTTGAACATGGAAGGTATCCTTAGACTACTGCGTATGTGGCCTGCGGATCATATAATAAAAATACTTGACTGATGGAAAACGCCATTAAATAACACGATCATATTATTGATTATTATATTGCATGTGGAATTGCAGCGTTCACATCTAGAATATCTGAATTTACCATTTAGGGCTGTGAGACAGCCAGAACAATAAGTGAAGTTTCTCTCTTCACACCCAGCATTTTAATGTGTGTGTGTGTGTGTGTGTGTGTGTGTGTGTGTGTGTGTGTGTGTGTGTGTGTGTGTGTGTGTGTGTGTGTGTGTGTGTGTGTGTGTGTGTGTGTGTGTGTGTGTGTGGGAGGCCTCATATTCACACGGTGCATCTGCATCTGACCTTTTCTGCTTAGAATAGATGCAGACAGCAAGGAAGCAGAGAAGATATGAGACAAAATGAAAGATATTCATCCACATATGAAAGAACCTGTGAGGCAAACTTTGACGGGTGACAGACAAGCTGCAACGTTACAGATGTCAAGAAAAGGACAAGACGGGAAGAAAAAAAGGTGATGCACTCAGCATCAAGGGTTGAAATTGGGGGCTAAATCACCATAAATGATTCCCGGGCGCGGCTACGCTGCTGCCCACTGCTCCCCTCACCTCCCAGGGGGTGTGTGTGTGACAATCATTAAAAAAAGAATAATAATACAAAAAAAAAAGAATAAAATAAAATAAAATAAAATTAAAAAATTAAAAATAAAAATAAAAATAAAAATAAAAATAAAAATAAAAATAAAAATAATATGTCTCTCTGTCTAATCCCCCTCTTGTCCCCACAATTCCCCCCTCTGTCTTCCTTTTTCTCTCTTTCTATCCCCTCCTGCTCCGGCCCGGCTGCACCAAATGATAATATAAATACATTTAATAAAGTCAAAATACAAGTAAGGCAACAAGAGAAGTATCCTACACTTCTCTTTTGTAAAGTAAATCTGAACAGCCGATATGGGCATCTACATCTGCTATATGATTTGCCCAAGAAGCTGGGCAGGACATTATAAGAAAAAAAAATTAAAAAATTAAAATAAAAAAATAAAAAAAAATGTAAAAAATAAAAAAATAAAAAAATAAAAATAAAAATAAAAATAAAAATAAAAATAAAAATAAAAATAAAAATAAAAATAAAAATAAAAATAAAAATAAAAATAAAAATAAAAATAAAAATAAAAGTGGAACCTCGATTTATTAACTTAATATGTTCTTGAACAGTTTGTACAAAAGCCAAAAGCAGTGAAGTTGTCATGTTGTGTAAATGGTAAATAAAAACAAAATACAATGATTTGCAAATCCTTTTCAACTTATACTTAATTGAATAGACTGCAAAGACAAGATATTTCATGTTCACACTGAGAAACTTCATTGTTTTTGCAAATAAACATTAACTTAGAATTTAATGGCAGCAACACATTGCAAAAAAGTCGTCACAGGGGCATTTTTACCACTGTGTTACATGGCCTTTCCTTTTAACAACACTCCCAAACAGGTTTGGGAACTGAGGAGACACATTTTTGAAGTGGAATTCTTTCCCATTCTTGCTTGATGTACAGCTTAAGTTGTTCAACAGTCTCCCTTCTGCTATGTTAGCCTTCATATTGCATCACACATTTTCAATGGGAGACAGGTCTGGACTACAGGCAGGCCAGTCTAGTACCCGCACTCTTTTACTACTGTCAGTTTACTGTACTGTGCCAACTGTACTACTAGATGAGTACGTAATTTCTATTGTTTCATTGAAAATAAAACAGCAAAGCCAATTTGGCTGTCATCTGTTTTAATTATGAGACACAATTGTCTCTTTCATGCTTGAAATAAGAAATGATTACTTTCAAAAAGTAGTTTTATACTTGTGAGTGTTGATGACACAGCTTTGCAACAGTTGATATTCTAGTTTCCAGCATGTTTTACTCAATATAGCTCATCAAATCTCAGCAACAAGCTGGAATATCTTATTGAGATTATTTAGGACCAAAACACTTAAAACAAGTAAAACACTCTAACATAAAATCTGCTTAGTGAGAAGAATGATCTTATCAGACAGAAAATAAACAAATATCACCATTATTTGAGATATTTCATCTTACTTAGATTGCAGTTTTTCCAGTGTATTATTTTGTCTACATTATGAGGGACAAGTTGAATTGGTCTGGCATACACCACCCGTCTCAATCTGAATGAAATACTGATCCGAACGTGTGTAATTGGGTCAGAATATTCCGAATGTCGTGTTTACAATAAGCATTTTTATTCCTGTTAGGCTTAATCGGAATAATTGTCTCCATGTGCACATAGCTAATGTTGTGCCCTGCTTTTTAAAGGCCTACTGAAAGCCACTACTAGCGACCACGCAGTCTGATAGTTTATATATCAATGATGAAATCTCAACATTGCAACACATGCCAATACGGCCGGGTTAACTTATAAAGTGACATTTTAAATTTCCCGGGAAACTTCCGGTTGAAAACGTCTATGTATGATGACGTATGCGTGTGACGTCAATGGTTGAAGCGGAAGTATTCGGACCCTATTGGATCCAATACAAAAAGCTCTGTTTTCATCGCAAAATTCCACAGTATTCTGGACATCTGTGTTGGTGAATCTTTTGCAATTTGTTTAATGAACAATGGAGACTGCAAAGAAGAAAGCTGTAGGTGGGATCGGTGTATTAGCGGCTGGCTGCAGCAACACAACCAGGAGGACTTTGACCTGGATAGCATACACGCTATCCGACGCTAGCCGCCGACCGCATCGATGATCGGGTGAAGTCCTTCGTCGCGCCGTCGATCGCTGGAACGCAGGTGAGCACGGGTGTTGATGAGCAGATGAGGGCTGGCGTAGGTGGATAGCTAATGTTTTTAGCATAGCTCTGTGAGGTCCCGTAGCTAAGTTAGCCTCAATGGCGTCGTTAGCAACAGCATTGTTAAGCTTCGCCAGGCTGGAAAGCATTAACCGTGTAGTTACATGTCCATGGTTTAATAGTATTGTTGATTTTCTGTCTATCCTTCCAGTCAGGGGCTTATTTCTTTTGTTTCTATCTGCAGTTAAGCCCGATGCGATCACGTTAGCTCCGTAGCTAAAGGGTTTCGCCGATGTATTGTCGTGGAGATAAAAGTCAATGTGAATGTCCATTTCGCGTTCTCGACTCTCATTTTCAAGAGGATATAGTATCCGAGGTGGTTTAACATACAAATCCGTGATCCACAATAGAAAAAGGAGAGAGTGTGGAATCCAATGAGCCAGCTTGTACCTAAGTTACGGTCAGAGCGAAAAAAGATACGTCCTGCACTGCACTCTAGTCCTTCACTCTCACGTTCCTCATCCACGAATCTTTCATCCCGGCTCAAATTAATGGGGTAATCGTCGCTTTCTCGGTCCGAATCGCTCTCGCTGCTGGTGTAAACAATGGGGAAATGTGAGGAGCCATTCAACCTGCGACGTCACGCTACTTCCGGTACAGGCAAGGCTTTTTTTTTTTATCAGCGACCAAAAGTTGCGAACTTTATCGTCGATGTTCTCTACTAAATCCTTTCAGCAAAAATATGGCAATATCGCGAAATGATCAAGTACGACACATAGAATGGATCTGCTATCCCCGTTTAAATAAGAAGATTTCATTTCAGCAGGCCTTTAACCTGCAGGCGCCTGAATGAACACACACACATGGTTCGCACACACACAGGCATATTTGACGTCATCTAAAAGTTCGTAAATCGAAACGTTTGCAAAGACGGGAGTTCGTAAATCGAGGTCCCACTGCACATGATACCTGCATCTCCATTACAAATACAACGGGAGAGTTACAACTCCAGCTCTAGGTGTATCGGCGCATTAACCCCAAGCCACAGCTGCCTACTAAAATCCATCATTTTGCTAATGGCGCACACACATATTATGTACACACACGCACACACACACACAGTGGGATAAAGATGCTGTCTCACTAATTATAGCGTATCCCTGCAGCTGAGGCCTGCCAGCATGTAGGTGTGTGTGTAGCACTGTGTGTGTGTGCCAAAATTCAGGGAATGACGCAATGAAGAAGAGAAAGATGTGTATGGAGATTTATTTTAGTGAGAGCAGAGTACTGAGTAATCCTACCTTCATGCACACACACACATTCTTGTATTTCTCACCTTCTTGAGACCTCTGAAAAATGCCTGCCTCTTTAGGACCACCCTTTCTAGATATATAAAGATTTGCATTTACAACATTAATCATAGATACTGTCATGATCCGTGGCCCGGATCATGTTTTGGTATTTTCGGTTAGTTTTGGACTCCCTCAGTTCCTGTTTTGTGCACCCTTGAGTTTGTTTTAGTTACCATGGTTGCTTATTATTTTCACCTGCCTCTGATTGGTGTTCGGGACGCTCACCTGCTCCCCGAGCACTAATCAGAGGCCTTATTTAAGCCTGCCTTTGCCGGTCAGTCGTCCTGGCTTCATTGTTTGCTTCATGCCACAGTTACGTGAGTATTCCTTATCTCTAGTCTATGCCAAGTGTTAGCTTTTGCGTCCCGCGCGATCGGCACGTTGTCCCTTCGGCTTGTTTTCTGTTTTTGTACTTCTTTGATTTTTGAGGAATAAATCATGTTCCTACCTGCACGTCTTGTCCGGAGTTGTCCGTCTGCATCCCGGGGGAACAAACCCCCCGCACGTGACAGATACATACTATGCAAATATTTAAAAAAATGAGCTTTTACCGTATTTTTCGGAGTATAAGTCGCTCCGGAGTATAAGTCGCACCGGCCGAAAATGCATAGTAAAGAAGGGAAAAAACATATATAAGTCGCACTGGAGTATAAGTCGCATTTTTGGGGGAAATGTATTTGATAAAAGCCAACACCAAGAATAGACATTTGAAAGGCAATTTAAAATATAAAGAATAGTGAACAACAGGCTGAATAAGTGTACGTTATATGAGGCATAAATAACCAACTGAGAAGGTGCCTGGTATGTTAACGTAACATATTATGGTAAGAGTCATTTAAATAACTATAACATATAGAACATGCTATACGTTTACCAAACAATCTGTCACTCCTAATCGCTAAATCCCATGAAATCTTATACGTCTAGTCTCTTACGTGAATGAGATAAATAATATTATTTGATATTTTACGCTAATGTGTTAATATTTTCACACATAAGACGCTCCTGAGTATAAGTCGCACCCCCGGCCAAACTATGATAACAACTGCGACTTATAGTCCGAAAAATACGGCAGTTACATTTTTTTATAATTGGTTTTTAATCTTCATTATTTACTTCAAGTTATAACAGTATATCCCTATATACATATTGATTTATTTTAATTAATTTTGGCCAAAGGGGGCGCATTTCTATTTCTTACACTCACTTGTTATTGCATATGTTGGCCAGAGGGGGAGCACTTCAAAAAAAAAATTTCACACACACTTGTTATTTCATATGTTGACCAGAGGGGGAGCACTTTTAAAAGCGACACAGTCAATTTGAAAAATCCCTCCTTTTTGGGACCACCCTCATTTTGATAGATGTCACCAGCAGGGGTGCAAATGAGACATTGTCTATTAGATGCAATGTTATTGGGACCATGATTTATGTCATCACTTGTTCACACCTCCTCATATGGAAGATACTTTTCCTTCTTCGTGTCTCAAGAAGGGCAGAAATACAAGAACACACAAACACACATTCTTGTATTTCTTATCTTCTTGAGACCATAGAAAAATGTCTACCTCTTTAGGACCAGCCTTTCTAGATATATAAAGAAGTGTATTTACAACATTAATAATATATACATACTATATAAATATAAAAAAAGCTTGTTGTGAAAAATGAGTTGGAATTTCACAAGAAAAATGTCACAATTTCACAGGAAAAACTTATAATTTTGGCAGTATTATAATAAAAGTCCCCATTTTACTCAACACAAGTCAAAATTTTACAAGAAAAACTGAACATTTGTGCAATATTATGATACAAGTTGGATTTTTACTCAATAACAGTCACAATTTTACAAGAAAAGCTTAACATTTTGGCAATTTTATGAAGAGTCGTCATTTTACTTGGAAAAAGTCACAATTATGTAAGAAAACTTCAAAATTTTGGCAATATTATAATAATAATCAGAATTTTACTTGGCCAAATGTATGACGAAAGTCATAATTTTACTCAAAAAAGGGCACAATTGTACAAGAACAACAAAAAAATTGGCAATATTGTGATAAATGTCAGAATTTTATATGACAAAAGTCACCATTTGGCATGAAAAAGACATAATTTTACGAGAAAATATTGCAGTATTACAGAAACAGAAAGAATATGAGAATATGTTGGCCAGAGGGGGAGCACTTCAATTTTTTACAACACTTGTTATTTCATATGTTGACCAGAGGGGGAGCACTTTTAAAAGCGACACACAGTCAATTTGAAAAATCCCTCCTTTTTTGGGACCACCCTCATTTTGATAGATGTCACCAGCAGGGGTGCAAATGAGACATTGTCTATTAGATGCAATGTTATTGGAACCATGATTTATGTCATCACTTGTTCACACCTCCTCATATGGAAGATACTTTTCCTTCTTCGTGTCTCAAGAAGGGCAGAAATACAAGAACACACAAACACACATTCTTGTATTTCTTATCTTCTTGAGACCATAGAAAAATGTCTACCTCTTTAGGACCAGCCTTTCTAGATATATAAAGAAGTGTATTTACAACATTAATAATATATACACATACTATATAAATATAAAAAAAGCTTGTTGTGAAAAATGAGTTGGAATTTCACAAGAAAAAGGTCACAATTTCACAGAAAAAACTTATAATTTTGGCAGTATTGTAATAAAAGTCCCCATTTTACTCAACACAAGTCAAAATTTTACAAGAAAAACTGAACATTTGTGCAATATTATGATACAAGTTGGATTTTTACTCAATAACAGTCGCACTTTTACAAGAAAAGCTTAACATTTTGGCAATTTTATGAAAAGAGTCATAATTTTACTTGAAAAAGTCACAATTATGTAAGAAAACTTCAAAATTTTGGCAATATTATAATAATCAGAATTTTACTTGGCCAAATTTATGACGAAAGTCATCATTTTACTCAAAAAAGGGCACTATTGTACAAGAACAAAAAAAAAATGGGCAATTTGTGATAAATGTCAGAATATACGACAAAAGTCACCATTTGGCATGAAAAAGTCATAATTTTACGAGAAAATATTGCAGTATTACAGAAACAGAAAGAATATTAGAAATTGTTCCCAATTTATTTATCATTTAATTTTATAAGAAAAAAGTCGACACATTGTGAGAAAAAGACTGCTTTTAGTTCATTTATTTATTTTTGAATTTTTTTTATTTCTTTTTATTTACTTCACGTTATTACAGTTTGTCTCTATATACATATTTATTAGGGATGTCCGATAATGGCTTTTTGCCGATATCCGATATTCCGATATTGTCCAACTCTTTAATTACCGATACCAATATCAACCGATACCGATATCAACCGATATATGCAGTCGTGGAATTAACACATTATTATGCCTAATTTGGACAACCAGGTATGGTGAAGATAAGGTCCTTTTTTTAAAAATTAGTAAAATAAGATAAATAAATTAAAAACATTTTCTTGAATAAAAAAGAAAGTACAACAATATAAAAACAGTTACATAGAAACTAGTAATGAATGAAAATTAGTAAAATTAACTGTTAAAGGTTAGTGCTATTAGTGGACCAGCAGCATGCACAATCATGTGTGCTTACGGACTGTATCCCTTGCAGACTGTATTGATATATATTGATATATAATGTAGGAACCAGAATATTAATAACAGAAACAAACAACCCTTTTGTGTGAATGAGTGTAAATGGGGGAGGGAGGTTTTTTGGGTTGGTGCACTAACTATAAGTGTATCTTGTGTTTTTTATGTTGATTTAATTTCAAAAAAATAAAATAAAATAAAATAAATAAATAAAAAACCGATACGGATAATAAAAAAAACGATACCAATAATTTCCGATATTAAATTTTAACGCATATATGGGCCGATAATATCGGCCCATCTCTAATATTTATTTTACATATGTTGGCCAGAGGGGGAGCACTTCAATTTTTTACAACACTTGTTATTTCATATGTTGACCAGAAGGGGAGCACTTTTAAAAGCGACACACAGTCAATTTGAAAAATCCCTCCTTTTTGGGACCACCCTCATTTTGATAGATGTCACCAGCAGGGGCGCTAATGAGACATTGTCTATTAGATGCAATGTTATTGGGACCATGATTTATGTCATGACTTGTTCACACCTCCTCATATGGAAGGTACTTTTCCTTGTAGATGTCTCAAGAAGGGTAGAAATACAAGAACACACACACACATACACAGAAAAGGTTAAACCAGGCTGTGCATACATGTTTGCGGTCATGAGAGAGTGTGTGTAAACAAAGTTCCAGCCATACTGTTTAGCAGTAAAGGACGTATATGTCTGTTCAAGGACAATCTACTAACCATCTCGGCCTGGAGTTGCACATCTCACTGAGCCATCAAAGATTGTGACGAAAAAAAAACTCAGACAAAAAGTGTTTCTGCTTTGTGCTTAGCCAAGAGGAAAGTGCATGCAATCATGTGTGTGTGTGTGTGTGAGCATGCAATGTGTGTGTGTTTGTGTGATAAAGTGATTTTCCAGCGAGACAAAGTGAGGGAGAGTCGCAGTAATGGAGTCAGTGTCACCTCAGCAGGTTCATTAACGGTCCAGACTGGACAGATGGGCTTGTTGGAAGGAAGGGACTTTGGGGCAAGACTTTTTAAAATCCCAGAAACAATAAGAAGGCAAAAAAAACAACACAGATTGGTACGGTCCTTAGTTTTTAAGGCTTCATTTTGGGTACAGTAAAGGGAAAAACATGCGACACTTTTTGTGCAAACAGACTTAACCATAAAAACTGCAAGCTGATTTACCTACAGATCAAATTCTCCCCCAAAAAATCCAAATAAATAATATTCAATAGTTCACAAAGTGTATTTTTAGCGATGTATAGAAGTACCTCAACTTACGAGCCTGATTGGTTCAAGTCAAAACACTTGCTTTTTAAATCAACGTCAATTAAATTAATTGGTGCTAGCTCCACCTCTAAAACAGCACAATTTTAACACGTAAAATGCCTTTTAAATAGAAAAAACAAACTTCAAAATAAGAAATATTGTAATAAAATGGATTACGAACTATACGGTAGTTTGATGAAGTAATGCAGGGGTGTCCAAACTTTTTCCACTGAGGGCCGCACACTGAAAAATCAAAGCAAGCGGGGGCCATTTTGATATTTTTTATTTAAAAAACCAATACAATATATGTATAACAAATATACATTTAGGCCTCCACTCAAGCTTGATCCCGGGGACCCCAAAGGGTTTTGGTCAAAAAAATTGAAAAAATGTGTCATTATTCAGTATTATTATTTTTATTATTATTCAAGATTTAAATCTCTAGATCAACATTAAGTCTATCTGTCAATATAACGTTTTTAAAGATTTAAGTTGTATGCTCCTTTTGTCAAAGAAAACCCTGTTTTTTTATGGAAAAAACACAAAATATGCAATATTTTCACCCAATAACATTTTTAAGTGGAATATTTCAGATTATATAATAATTGGAGCCTTAAAAAGGTCAATAACTCATAACACCATTGATTTTAATTCTTTTTTTTTTTTTTGAGCAAAGGCACTTAAAAACAAATCACTGTACTGTGGATCCAAAAGGTCCTACTCATCTCATTAAAGTGTTAAAAAATAAATTAAATTTTTTTTTTACTGTTTACTTTTAACACAATAATCTCGAGAGCAACTTCAGATCTATCCGTCAATTATAAGTTCTATTGTTTTTTATGTTTTTTGTTTGTTCGTTTTAGGCCCTTCTTTAAAAAAAAAAAACAGCTCAGTTTTTTATATGGCAAACACAAAATATGCAACATTTTCCCCAAAAAATATCTCAAAGTGGAATATTTAATGTGGCGTAATTGGAGCTTTGAATAGGTCAATAATTCATAATGACATTGATTTTGATTCATTATTATTTTTTTAAAGAAAGAAACAGCCTGCATGGCAGCTTTGTGTTATTAGAGTAAACATTGCAACATTTTCTTGTTTCATTTCACCTGTTTGCTCTTTTATACCACTTTTCATGTGTTTAATTTTTTTAAATAGTATTTTTAAAATGTGCCGTAGGGCCGTTAAAAAATGACCTTCGGGCCGCAAATGGCCCCCTGGCCGCAAATTGGACACCCCTGAAGTAATATAATAATAATGTACAGTATTTACCGTCAAACACACCATCAACATACCATGAATTGATTAACGTGGACCCCGACCTAAACTGTCAAGATGGGGTTTTCGCAGCTTGCTGCGGGGTTTGTTCTCCCGGGATGCAGACGGACCACTCCGGACAAGGCGTGCAGGTAGGAACATGATTTATTCTTCAAAATATCAAAGTACTACAAACAAAAACGGAACACAAGGCGAAGGCACAACGTGCTGATCGCACTCGAAGCTAATGCTACTATTTAGCATAGACTATGGACAAGGAAGACTCACCAACTGTGGCATGAAACAAACAAAACTTACGTAGCAGGTTGCATGAAGCAAACAATGACGCCAGGCTGACTGACAGGCAAAGGCGGGCTTAAATAATGCCCCTGATTGGTGCTCGGGAAACAGGTGAGCGTCCCGAACACCAATCAGAGACAGGTGAACACAATGAGCAACCATGGCAACCAAAACAAACTCAGAGGTGCACAAACAGGAACTAAAGGAGTCCAAAGCTAACAGAAAATACACAACATGATCCGGACCACGGATCATGACATAAACAAGTTGAAAAACTTATTGGGGTGTTACCATTTAGTGGTCAATTGTACGGAATATGTACTGTGCAATCTACTAATAAAAGTTTCAATCAATCAATCAAAAAGCAGCTTCTCCATATTTTTATGGATAAATGTCTGCCGTTTAGAGATCATTTCGACATCCAATGTTGCTTCAGTATGTTACAAATAGGGATGTAACAATATAAAAACTTCCTATCACGGTTACTGTGACCAAAATGATCACAGTTATCATTATTATCGCGGTATTGTTGAAAGTGTTCAAAAAACTACTTATATACGCAATGAAATCTTAACCAAGTTGTATTTTCTTTTTAATAAATAGACACACAATATACTTTCTTTGCAAAAACAACAAAACATTCAATATTGTTCTGGCTTCAAAAGAGCCTTATTACTTTAATTTGAGTGTTTAAATATGTTTGTTTGATTGATTGATTGAAACTTTTGTTAGTAGATTGCACAGTACAGTACATAATTCCGTACAATTGATCACTAAATGGTAACACCCGAATAAGTTTTTCAACTTGTTTAAGTCGGGGTCCACGTTAATCAATTCATGGTAGCTAGTAGCTGGGATTTGGCTGCTACTAGTACAAAACCCAAAAAGCAGTGAAGATGTCACGTTGTGTAAATGGTAAATAAAAAGAGAATACAATGATTTGCAAATCTTTTTCCACTTATATTCAATTGAATAGACTGAAAAGACAAGATATTTAAGAAATACGTTTTTCAACTTGTTTAAGTCGGGGTCCACGTTAATCAATTCATGGTATTGATTCATGTTTATCTTACATTTTTAATTTGTTCATGTTTTAAAATGCCAAAATAAATGCCAATTGTGTGTTGGGTCTTTCTTTCCCTTGTGGTTTATGCAAACACCTCCGTCTGTGTCAACTCGACTATGTGGAGTATAGATGGATCACTCAGTGCCAAGACAGCACAGCCTTTGTGTTCTATGTGAACATCTTGGTTGCTGACAGTAATGTGTTTATACAGGTTTAGATTGGGGTATGACGTTTTTTAACGGGGAAATACATCTCTTGCATTTATGTTGGCATTTAAGCTAATGCTAGTCGGTCCACAAATTTATCAAAGTGTGGTTATCAATCAAGATTTTTCAATAATTTTGATTTAATACAGTAGTACTAACCATCGGGAGTTTTGACGGGTAATCAATATTACCGTTTATCCAAATGCTTCACCAAGTCGGTACACACTCTGTCGCGTGTTTGTTGATTTCTGTCTTTTATTCAATAAATATCATTCACTTCCATACATATATACTGTATATATATGTGTGTATATATATATATATATATATATATATATATATATATATATATATATATATATATATATATATATATATATATATATATATATATATATATATATATATATATATATAAATATATATATATATATATATATATATATATATATATATATATGTGTATATGTATATATATATATATATATATATATATATATATATATATATATATATATATATATATATATATATATATATATATGTGTATATGTATATATATATATATATATATATATATATATATATATATATATATATATATATATATATATATATATATATATATTAGGGCTGCAACTAACCATTAATTTGATAATCGATTAATCTGTCGATTATTACTTCGATTAATCGATTAATAATCGGATAAAAGAGACAAACTACATTTCTATCCTATCCAGTATTTTATTGGAAAAAAAAACAGCATACTGGCACCATACTTATTTTGATTATTGTTTCTCAGCTGTTTGTAAATGTTGCAGTTTATAAATAAAGGTTTATTTAAAAAAATTAAAAATTTTAATTAATAAACAAAAAAAACAAAAAAACTGCGCATGCGCATAGCATAGATCCAACGAATCGATGACTAAATTAATCGGCAACTATTTTAATAATCGATTTTAATCGATTTAATCGATTAGTTGTTGCAGCCCTAATATATATACACACACATATATACAAATATACATATACATATACATATACATATACATATACATATACATATACATATACATATACATATATGCACGTCTTCTCAAGACCGTCCGTCACATTTACTTTCTTCCTTCCCATGCTTGGAAAAACCAAGTCGTGTCAATTTGGAGCTGTACGCTAATGTGAGTAAGACCACATCATTTCTGCGGATCTCACGAGGTTCACTGTGACATTTCCTCCGCCAACGGATGGCAGTTGCTCGAAACTGTCACCAGGTTTCGAGCAAATCAATGACTTGCAGTTCGGCAGAACACTTAGAAAACGTTGCCGTATGACATTCTGACTACAAAATTGCATTTGTGTCCAAATATTAGGGTATTATTTAAAGATAATGTCATTTATGCAAGCAAATAATAACCTGTGATTAAGCTTGATTAATCACAGAATTAGTGTGATTAATCTGATGTAAAGAAATAATCACTTGACAGCTATTGTATATATATATATATATATATATATATATATATATATATATATATATATATATATATATATATATATATATATATATATATATATATATATATATATATATATAAAATCTGATGTAAAGAAATAATCACTTGACAGCTATTGTATGTATATATATATATATACAATAGCTGTCAAGTGATTATTTCTTTACATCAGATTTTTTTTTTTTTTATTTATTAGGGCTGCAACTAACGATTAATTTGATAATCGATTAATCTGTCGATTATTACTTCGATTAATCGATTAATAATCGGATAAGAGACGAACTACATTTCTATCCTTTACAGTATTTTATTGAAAAAAAACAGCATACTGGCACCATACTTATTTTGATTATTGTTTCTCAGCTGTTTGTAAATGTTGCAGTTTATAAATAAAGGTTTATTTAAAAAATAAAAATAAATTAAAAAAAATTTTTTTTTTTTTAAAAAGCTTCTGCGCATGCGCATAGCATAGATCCAACGAATCGATGACTAAATTAATCGGCAACTAATTTTATAATCGATTTTACTCGATTTAATCGATTAGTTGTTGCAGCCCTAATATATATATATATATATATGTATATATATATATATTTACACACACATATATACATACATACATATTTACATATATGCATACATATATACATACATACTGTATATATGTATATATATACATACATATACTGTATATATACACACATATATACATAACTTTAACTTAACATACATATTTATACATATATGCATACAGATATATATATATATGTATGTATGTATGTATGTATGTATGTATGTATGTATGTATGTATGTATATATATATATATATATATATATATATATATATATATATATATATATATATATATATATATATATATATATATATATATATATATATATATATATATATATATATATATATATACACTTCTTCTCAAGTCCGTCACATTTACTTTCTTCCTTCCCATGCCTGGAAAATCAAAGTAGTGTCAATTTGGAGCTATAAGCTAATGTGAGTAAGACCACATCATTTCTGCGGATCTCACGAGGTTCACTGTGACATTTTCTCCGCCAACTGATGGCAGTGACGTTTGTAAGTCTAATTTTTGCTTGCAACCAAAAGGACGCCCATTAGCCGAGAGCCATCTTAAAACACTCCACCATTGTACGGTACAAGGACGCAGACAAGAACGACTGTAAGAGTTTGATTATTTTGTTTATAGTAAAGTTTATCATTTGTTACAGGTTGGAGTACAGTATTAATAGTTTCAGTTTGTAGTTCGCCTTCGCAACTGAACAATGGCAGAACACTGCATTCATCTTATCGGCTTTTTTTTTTTTTTAAACGTATTTTTACCGCAAAGCTTTAAGTTTTCCAGAACAGGATTTTTGGATTGTTGTTTATTGAGTATGTCATAGTCAGTTTCATATCATACATCATATACATAGTGCACAATGGTAATATCATTATTTCACAAAAAAAGAAAAACAATTAATTGAAGAAAATACAATTCAATTAAACATAACTCAAAAGGGTAATGGGAAGAAGTCTAAACGTTTTGAATCCCCCTTTTTTACATACCGGTAGTTAACTTTAACTAATATCCAGTTTCCTCTAAACCACATTTGATCACATTCATCTGGATCCACATAACAGAACAATGTGCTTACTCAATAAATCATCCTAAGTAAGTCATATAAGTCATTCATACTCACATTCAGGACAAGCCTAGACCTCACTAAACCCAACCAAAATATTACATTTGTACCATTTCTACAAATGTTTGAGCAGTGTTTGAGATCATCACCCAGGCTGTTCCATATTTTCACCCCACAGACTGAGACACAAAAACTTTTCCTTGTGCTAAGTGCTAAAGCGTGTTTATTATTTTGCCCTTCCTCTGAGGTTGTACCCCCAATCCCTGGGAGACTTCAACAACAGAAATAGGGTTTTCAGGCTTTGGCTTTTCATTGGCAAGACACCTCTGTACCACACCAAAATAAACAAAACCATGACAAATAATGTGCCGTTACACACCTAATTAATAGCAGTTTGTCTTTCTACAGTCTCAAGTTGCGTACCAATATCAAGACACCTCTGTACCACACCAAAATAAACAAAACCATGACAAATAATGTGCCGTTACACACCTAATTAATAGCAGTTTGTCTTTCTACTGTCACAAGTTGCATACCAATTCCAGGTGTCAATTTCAAGACACCTCTGTACTAAACCAAAATAAACAAAACCATGACAAATAATATGCTGTTACACACCTAATTAATAGCAGCTTGTCTTTCTACTGTCACAAGTTGCATACCAATTTCAAGACACCTCTGTACCAAACCAAAATAAACAAAAACGATGACAAATAATGTGCCGTTACACACCTAATTAATAGCAGTTTGTCTTTCTACTGTCTCAAGTTGCATACCAATTTCAAGACACCTCTGTACCAAACCAAAAAAAAACAAAAACCATAACAAATAATGTGGTGCTACACACCTAATTAATAGCAGTTTGTCTTTCTACTGTCTCAAGTTGCGTACCAATTTCAGGTGTCAATTTCAAGACACCTCTGTACCAAAACCAAAATAAACAAAACGATGACGAATAACGTGCCGTTACACACCTAATTAATAGCAGTTTGTCTTTCTACTGTCACAAGTTGCGTACCAATTTTAGGTGTCAATATCAAGACACCTCTGTACCAAACCAAAAACAAAACAAAAACCATGACAAATAATGTGCCGTTACACACCTAATTAATAGCAGTTTGTTTTTCTACTGTCACAAGTTGCGTACCAATTTCAGGTGTCGATTTCAAGACACCTCTGTACCAAACCAAAATAAACAAAACCATGACAAATAACATGCTGTTACACACCTAATTAATAGCAGTTTGTCTTTCTACAGTCTCAAGTTGCATACCAATTTCAAGACACCTCTGTACCAAACCAAAATAAACAAAAACCATGACAAATAATATGCTGTTACACACCTAATTAATAGCAGTTTGTCTTTCTACTGTCACAAGTTGCGTACCAATTTCAGGTGTCAATATCAAGACACCTCTGTACCAAACCAAAATAAACAAAAACCATGACAAATAATGTGGCGTTACACACCTAATTAATAGCAGTTTGTTTTTCTACAGTCTCAAGTTGCATACCAATTTCAGGTGTCAATATCAAGACACCTCTGTACCAAACCAAAAAAAACAAAAAGGATGACAAATAATGTGCCGTTACACACCTAATTAATAGCAGTTTGTCTTTCTACTGTCTCAAGTTGCATACCAATTTCAGGTGTCGATTTCAAGACACCTCTGTACCAAACCGAAAACAAAACAAAAAGGATGACAAATAATGTGCCGTTACACACCTAATTAATAGCAGTTTGTTTTTCTACAGTCTCAAGTTGCATACCAATTTCAGGTGTCAATATCAAGACACCTCTGTACCAAACCAAAAAAAACAAAAAGGATGACAAATAATGTGCCGTTACACACCTAATTAATAGCAGTTTGTCTTTCTACTGTCACAAGTTGCGTACCAATTTCAGGTGTCAATATCAAGACACCTCTGTACCAAACCAAAATAAACAAAACCATGACAAATAATGTGCCGTTACACACCTAATTAATAGCAGTTTGTCTTTCTACAGTCTCAAGTTGCATACCAATTTCAGGTGTCAATTTCAAGACACCTCTGTACCAAACCAAAATAAACAAAAACCATGACAAATAATGTGCCGTTACACACCTAATTAATAGCAGTTTGTCTTTCTACTGTCTCAAGTTGCGTACCAATTTCAGGTGTCAATTTCAAGACACCTCTGTACCAAAACCAAAATAAACAAAACGATGACGAATAACGTGCCGTTACACACCTAATTAATAGCAGTTTGTCTTTCTACTGTCACAAGTTGCATTCCAGGTGTCAATTTCAAGACACCTCTGTACCAAAACCAAAATAAACAAAACGATGACAAATAAAGTGCTGTTTCACACCTAATTAATAGCTGTTTGTCTTTCTACGGTCTCAAGTTGCGTACCAATATCAAGACACCTCTGTACCAAACCAAAAAAAAACAAAAACCATGACAAATAATGTGGCGTTACACACCTAATTAATAGCAGTTTGTCTTTCTACTGTCACAAGTTGCGTACCAATTCCAAGTGTCAATTTCAAGACACCTCTGTACTAAACCAAAATAAACAAAACCATGACAAATAATGTGCCGTTACACACCTAATTAATAGCAGTTTGTCTTTCTACTGTCACAAGTTGCATACCAATTTCAAGACACCTCTGTACCAAACCAAAATAAACAAAACCATGACAAATAATGTGCCGCTACACACCTAATTAATAGCAGTTTGTCTTTCTACTGTCTCAAGTTGCGTACCAATTTCAAGACACCTCTGTACCAAACCAAAAAAAAACAAAAAACCATGACAAATAATGTGGCGTTACACACCTAATTAATAGCAGTTTGTCTTTCTACTGTCACAAGTTGCGTACCAATTTCAGGTGTCAATTTCAAGACACCTCTGTACCAAACAAAATAAACAAAAACCATGACAAATAAAGTGCCGTTACACACCTAATTAATAGCAGTTTGTCTTTCTACTGTCTCAAGTTGCGTACCAATTTCAGGTGTCAATATCAAGACACCTCTGTACCAAACCAAAATAAACAAAAAGGATGACAAATAATGTGCCGTTACACACCTAATTAATAGCAGTTTGTCTTTCTACTGTCACAAGTTACGTTCCAATTTCAGGTGTCAATTTCAAGACACCTCTGTACCAAACCAAAATAAACAAAACCATGACAAATAATGTGCCGTTACACACCTAATTAATAGCAGTTTGTCTTTCTACTGTCTCAAGTTGCATACCAATTTCAGGAGTCAATATCAAGACACCTCTGTACCAAACCAAAATAAACAAAAACGATGACAAATAATGTGCCGTTACACACCTAATTAATAGCAGTTTGTCTTTCTACTGTCTCAAGTTGCATACCAATTTCAGGAATCAATATCAAGACACCTCTGTACCAAACCAAAATAAACAAAAACCATGACAAATAATGTGGCGTACAGTTTGTTTTTCTACAGTCTCAAGTTGCGTACCAATATCAAGACACCTCTGTACCAAACCAAAATAAACAAAAACCATGACAAATAATATGCTGTTACACACCTAATTAATAGCAGTTTGTCTTTCTACTGTCACAAGTTGCGTACCAATTTCAGGTGTCAATATCAAGACACCTCTGTACCAAACCAAAATAAACAAAAACCATGACAAATAATGTGGCGTTACACACCTAATTAATAGCAGTTTGTTTTTCTACAGTCTCAAGTTGCATACCAATTTCAGGTGTCAATATCAAGACACCTCTGTACCAAACCAAAAAAAACAAAAAGGATGACAAATAATGTGCCGTTACACACCTAATTAATAGCAGTTTGTCTTTCTACTGTCTCAAGTTGCATACCAATTTCAGGTGTCGATTTCAAGACACCTCTGTACCAAACCGAAAACAAAACAAAAAGGATGACAAATAATGTGCCGTTACACACCTAATTAATAGCAGTTTGTCTTTCTACTGTCACAAGTTGCGTACCAATTTTAGGTGTCAATATCAAGACACCTCTGTACCAAACCAAAAACAAAACAAAAACCATGACAAATAATGTGCCGTTACACACCTAATTAATAGCAGTTTGTTTTTCTACTGTCACAAGTTGCGTACCAATTTCAGGTGTCGATTTCAAGACACCTCTGTACCAAACCAAAATAAACAAAACCATGACAAATAACATGCTGTTACACACCTAATTAATAGCAGTTTGTCTTTCTACAGTCTCAAGTTGCATACCAATTTCAAGACACCTCTGTACCAAACCAAAATAAACAAAAACCATGACAAATAATATGCTGTTACACACCTAATTAATAGCAGTTTGTCTTTCTACTGTCACAAGTTGCGTACCAATTTCAGGTGTCAATATCAAGACACCTCTGTACCAAACCAAAATAAACAAAAACCATGACAAATAATGTGGCGTTACACACCTAATTAATAGCAGTTTGTTTTTCTACAGTCTCAAGTTGCATACCAATTTCAGGTGTCAATATCAAGACACCTCTGTACCAAACCAAAAAAAACAAAAAGGATGACAAATAATGTGCCGTTACACACCTAATTAATAGCAGTTTGTCTTTCTACTGTCTCAAGTTGCATACCAATTTCAGGTGTCGATTTCAAGACACCTCTGTACCAAACCGAAAACAAAACAAAAAGGATGACAAATAATGTGCCGTTACACACCTAATTAATAGCAGTTTGTTTTTCTACAGTCTCAAGTTGCATACCAATTTCAGGTGTCAATATCAAGACACCTCTGTACCAAACCAAAAAAAACAAAAAGGATGACAAATAATGTGCCGTTACACACCTAATTAATAGCAGTTTGTCTTTCTACTGTCACAAGTTGCGTACCAATTTCAGGTGTCAATATCAAGACACCTCTGTACCAAACCAAAATAAACAAAACCATGACAAATAATGTGCCGTTACACACCTAATTAATAGCAGTTTGTCTTTCTACAGTCTCAAGTTGCATACCAATTTCAGGTGTCAATTTCAAGACACCTCTGTACCAAACCAAAATAAACAAAAACCATGACAAATAATGTGCCGTTACACACCTAATTAATAGCAGTTTGTCTTTCTACTGTCTCAAGTTGCGTACCAATTTCAGGTGTCAATTTCAAGACACCTCTGTACCAAAACCAAAATAAACAAAACGATGACGAATAACGTGCCGTTACACACCTAATTAATAGCAGTTTGTCTTTCTACTGTCACAAGTTGCATTCCAGGTGTCAATTTCAAGACACCTCTGTACCAAAACCAAAATAAACAAAACGATGACAAATAAAGTGCTGTTTCACACCTAATTAATAGCTGTTTGTCTTTCTACGGTCTCAAGTTGCGTACCAATATCAAGACACCTCTGTACCAAACCAAAAAAAAACAAAAACCATGACAAATAATGTGGCGTTACACACCTAATTAATAGCAGTTTGTCTTTCTACTGTCACAAGTTGCGTACCAATTTCAAGACACCTCTGTACCAAACCAAAAAAAACCAAAAAACCATGACAAATAATGTGCCGTTACACACCTAATTAATAGCAGTTTGTCTTTCTACTGTCACAAGTTGCATACCAATTCCAAGTGTCAATTTCAAGACACCTCTGTACTAAACCAAAATAAACAAAACCATGACAAATAATGTGCCGTTACACACCTAATTAATAGCAGTTTGTCTTTCTACTGTCACAAGTTGCATACCAATTTCAAGACACCTCTGTACCAAACCAAAATAAACAAAACCATGACAAATAATGTGCCGCTACACACCTAATTAATAGCAGTTTGTCTTTCTACTGTCTCAAGTTGCGTACCAATTTCAAGACACCTCTGTACCAAACCAAAAAAAAACAAAAAACCATGACAAATAATGTGGCGTTACACACCTAATTAATAGCAGTTTGTCTTTCTACTGTCACAAGTTGCGTACCAATTTCAGGTGTCAATTTCAAGACACCTCTGTACCAAACAAAATAAACAAAAACCATGACAAATAAAGTGCCGTTACACACCTAATTAATAGCAGTTTGTCTTTCTACTGTCTCAAGTTGCGTACCAATTTCAGGTGTCAATATCAAGACACCTCTGTACCAAACCAAAATAAACAAAAAGGATGACAAATAATGTGCCGTTACACACCTAATTAATAGCAGTTTGTCTTTCTACTGTCACAAGTTACGTTCCAATTTCAGGTGTCAATTTCAAGACACCTCTGTACCAAACCAAAATAAACAAAACCATGACAAATAATGTGCCGTTACACACCTAATTAATAGCAGTTTGTCTTTCTACTGTCTCAAGTTGCATACCAATTTCAGGAGTCAATATCAAGACACCTCTGTACCAAACCAAAATAAACAAAAACGATGACAAATAATGTGCCGTTACACACCTAATTAATAGCAGTTTGTCTTTCTACTGTCTCAAGTTGCATACCAATTTCAGGAATCAATATCAAGACACCTCTGTACCAAACCAAAATAAACAAAAACCATGACAAATAATGTGGCGTACAGTTTGTTTTTCTACAGTCTCAAGTTGCGTACCAATATCAAGACACCTCTGTACCAAACCAAAATAAACAAAAACCATGACAAATAATATGCTGTTACACACCTAATTAATAGCAGTTTGTCTTTCTACTGTCACAAGTTGCGTACCAATTTCAGGTGTCAATATCAAGACACCTCTGTACCAAACCAAAATAAACAAAAACCATGACAAATAATGTGGCGTTACACACCTAATTAATAGCAGTTTGTTTTTCTACAGTCTCAAGTTGCATACCAATTTCAGGTGTCAATATCAAGACACCTCTGTACCAAACCAAAAAAAACAAAAAGGATGACAAATAATGTGCCGTTACACACCTAATTAATAGCAGTTTGTCTTTCTACTGTCTCAAGTTGCATACCAATTTCAGGTGTCGATTTCAAGACACCTCTGTACCAAACCGAAAACAAAACAAAAAGGATGACAAATAATGTGCCGTTACACACCTAATTAATAGCAGTTTGTTTTTCTACAGTCTCAAGTTGCATACCAATTTCAGGTGTCAATATCAAGACACCTCTGTACCAAACCAAAAAAAACAAAAAGGATGACAAATAATGTGCCGTTACACACCTAATTAATAGCAGTTTGTCTTTCTACTGTCACAAGTTGCGTACCAATTTCAGGTGTCAATATCAAGACACCTCTGTACCAAACCAAAATAAACAAAACCATGACAAATAATGTGCCGTTACACACCTAATTAATAGCAGTTTGTCTTTCTACAGTCTCAAGTTGCATACCAATTTCAGGTGTCAATTTCAAGACACCTCTGTACCAAACCAAAATAAACAAAAACCATGACAAATAATGTGCCGTTACACACCTAATTAATAGCAGTTTGTCTTTCTACAGTCTCAAGTTGCATACAAATTTCAGGTGTTAATATCAAGACACCTCTGTACCAAACCAAAAATAAACAAAAACGATGACAAATAATGTGGCGTTACACACCTAATTAATAGCAGTTTGTCTTTCTACAGTCTCAAGTTGTGTACCAATATCAAGACACCTCTGTACCAAACCAAAAAAAAACAAAAAACCATGACAAATAATGTGCCGTTACACACCTAATTAATAGCAGTTTGTCTTTCTACTGTCACAAGTTGCGTACCAATTTCAGGTGTCGATTTCAAGACACCTCTGTACCAAACCAAAATAAACAAAACCATGACAAATAATGTGCCGTTACACACCTAATTAATAGCAGTTTGTCTTTCTACTGTCTCAAGTTGCGTACCAATTTCAGGAGTCAATATCAAGACACCTCTGTACCAAACCAAAATAAACAAAAACCATGACAAATAATGTGGCGTTACACACCTAATTAATAGCAGTTTGTCTTTCTACAGTCTCAAGTTGCATACCAATATCAAGACACCTCTGTACCAAACCAAAATAAACAAAAACCATGACAAATAATGTGCCGTTACACACCTAATTAATAGCAGTTTGTCTTTCTACTGTCACAAGTTGCATACCAATTTCAAGACACATCTGTACCAAACCAAAATAAACCAAAAACCTACTCAGTGGCCTAGTGGTTAGAGTGTCCGCCCTGAGATCGGTAGGTTGTGAGTTAAAACCCCGGCCGAGTCATACCAAAGACTATAAAAATGGGACCCATTACCTCCCTGCTTGGCACTCAGCATCAAGGGTTGGAATTGGGGGTTAAATCACCAAAAATGATTCCCGGGCGCGGCACCGCTGCTGCCCACTGCTCCCCTCACCTCCCAGGGGGTGATCAAGGGGATGGGTCAAATGCAGAGGACAAATTTCACCACACCTAGTGTGTGTGTGACAATCATTGGTACTTTAACTTTAAATAATGTGCCGTTACACACCTAATTAATAGCAGTTTGTCTTTCTACAGTCTCAAGTTGCATACCAATTTCAGGTGTCAATATCAAGACACCTCTGTACCAAACCAAAATAAACAAAAACCATGACAAATAATGTGCCGTTACACACCTAATTAATAGCAGTTTGTCTTTCTACAGTCTCAAGTTGCATACAAATTTCAGGTGTTAATATCAAGACACCTCTGTACCAAACCAAAAATAAACAAAAACGATGACAAATAATGTGGCGTTACACACCTAATTAATAGCAGTTTGTCTTTCTACAGTCTCAAGTTGTGTACCAATATCAAGACACCTCTGTACCAAACCAAAAAAAAACAAAAAACCATGACAAATAATGTGCCGTTACACACCTAATTAATAGCAGTTTGTCTTTCTACTGTCACAAGTTGCGTACCAATTTCAGGTGTCGATTTCAAGACACCTCTGTACCAAACCAAAATAAACAAAACCATGACAAATAATGTGCCGTTACACACCTAATTAATAGCAGTTTGTCTTTCTACTGTCTCAAGTTGCGTACCAATTTCAGGAGTCAATATCAAGACACCTCTGTACCAAACCAAAATAAACAAAAACCATGACAAATAATGTGGCGTTACACACCTAATTAATAGCAGTTTGTCTTTCTACAGTCTCAAGTTGCATACCAATTTCAGGTGTCAATTTCAAGACACCTCTGTACCAAACCAAAATAAACAAAAACCATGACAAATAATGTGGCGTTACACACCTAATTAATAGCAGTTTGTCTTTCTACTGTCTCAAGTTGCGTACCAATTTCAGGAGTCAATATCAAGACACCTCTGTACCAAACCAAAATAAACAAAAACCATGACAAATAATGTGCCGTTACACACCTAATTAATAGCAGTTTGTCTTTCTACTGTCACAAGTTGCATACCAATTTCAAGACACATCTGTACCAAACCAAAATAAACCAAAAACCTACTCAGTGGCCTAGTGGTTAGAGTGTCCGCCCTGAGATCGGTAGGTTGTGAGTTAAAACCCCGGCCGAGTCATACCAAAGACTATAAAAATGGGACCCATTACCTCCCTGCTTGGCACTCAGCATCAAGGGTTGGAATTGGGGGTTAAATCACCAAAAATGATTCCCGGGCGCGGCACCGCTGCTGCCCACTGCTCCCCTCACCTCCCAGGGGGTGACCAAGGGGATGGGTCAAATGCAGAGGACAAATTTCACCACACCTAGTGTGTGTGTGACAATCATTGGTACTTTAACTTTAAATAATGTGCCGTTACACACCTAATTAATAGCAGTTTGTCTTTCTATACTCTCAAGTTGCATACCAATTTCAGGTGTCAATTTCAAGACACCTCTGTACCAAACCAAAATAAACAAAAACCATGACAAATAATGTGCCGTTACATACCTAATTAATAGCAGTTTGTCTTTCTACTGTCACAAGTTACGTACCAATTTCAGGTGTCAATTTCAAGACACCTCTGTACCAAAACCAAAATAAACAAAACGATGACGAATAATGTGCCGTTACACACCTAATTAATAGCAGTTTGTCTTTCTACTGTCACAAGTTGCGTACCAATTTCAGGTGTTGCGGCTGCTCCGGTCAAACTTACGTAAGCGAGAGAGAGAAATGATGAAATGGTCGGCAGAAACTTCTACTTTTCCGTTGTGCCTTCTGACCACCCCATCCCCCTTTCCTTTTTTAGCTTCTTTCCCCAAGCAGGAGAAATCCTCTTACAGCAGCCAGACGACTAATAAGGAGCAGCCCCCCGGTCAGCCAATATCCCTTAACGCCACGGCTCACTCAATTATGGGCAAAATAACACACGCACACTCCTGAAAAGGCTAAGAAGGAAGCGAGAGATGAGTCATAAATCCTATTAGTGTTCACCAATGATGCACACACGCTCTACTGCAGACCTGGGCAAGTTAGGGCCCGGGGGCCACATGCGGCCCGTTAAGCTTTTCAATCTGGCCCGCCCGACACTCCCAAATATTTTTTTTAGATCTGTAAGATGGAAAGTGTAGCTGCCATTATGATGTGCAGTCATGTTTTCTAACGACCGGAAGTCTTCAACTATACCAGGGGTCGGCAACCCAAAATGTTGAAAGAGCCATATTGGACCAAAAATACAAAAACAAATCTGTCTGGAGCCGCAAAAAATTAAAAGCCATATTACATGTGTCATGAGATATAAATTTAATTAAGAGGACTTAAAGGAAACTAAATGAGCTCAAATATAGCTACAAATTAGGCATAATGATGCAATATGTACATATCGCTAGCCTAAATAGCATGTTAGCATCGATTAGCTTGCAGTCATGCAGTGACCAAATATGTCTGACTAGCACTGCACACAAGTCAATAACATCAACAAAACTCACCTTTGTGCATTCACGCACAACATTAAAAGTGTGGTGGACAACATGAGACAGAAAAAGAAGTGGCATAAAACACGTCCTAGAAAGTCAGAGAAAGTTATACATGTAAACAAACTATACGGTGAGTTCAAGGACCGCCAAAATTAGTAGGACAAAACGGCGCTCGCCAAATACTCGAATCAGTGAAGCATGTTTAATATAAACAGTGTGATTTATAACAATTAGGGAGGTTTGTGTCATGTTTGTCCTCATACAGAAACCATACTAAAACAAAAAAATATTTTTTTTTTTCCCCTCATCTTTTTCCATTCTTCATACATTTTTGAAACCACTAGGGCGGCGCTAAAGAGCCGCATGCGGCTCTAGAGCCGCGGGTTGCCGACCCCCGAACTATACTAAGTATTTCAATGGTTGTAATCTGCACTTTTGCATGATATACTAGTTAATAATAATGTAATTGGTTACTATGGTAATCTAATTAGTTACTATGGTAATCTAAGTCATTGTGTTTGTTGCCTTTTTGTCGCGTTTCGCTTGATTGTAAAATATGTTCAACGAGAGGGGGTGTGACGTTCGTATGTTGTCAATATTCAGTGTTTTATCCTTCATAGTTAATATTGTAAATCCCACGTTCTTTATTCTCATGTACATTCTGGGTGTCTCATTCAGTAAAAAAAAAATTATAAAATTCCATTCCGTTTTTTAAGGCGGTCTGTCATAACGTTTTTAACATCGAGTCAGACATTATTGTGAGGTTTTGTATTAGTGTTGCTAAAAATAGGAACCAAGCACACATACTGTACAACAGATTTTCACAGTTTACAGCTTTATATATATATATATATATATATATATATATATATATATATATATATATATATATATATATATATATATATATATATATATATATATAATTAGGGCTGCAACAACTAATCGATTAAATCGATTAAAATCGATTATTGAAATAGTTGCCGATTAATTTAGTCATCGATTCGTTGGATCTATGCTATGCGCATGCGCAGAGGTTTTTTTTTGTTTGTTTGTTTTTTATTAATTTTTTTTTATTTTTTAATAAACTTTTATTTATAAACTGCAACATTTACAAACAGCTGAGAAACAATAATCAAAATAAGTATGGTGCCAGTGTGCTGTTTTTTTGTCAATAAAATACTGGATAGGATAGAAACGTAGTTTGTCTCTTTTATCCGATTATTAATCGATTAATCGAAGTAATAATCGACAGATTAATCGATTATCAAATTGATCGTTAGTTGCTGCCCTAATATATATATATATATATATATATATATATATATATATATATATATATATATACATACACTACCGTTCAAAAGTTTGGGGTCACATTGAAATGTCCTTATTTTTGAAGGAAAAGCACTGTACTTTTCAATGAAGATAACTTTAAACTAGTCTTAACTTTAAAGAAATACACTCTATACATTGCTAATGTGGTAAATGACTATTCTAGCTGCAAATGTCTGCTTTTTGGTGCAATATGTGGGCTCTGTACCGAGGATGTCGTTGTGGCTTGTACAGCCCTTTGAGACACTTGTGATTTAGGGCTGTATAAATAAACATTGATTGATTGATTGAATATCTACATAGGTGTATAGAGGCCCATTTCCAGCAACTATCACTCCAGTGTTCTAATGGTACAATGTGTTTGCTCATTGGCTCAGAAGGCTAATTGATGATTAGAAAACCCTTGTGCAATCATGTTCACACATCTGAAAACAGTTTAGCTCGTTACAGAAGCTACAAAACTGACCTTCCTTTGAGCAGATTGAGTTTCTGGAGTATCACATTTGTGGGGTCGATTAAACGCTCAAAATGGCCAGAAAAAGAGAACTTTCATCTGAAACTCGACAGTCTATTCTTGTTCTTAGAAATGAAGGCTATTCCACAAAATTGTTTGGGTGACCCCAAACTTTTGAACGGTGGTGTATATACATAGATGGATAGATATACCGGCCCCCAGACAAATGTTTTTCTCTAAATTTGGCCCCCCGAGTCAAATAATTGCCCGGGTCTGCTCTACTGCATCGTACTACCGCGTCTGATATTAGAGCACCTTATTTAGTCCGCTGGGGTAGACTCACCTGTGAGTCTAGAGAGGACAAGGGCCAATGACTTATTGTCCAATGAAAACTGAAGCATGACTGTTAAAGTAAAGACGATGTTTTGTTTGAGTTTGTCTCCTGAATGGCGAGATGTGCAGCTGGGAGCGCAACATCAACAGTTGGCGCTCTGATCTGCTTAACAATTCACAGGCGTCTTGGGCCGGCGGAGACGAGCGTTCCAGTGAATTTAACTTGGCTTGAGAAGCAGCCAAGCAGCCCGCGCGGGACATAAAGGGAGCGGCCATTTCCATCAGCTCCTTCATTATTGATGTCGTCCATTAGATCCACTTAAGCCGAGGCGGTATCTTCTGTCATCATTCACCTGCCATGACATCGGGCCGGGCGCCGCTGGCCAGTTTAGCGTGGCCGCACGCCGACAATCAACACGGGCTGTGCGGAAAAAACGAGGAGTTGACCTCTGAGTGTAATTTCCCCGGGGCAGCGGCGAGGTTATTGCAGCGCACGGTGACGCATCGATGACATCACTGCGGCTCCTCTGTCGGGAAATCCTTCCTGGAGGCTGCCCCCGTGCTGCTTGTGACCCCGGCTTGTGGCTGCTATGATAACAACTCCGCCATTAAGACGGTGAAAAAAAAGAAAGAAAAAAAAGACAATAGAAAATATATATCACAGCAAGTCATCCAAATTAGTATTGGGACACTGACAGGAAGTGAAAGAAATGTGAGGAAGAACATGCATTACTACAGCTAGAGCAGCTTCCACTCTTGTACAAGGACTTTCACATATATATATATATATATATATATATATATATATATATATATATATATATATATATATATATATATATATATATTAGGGCTGCAACAGCTAATCGATTAAATCGATTAAAATCGATTATAAAAATAGTTGCCGATTAATTTAGTCATCGATTCGTTGGATCTATGCTATGCGCATGCGCAGAGGCTTTTTTTTAAAAAAAATTATTTTTTTTATTTTATTTTATTTTTATTTTTATTTTTTTTAAATAAACCTTTATTTATAAACTGCAACATGTACAAACAGCTGAGAAACAATAATCAAAATAAGTATGGTGCCAGTATGCTGGGTTTTTTCAATAAAATACTGGAAAGGACAGAAATGTAGTTTGTCTCTTTTATCCGATTATTAATCGATTAATCGAAGTAATAATCGACAGATTAATCGATTATCAAATTAATCGTTAGTTGCAGCCCTAATATATGTATATATATATATATATATATATATATATATATATATATATATATATATATATATATATATATATATATATATATATATATATATATATATATATATATATTAGGGGTGTAACGGTACGTGTATTTGTATTGAACCGTTTCGGTACGGGGGTTCCGGTTTCGGTTCTGAGGTGTACCGAATGAGTTTCCACACGGACATATGAAGTAGCGTAACGCACGTTGTGTAAACAATGCACAGCGAGGCACAACACACGGCATGCTAGCAGCTAACGGGCTAGGATAGACTGACCATACGTCCTCTTTTCACCGGACATGTCCTCTTTTGCGGAGCTGTCAGGGCGGAGTTTCTTAAATGCCTCAAATGTCCGGCATTTTGAGTTCGGGTTGCGTGTATTTTCAATGTACGTTCAGGGTTAAGAAGGGGTTAAAAACAAAACAAATTGTGCGCGCAGCAGCATTGGTGAGGGAGGGGCAGAGACAGAGAGAGTGAGAGAGTTATGATAAACGCGCATGCGTCGCCAGGCTCTGCTTTTTAATCCATAGATTTATCACATTGAATTTTTTATTATCTATAGCAGGGGTGTCAAAAGTGTGCCCCGGAGGCCATTTGCGGCCCACAGCTAATGTTTTAAAGGCCCACTGCACATTCTAAAAATACTATTCAAATAAACAAAAACATAACAAAAGTGAAATAAAAAAGCTTAAAGGTTAAATGTCATTTAGAAAAAGTTGCAATGTTGACTAATAAAACAAAGCTGTTTTTTTCTTTCTTTCAAACTGTCATTGCTCAAAACATAATATTGAATCAAAATCAATGTTATTATGAATTATTGACCTATCCAAGGTTCCCATTACTTCACATCAAATATTCCACAAAGAAAAATATTTTTGGTGGAAGATTTTGCAAATTTGCTAAATAAATAACCCCAAAATTTATATTTTGTTGTTTTCTTACTGTACTGAAAATGAAGCGAACCGTGACCTCTAAACCGAGGTATGTACCAAACCGAAATTTTATATATACAGTCGTGGTCAAAAGTTTACATATACATATATATATATGTATATATATATATATATATATATATATATATATATATATATATATATATATATATACTACCGTTCAAAAGTTTGGGGTCACATTGAAATGTCCTTATTTTTGAAGGAAAAGCACTGTACTTTTCAATGAAGATAACTTTAAACTAGTCTTAACTTGAAAGAAATACACTCTATACATTGCTAATGTGGTAAATTACTATTCTAGCTGCAAATGTCTGCTTTTTGGTGCAATATCTACATAGGTGTATAGAGGCCCATTTCCAGCAACTATCACTCCAGTGTTCTAATGGTACAATGTGTTTGCTCCTTGGCTCAGAAGGCTAATTGATGATTAGAAAACCCTTGTGCAATCATGTTCACACATCTGAAAACAGTTTAGCTCGTTACAGAAGCTACAAAACTGACCTTCCTTTGAGCAGATTGAGTTTCTGGAGCATCACATTTGTGGGGTCAATTAAACGCTCAAAATGGCCAGAAAAAGAGAACTTTCATCTGAAACTCGACAGTCTATTCTTGTTCTTAGAAATGAAGGCTATACCACAAAATTGTTTGGGTGACCCCAAACTTTTGAACGGTAGTGTACCTCGGTTTAGAGGTCACGGAAAACAACAAAATATAAATTTTGGGGTTATTTATTTACCAAATTTGCAAAATCTTCCACCAAAAATATTTTTCTTAGTGTAATATTTGATGTGAAGTAATGGGAACCTTGGATAGGTCAATAATTCATAATAAAATTGATTTTGATTCAATATAATGTTTTCAGCAATGACAGTTTGAAAGAAAAAAAAACAGCTTTGTTTTATTAGTCAACATTGCAACTTTTTCTAAATTATATTTAACCTTTTAGCTTTTTTATTTCACTTTTGTTATGTTTTTGTTTATTTTAATAGTATTTTTAGGATGTGCCGTGGGCCTTTAAAACATTAGCTGTGGGCCTCAAATGGCCTCCGGGGCACACTTTTGACACCCCTGCTATAGATAATAAAAAATGAAATGTGATAAATCTATGGATAAAAAGCAGAGCCTGGCGACGCATGCGCGTTTATCATAACTCTCTCTCTCTCTCTCTGTCTCTGCCCCTCCCTCACCAATGCTGCTGCGCGCACAATTTGTTTTGTTTTTAACCCCTTCTTAACCCTGAACGTACATTGAAAATACATGCAGCCCGAACTCAAAATGCCGGACATTTGAGGCATTTAAGAAACTCCGCCCTGACAGCTCCGCAAAAGAGGACATGTCCGGTGAAAAGAGGACGTATGGTCAGTCTATCCTAGCCCGTTAGCTGCTAGCATGCCGTGCGTTGTGCCTCGCTGTGCATTGTTTAGACAACGTGCGTTACGCTACTTAATATGTCCGTGTGGAAACTCGTTCGGTACACCTCCGAACCGAACCGGAACCCCCGTACCGAAACGGTTCAATACAAATACACGTACCGTTACACCCCTATCATATAGTAGTTGTCAGGTTCAAACACTGATGACATTTATTAAACAGACAAAGAAGCAAGGAATTAAACAGAGACAGAATTAAATTTGGCTCAATGAGGAGAAACGCATACACCTGTACCCTTGGACAGTGTCGCCACCACGCTCTGACGAAAGATTGTACGCCTCCTCTTTTATTCGGACTTTCCCTGATTACGTGGCAACAGCTGTTTCTAAAGGGAGGGGGGGTCGTAAACAGCCGTCGCCTTTGGTTACAAAACAGTTCAAAGAAAAGGCGCCTGGAGGGGGGTCAGAAAATACTTCTTTTTTTTCATGTTTTTCCTAATAAATTCAGTTTACAAAAAAAAGATAACATTTGAGGCGCTGTGGCTTAGCCTAGCGTATAAAATAAAATATATCACAAAATAATTAGAGTCTGCAAAACAACGTGTGACTCTTTCTACTTCCTCTCTTGTTCACACATACGCACGCACACACACTCACTATATGTTTATGACATGCGGTCTGGGTTGGATTTGGTCCCTTTGTATCACCAAACTACTGTAATAAGAAATATGATCCAGATTGTCAGAGGTGTGTTAAATAAAGTAGTAAATAAAGGGTCTCTAGATCTCAAATAGTAGATCTCGGGTCAAGACAAAATCTTCCTGTGGATTACAATAGCTCAAAGAAACCCACACCTTCATGTCGCTTCCCCTCCTACACAGTGGAGTTTTGACTGGTAAGATCAAAGACAGATTTTGTCTGCTCGCCGGGAACTCGTTGAAACACAACGTTTTGTGATAACTTAGACACAATTATTCTGACAGTAGTACAATTGTTATTAGTGAGAATATACTTATTTTAAGGTATTTTTGGGTTCATTGAGGTTAGCTAATTTTGCTTGTTTAGGAAAGTCTTGACAAGCCAAATTTTCTTGTTCTATTGGCAGATAATTTTGCTTAATTCAAATAAAATACCCCTCATTTTTTTAATTCTTTTTGAACACTGACTTTTTGCAGTGTAATTGGTGCAATGTTTTTCCCCCTAAATGGCCAGAGCAACTAATTTACACACACACACACACACACACACATAAACACACACACACATCTGGAGGAGCGGGTCTAACACAGCTAAAAGTAGATACAAGGAGGGACATTATTCTAGAAGGACGCATACATAGTGATGAATGTCTGGCAGACATTCTTGGTGCGCCTCACACCGCCATAAACATACGCTGGCATAAGCCCCTCCCCCTCACACACGCAGCATTTGGTGCTGGACAGCATCATTTCCCAGCTCCTTCACTTCGCCACATATGGTCACTGGCTCGTTGGCGGCGGACACTTCAAACGACCTTCTTACGCCCCATCGCCGCTGAGCAGCTAACGCCATTCCCTTCACATGGCCGCGTCGGAAAACACAACACACTCGTCTGTTCCCGCGTCTGCGTCCTCGGAAAGCCTCTGCCACTTATCCCGTCAGTCTTCCCCGCACATTCATTTACAAACCCCAAAAGCAGCGAAGTTGAGTAAATGGTAAATAAAAAGAGAATACAATGATTTGCAAATCCTTTTCAACTTATATTCAATTGAATAGACTGCAAAGACAAGATATTTAACGTCCGAACTGGAAAGCGTTGTTATTTTTTGCAAATATTAGCTTATTTGGAATTTGATTGCCTACAAGGTGTTTCAAAAAAGCTGGCACAAGTGGCAAAAAAGACTGAGAAAGTTGAGGAATGCTCATCAAACACTTATTTGGAACATCCCACAGGTGAACATGTCACGACATGGACTTAGGCGCAGTTTCCTGCGAGGATTGCTTTCCCAAGATGCAAACGAACTGGACCGGACAAGGCGTGAAGGTAGATACATGATTTAAAGGCCTACTGAAATGAATTTTTTTTATTTAAACGGGGATAGCAGATCTATTCTATGTGTCATACTTGATCATTTCGCGATATTGCCATATTTTTGCTGAAAGGATTTAGTATAGAACAACGACGATAAAGATTGCAACTTTTGGTATCTGATAAAAAAAAGGCTTGCCCCTACCGGAAGTAGCGTGACGTAGTCAGTTGAACATATACGCAAAGTTCCCTATTGTTTACAATGATGGCCGCATGAAGTGAGAGAGATTCGGACCGAGAAAGCGACAATTTCCCCATTAATTTGAGCGAGGATGAAAGATTTGTGGATGAGTAAAGTGCAAGTGAAGGACTAGTGGGGAGTTGAAGCTATTCAGATAGGGAAGATGCTGTGAGAGCCGGGGGTGACCTGATATTCAGCTGGGAATGACTACAACAGTAAATAAACACAAGACATATATATACTCTATTAGCCACAACACAACCAGGCTTATATTTAATATGCCACAAATTAATCCTGCATAAAAACACATACGTGTTTGTTACGCTAGCTCCTAGCTCCTCTGCTAGCTCCTAGCTCCATAGAACACGCCAATACAATTCAAACACCTGATCAACACACACAATCACTCAGCCCAAAAGACCGTTCACCTAACCCAAGGTTCATAAAGCTTATATATTTTTAAAAAGTTACGTACATACGCAAAAAAAAGTTGCGCACATACGGTCAAGCGATCAAATGTTTAGAAGCCAAAGCTGCATACTCACAGTAGCACGTCTGCGTCTTTGTCATCCAAATCAAAGTAATCCTGGTAAGAGTCTGTGTTGTCCCAGTTCTCTACAGGCGTCTGTGTATCCAAGTCAAAAGTCCTCCTGGTTAGAGTCTCTGTTATCCGAGTTCTTCCATCTTGACTGCATCTTCCGGGAATGTAAACAAAGAAGCGCCGGCTGTGTACTGTTGTGGCTGACTACGTTCGAAAAATACGTCCATTTCGCACCGACAACTTTCTTCTTTGCTTGCTCAGCTTCCTTCTCCATAATGCAATGAACATGATTGCAACAGATTCACGAACACAGATGTCCAGAATACTGTGGAATTATGAAATGAAAACAGAGCTTTTTCGTATTGGCTTCAATGTGGAAGGCATACCCGTGTTCCCCGGGCTACGTCACGCGCATACGTCATCCTCAGAGGCGTTTCGAACCGGAAGTTTAGCGGCAAATTTAAAATGTCACTTTATAAGTTAACCCGGCCGTATTGGCATGTGTTATAATGTTAAGATTTCATCATTGATATATAAACTATCAGACTATGTGGTCGGTAGTAGTGGCTTTCAGTAGGCCTTTAATTATGACTATAAAAAGGTACAAACGAAAAGCGCGCACAAGGCGGAGATACAAACTTGACTATGAAGCAAAACTAGCACTCGGGCAAAACTATGGACATGAAATGAACAAAAACTTACGTGGCATGGCATGAAGCATGAACTATGGAAAACATGAATCTCATGGGTAGCATGAGTCGCGGAGGTAACAGAAGGTAATGTCGCCAGGCTGACTTCCTGGCAACTATTGGCTAAAAAAAATAGTGACATCATTAACAAACAGGTGCGTGAGTCCAAGGCGTGAAACAGGTGACACTAATGGTTGTCATGGTAACAAAACAATGGAGTGAAAACAGGAACCAAAAAGAGTCCAAAAACCAAACAGGGCATAACTAAACAAAACATGATCACAGACATGACAGAACAGGCTAATTGGGAACAGGTGGGTGCCATGATTGGGTATAAAAGCAGCTTCCATGAAATGCTCAGTCGTTCACAAACAAGGACGGGGGCGAGGGTCACCACTTTGTCAACAAACGCCTGAGCAAATTGTTTAAGAACAACATTTCTCAAGCAGCTATTGCAAGGAATTCAGGGATTTCACCATCTACGCTCCGTAATATCATCAAAGGGTTCAGAGAATCTGGAGAAAGGCCGAAAACCAACATTGAATGCCCGTGACCTTCCATCCCTCAGGCTGTACTGCATCAAAAAGCGACATCAGTGTGTAAAGGATATCACCACATGGGCTCAGGCACACTTCAGAAAACCACTGTCAGTAACTACAGTTGGCCGCTACATCTGTAAGTGCAAGTTAAAACTCTACTATGCAAAGCCATTTATCAACAACGCCCAGGAATGCTTTACTAGGCTCATCTAAGATGGACTGATGCAAAGGGGAAAAGTGTTCTGTGGTCTGACGAGTCCACATTTCAAATTGTTTTTGGAAACTGAATCTGCGGTCCCCTCCAAGGTTTCTCATTGTCATCCCATTGGGTTGTGAGTTTTTCCTTGCCCTAATGTGGATGTCGTTGTGGCTTGTGCAGCCCTTTGAGACACTCGTGATTTAGGGCTATATAAGGAAACTTTGATTGATTGATTGACTGTAGTCTCTTAAAAGTCCTATCTCTCTGCCTCTCTTCTTCTATCTCAACCCAACCTGAGTTTCTGGCACCAGCACCTACATGCCACCTAGCTGTAGACTTGCATATTGTTTTCCCACGCAAAAAATTAAAACGCAAAAAATTAAAACACAAAAAATTAGACTAAAGTGTTGAAGCTGTATTTTCAGTTGCACTTTATTTTGTTGACAGTTTAGTGACGAAAAACATTTATTACTCATTTAGTTGATTTATTTTAGCGCAGTATAATTGTATGTAAATGCATTTTATGTCAGTTATTCATGAGTCCTTTTTATGCGGTATTTTTGGTTAGTATACTTGTTTTTCTAATCAGCCTGACCTAAGGCTAAGGTTTATGTGTTAAATAAATCTAATAATCTTAGTGATTAATACATAGTTTCATATCATTTGACAAGGTTGTAAACTGTAAGTAGGTTACGGTATTTTTCGGACTATAAGGCGCACTTAAAATCCTTTCATTTTCTCAAAACTCCACAGTGCGCCTCAGGGCCGGCCCGTGGCATAGGCCGTATAGGCAAATGCTAAGGGCGCTGTCCATCAGGGGGCGCCACGCCAGTGCCACAAATGTTGGAGAAAAAATAAAATAAAAAAATTTGGTACTATTATTTCTAAATACAAAAAATAATCCCACGTTAATTAAAATGCAAAGTAAAGCCTATTTAATAGAAATATTATTTTTTACAACAGTACGCCCCCCCCCCCTCCCTTCCCGTATCATGACTCTTTTTGGACGTCACCTCATCAAAAAAACAACACAAGATGTCAAAACGGCCAAAACTGTCAGGTGCCCAGGGAAGAAAAAAGAGAAAAGAGGAGGAGAAACGAGAAAAAGACAGAGGTAGCAGGTAGGTAATGTTAGCCTACATGAAATTATTTGTCTGTTACAGAATGTGATAGTAACCTGGCTTTTTAGCATTAAGCTAATGTTACATGATTCGGCAATTGCTAATCAATAAATAGCTAGTTCTGTTTTAACGTCAGATTAATATTGTGGAGGGGGCTAAATTGTTATGGAAAATAATAATGTAACGTTAAGTAATTACAGTACTCCCACCTTACATTCCTCAGAGACATTTGTATTAGATCTTTTAAGCAGGTGTTTTTTGTTTACATTGTTATTGCCTTCTGGTTAGCTAATGTTTGCCCTGCAGGTAATAGTCACTTTTCCACCCCTTTATATATTAGGTATAGTTGTAAGTCTAGTTGTTAAAGTGCACATCATTGATGTTAATTAAGCAATATTACATGAGAGGGAATGCTGTTTTTTAATTTGAGCACTGCTGTGATTCGGTTAAAGATAATCATAGCATAACATTCTCATATAATATTTTATACTGTTACTTTGCATTCTGCTATTCAGCATTTCACTGTAATGATGACAATAAATTGATTGTTAGATATTCATTTTTTATTTTTTGTATTCATTTATTTATTCTTTTTTTTTTTATCTTGTTAACTATTCTGATTGTTAATTTGCTTTCTTTAAGTAAAAAAAAAAGGTCAAAGCAAAGCTATTCTGTTTTTTGTGAGTATATACACTTCACTGCCGATGTGGGGGGGCGCCACCTAAAATCTTGCCTAGGGTGCCAGATTGGTTAGGGCCGGGCCTGGTGCGCCTTATAACCCGGTGCGCCTACTGTACGGAATAATTTTGGTTGTGCTTACCGACCTCAAAGCTATTTTATTTGGTACAGGTTGAAGATGATAAGTGTGACCAGTAGATGGCAGTCACACATAAGAGATACGTGTAGACTGCAAATATGACTCAAGTAAACGACACCAACATTCTCTATGTTCCATTGAGAATATAGAACATTACACACGGCGCTCAAAAATGTATCAAAATGTTTTAGTAGGACTTTGGTAAGCTATGAAGCCACACCGCTTGATGTGCTTCAACATAGGAGTATTATTATGGTGTGTGTATAAGGTAAGACATATTATCTGGCGTTTTGTTGCGCAATATTATGCAAAAGCAACCTTTCTTACCTTCTGGTACCTGCTGATCTGTATTTGGGATCGGCATAAGTCCTAAAAATTTGCGTGAGTCCGCCTTTGTAGTCCGTGTCAACGCCGTAGTCCATAAGCTTCTTCTTTGTCTCTATCTTCTTGTTATGTGACATTCATCCTCCGCTGTTGCCATTTCTAATATAAAGTAGTGTAAAGTTCTTACTTATATCTGTCAGTGAACTCGCCATGAAAGCACTAAAACATACCGGTGTAGTGAGTGTACATTATTTACCCAAGGAACTTTAGTTATTAGAGTTCCGGTCGGACGGTTTTTCACGGGACACATTTCGGGTGTTGTTGTTTCCTGATGCTGCTCCATTATTGATTGAAGTCAAGTCTGAATGTCATTAAAACAGTTAGCGCCATCTTTTGACACTTCTTCCACTCCCGTCCTTGCACGCGACACCGCTACAGCAAAGATGACGGGGAGAAGACGCTGTCGAAGGTGAGCCACGTAAATAAGACGGCGCATCCTGAAGCGACTGTCAGAAAGTGACTTGAAGATGATGGGTAAAACATCATCTACGCAACATTTTGAGCAAAGAACCACCATCACATGTTATGTAGACCACAAGGAAGTCTTTTACATTTAGAAAAAAATCATAATATGGCTCCTTTAATGCGCCTTATAATTCGGTGCGCCTTTTGTCTCTCATGGACACACACCTGTTGTTGACTTTGGACTGACTAGCGGCTGCACGACACCAAGGCCTTGGAACAGAGACACTCGGCAGGCTTACACACACACATGCATCCACACAAAAAAATATATATATATATATATATATATATATATATATATATATATATATATATATATATATATATATATATATATATATATATATATATATATATATATATATATATATATATGTTAGATCCACTATGGACTGGACTCTCACACTATTATGTTAGATCCACTATGGACTGGACTCTCACTATTATTTTAGATCCACTATGGACTGGACTGTCATTATTATGTTAGATCCACTATGGACTGGACTCTCACTATTATTTTAGATCCACTATGGACTGGACTGTCATTATTATGTTAGATCCACTATGGACTGGACTCTCACTATTATTTTAGATCCACTATGGACTGGACTCTCACTATTATGTTAGATCCACTATGGACTGGACTCTCACTATTATGTTAGATCCACTATGGACTGGACTCTCACACTATTATGTTAGATCCACTATGGACTGGACTCTCACACTATTATGCTAGATCCACTATGGACTGGACTCTCACACTATTATGCTAGATCCACTATGGACTGAACTCTCACGCTATTATGTTAGATCCACTACGGACTGGACTCTCACACTATTATGTTAGATCCACTATGGACTGGACTCTCACACTATTATGCTAGATCCACTATGGACTGAACTCTCACACTATTATGTTAGATCCACTATGGACTGGACTCTCACACTATTATGCTAGATCCACTATGGACTGGACTCTCACTATTATGTTAGATCCACTATGGACTGGACTCTCACTATTATGTTAGATCCACTATGGACTGGACTCTCACACTATTATGCTAGATCCACTATGGACTGGACTCTCACTATTATGTTAGATCCACTATGGACTGGACTCACACTATTATGCTAGATCCACTATGGACTGGACTCTCACACTATTATGTTAGATCCACTATGGACTGAACTCTCACACTATTATGTTAGATCCACTATGGACTGAACTCTCACACTATTATGTTAGATCCACTATGGACTGGACTCTCACTATTATGTTAGATCCACTATGGACTGGACTCTCACACTATTATGCTAGATCCACTATGGACTGGACTCTCACTATTATGTTAGATCCACTATGGACTGGACTCTCACTATTATGCTAGATCCACTATGGACTGAACTCTCACTATTATGTTAGATCCACTATGGACTGGACTCTCACACTATTATGCTAGATCCACTATGGACTGCACTCTCACACTATTATGTTAGATCCACTATGGACTGGACTCTGATACTATTATGTTAGATCCACTATGGACTGAACTCTCACACTATTATGTTAGATCCACTATGGACTGGACTCTCACACTATTATGCTAGATCCACTATGGACTGCACTCTCACACTATTATGTTAGATCCACTATGGACTGGACTCTGATACTATTATGTTAGATCCACTATGGACTGAACTCTCACACTATTATGTTAGATCCACTATGGACTGGACTCTCACACTATTATGTTAGATCCACTATGGACTGAACTCTCACACTATTATGTTAGATCAACTATGGACTGAACTCTCACACTATTATGTTAGATCCACTATGGACTGAACTCTCACACTATTATGTTAGATCCACTATGGACTGGACTCTCACTATTATGTTAGATCCACTATGGACTGGACTCTCACACTATTATGCTAGATCCACTATGGACTGGACTCTCACTATTATGTTAGATCCACTATGGACTGGACTCTCACTATGATGCTAGATCCACTATGGACTGAACTCTCACTATTATGTTAGATCCACTATGGACTGGACTCTCACACTATTATGCTAGATCCACTATGGACTGCACTCTCACACTATTATGTTAGATCCACTATGGACTGGACTCTGATACTATTATGTTAGATCCACTATGGACTGAACTCTCACACTATTATGTTAGATCCACTATGGACTGGACTCTCACACTATTATGCTAGATCCACTATGGACTGAACTCTCACTATTATGTTAGATCCACTATGGACTGAACTCTCACACTATTATGTTAGATCCACTATGGACTGGACTCTCACACTATTATTTTAGATCCACTATGGACTGGACTCTCACACTATTATGTTAGATCCACTATGGACTGGACTCTCACTATTATGTTAGATCCACTATGGACTGGACTCTCACACTATTATGTTAGATCCAACAACACTAGTATACCCTCGTCCTCCACGGTACAGCCCGGTTGGTAGAGTGGCCGTGCCAGCAACTTGAGGGTTCCAGGTTCGATCCCCGCTCCCGCCATTCTAGCCACTGCCGCTGTGTCCTTGGGCAAGACACTTTACTCACCTGCTCCCGGTGCCAGTTTAAATGTAACTTAGATATTGGCTTTCACTATGTAAAAACGCTTAGAGTCACTAGAGAAAAGCGCTATATAAATAGCATTCACCTCAAACATGCTCCCACACAACAAACTAAGGTGTCTCAAAGACGACATATTTTGAAGCAAATGACGAATATGGCGCCACTTTTTTTGCCGTCTGTCCCGTCATCAGTGCGAGGACTCACCGATACGACGTCTGTTTCCGGAAGGCCAGTCCCCGCAGCTTCTCCTCCAGGCTCTCCTGGTCCATGTCGGGCAGGCTGCTGAACGTGTCGCTGCCGCAGCCCGCCGCAGCCTCCTCCGAGCCGGCTGCGGACTCCGACTCTCCGCCGTCGGCACCACCGGGGCGCTCAGTCGCTGCTCGGGGGTCCATGCTGGTCGCTCGCTCGCCCCGCGCTGGACCCCCACTCCCCCCCTTCGCTACGACCCGGCTCGGACAGGGACGGCGGCGGCGGCGGCGGCGGCGGCGGCGGCACGGAGGCGGGAGGAGA
>NC_084742.1:64493236-64495736 GCF_033978785.1 Entelurus aequoreus | reverse complement strand
CAGTTAATAGTATTCTATCTTCATTTGTCGTTACTTATACTTTCTGAATAAATGATGGGATAATGTTCATCAGTCAACTCATAGGTGTAATTTTCAATCTATTAAGATAAAAAAATATCAAAATCAAATTACAGGATGTTATTTATGTAGTTTGCTAATTTTTCTCAACTGGTGCACTAAGATCATGTGTTTTTTTTGTTTTTTTTTTACATATGTAGCATCATCTAAAATTATACAAAGAATTGCTATTGCGACATCTAGTGGACACATTTAGAAGAGCAGTTTCTTTCATTCCAAAATTTCGCAAACTCATCCCGCGGGCCGGATAAAACCTGTTCGTGGGCCTGATCCGGCCCGCGGGCCGTACGTTTGACACCCCTGCTTTAGAGGTTTTATTATTAAAAAAATATTATATTTTTTAATTTTATGTATGCGACCCTTGCTGGAAAATGTTTGGACACCCCGGATTTACAGATTTCAATTAGTTAGCTTAGCATAGCATAGCATGGCATGAGAGGATTAGGTCCGATTTATTTCAAAATGCACTATTTATATTCATTTTTACGATAATTCATTTATATTGTTATTATTTCTATGTATACAACTTGACTATTTAAAGGTTGTTGTTGCCTTTCTTTGCCCTTTCCAACATGTACTCACTCTTCAAACCAGCGCAGGAAATCCTATCAGGCACGCTAGGAAAATATAAACGATATATTATTAAAAACATTGACAAAAAAAAGTAATAAACACATGTATGAAAATGGGGAATAACCGAAAGGAATACAAACGTTAAAAAGAGAGCAATGGTCTTTGGAGGAAAACAAATATATATATATATATATAAATATAAAATTCAGTGTCCCGTAAAAAAAAGCCTCTCATCTACTCTCTCATCATATGCTCCATTCTTCACTGGCAAGGATGACTTGTAATAACTCATATTCAGTGCAGCTTTACTTCAGCGATGACGCTAACAAGAGCGCCGACATTATTCCTATTTTCTACGTCACTCCTCCCTGTGGACAGATTGGGAAAAGAAAAAAAAAAAAGACGTGGAAGAGTCGGAGGATTATTTACTACACTGAATCTTTGCGGACGAGGGGGTTCCGGGCGGCGTTTGGACCTCAGGAGGTCTCGTTGACCGTTGGCTCCAATGCCAGCGTTCTAGTCCTGCTCCCGTTGGTCCTCTGGTCCAGAGGCCTGGTGGTGGAACAACACATCCGTTATTTGTTGTGGAACTGTTGCACGAGTTTGCACACAAAATACTGTAAACACTCCGGAGGTGTGGAACCAGCACGGGTGTGTGGATGGACTAGGTCAGGGGTCGCAACCCAAAACGTTGAAAGAGCCATATTGGACCAAAAATACAAAAAAACAATCTGTCTGGAGCCGCAAAAACTTGTGATGTAAGTGTCTATATTAATTGTATTAGCCTACTATCAAAATAACTTTATAAGTCTTATAATGAAGACAACACATGATGTAAGTGTCTATATTAGCTATATTAGCCTACTATCAAAATGACTTTAAAAGTCTTATATAAGTGTTATAATGAAGGCAACACATGATGTAAGTGTCTATATTAGCCTACTATCAAAATGACTTTAAAAGTCTTATATAAGTGTTATAACAAAGACAACACATGATGTAAGTGTCTATATTAGCCTACTATCAAAATGACTTTATAAGTCTTATAATGAAGACAACACATGATGTAAGTGTCTATATTAGTTATATTAGCCTACTATCAAAATTACTTTAAAAGTCTTACATAAGTGTTATAATGAAGGCAACACATGATATAAGTGTCTCTATTAGTTGTATTAGCCTACTATCGAAATGACTTTAAAAGTCTTATATAAGTGTTATAATGAAGACAACACATGATGTAAGTGTCTATATTAGCTATATTAGCCTACTATCAAAATGACTTTAAAAGCCTTATATAAGTGTTATAATGAAGACAACACATGATGTGTCTATATTAGCCATATTAGCCTACTATCAAAATGACTTTAAAAGTCTTATATAAGTGTTATAATGAAGACAACACATAATGTAAGTGTCTATATTAGCCATATTAGCCTACTATCAAAATGACTTTAAAAGCCTTATATAAGTGTTATAATGAAGACACATGATGTAAGTGTCTATATTAGCCTACTATCAAAATGACTTTATAAGTCTTATAATGAAGACAACACATGATGTAAGTGTCTATATTAGTTATATTTGCCTACTATCAAAATTACTTTAAAAGTCTTACATAAGTGTTATAATGAAGGCAACACATGATGTAAGTGTCTATATTAGTTATATTAGCCTACTATCAAAATGACTTTAAAAGTCTTATATAAGTGTTCTAATGAAGGCAACACATGATGTAAGTGTCTATATTAGTTATATTAGCCTACTATCGAAATGACTTTAAAAGTCTTATATAAGTGTTCTAATGAAGGCAACACATGATGTAAGTGTCTATATTAGCCTACTATCA
>NC_084742.1:64475736-64483236 GCF_033978785.1 Entelurus aequoreus | reverse complement strand
TACAAGCAGACACAGTGTGTAGACAAAAAAAGGGAGAATGGATGCATTTTGGTGTAAAAAGTAAAGATAAAGGTGAAGTTATAACACTGAAACGCCCTTTCTGAGGGCGTTTCAGCAGCAAACATCCATTCGCAGTCGGCAGTGTTTCAGCTACTTCTAAATCACTAACCCTCGCCTACATGGCGACAAATAAAGTAAGTTTCTTACAAGTAGCATTATCACTGGAGGACGAGGAATAGCTAAACATGCTTCACTACACACCGTAGGAGGCTACAATAGCTCACCGGCGTCACAATGTAAACAAACGCCATGGGTGGATCTACACCTGACCTCCACTGTAATGATACCAAGTACAGGGGCGTGTCTAGGTGATACTACTTTGATTACATCGATATTTTTTAAGCATCACTATATCTTTTTCCGTCTTTTTTTTATGTATATTACGTTTATAAACTCAGGAAGTACGTCCCAGGACACATGAGGACTTTGAATATGACTAGAGATGTCCGATAATATCGGCCTGCCGATATTATCGGCCGATATATGCGTTAAAATGTAATATCGGAAATTATCGGTATCGTTTTTTTTATTATCGGTATCGTTTTTTTTTTGTTCTTGTTTTTTTTATTAAATCCACATAAAAAACACAAGATACACTTACAATTAGTGCACCAACCCAAAAAACCTCCCTCCCCCATTTACACTCATTCACACAAAAGGGTTGTTTCTTTCTGTTATTAATATTCTGGTTCCTACATTATATATCAATATATATCAATACAGTCTGCAAGGGATACAGTCCGTAAGCACACATGATTGTGCGTGCTGCTGCTCCACTAATAGTACTAACCTTTAACAGTTAATTTGACTAATTTTCATTCATTACTAGTTTCTATGTAACTGTTTTTATATTGTTGTACTTTCTTTTTTATTCAAGAAAATGTTTTTAATTTATTTATATTATTTTACTAATTTTTAAAAAAAAGTACCTTTTCTTCACCATACCTGGTTGTCCAAATTAGGCATAATAATGTGTTAATTCCACGACTGTATATATCGGTTGATATCGGTATCGGTTGATATCGGTATCTGTAATTAAAGAGTTGGACAATATCGGAATATCGGATATCGGCAAAAAGCCATTATCGGACATCCCTAAATATGACCAATGTATGATCCTGTAACTACTTGGTATTGGATCGATACCTTAATGTGTGGTATCATCCAAAACTATTGTAAAGTATCAAACAACAGAAGAATAAGTGATTATTGCATTTTAACAGAAGTGTAGATAGAACATGTTGAAACAGAAAATAAGCAGATATTAACAGTAAATGAACAAGTGGATTAATAATCCATTTTCTACCACTTGTCGTTAATAATGTGTACAAAATAATAGGTGTATAAATGACACAATATGTTACTGCATACGTCAGCAGACTAATTAGGAGTCTTTGTTTGTTTACTTACTACTAAAAGACAAGTTGTTTAGTATGTAATAATAATTAGCTTTATTGTCTCCGAGGAGAAATTTGACATCAAAACACAGCATTTTACATACATACATACGTACATACATACATACATACAAACCCCGTTTCCATATGAGTTGGGAAATTGTGTTAGATGTAAATATAAACGGAATACAATGATTTGCAAATCCTTTTCAACCCATATTCAGTTGAATATGCTACAAAGACAACATATTTGATGTTCAAACTGATAAACTTTTTTTTTTGTTGCAAATAATCATTAACTTTAGAATTTGATGCCAGCAACACGTGACAAAGAAGTTGGGAAAGGTGGCAATAAATACTGATAAAGTTGAGGAATGCTCATCAAACACTTATTTGGAACATCCCACAGGTGTGCAGGCTAATTGGGAACAGGTGGGTGCCATGATTGGGTATAAAAACACCTTCCCAAAAAATGCTCAGTCATTCACAAGAAAGGATGGGGCGAGGTACACCACTTTGTCCACAACTGCGTGAGCAAATAGTCAAACAGTTTAAGAACGTTTCTCAAAGTGCAATTACAAGAAATTTAGGGATTTCAACATCTACGTACCATAATATCATCAAAAGGTTCAGAGAATCTGGAGAAATCACTCCACGTAAGTGCACCTTCGATCCCTCAGACGGCACTTTATCAAAAACCGACATCAATCTCTAAAGGATATCACCACATGGGCTCAGGAACACTTCAGAAACCCACTGTCACTAAATACAGTTGATCGCTACATCTGAAAGTGCAAGTTAAAACTCTACTATGCAAAGCGAAAGCCATTTATCAACAACACCCAGAAACGCCGCCGGCTTCTCTGGACCCGAGATCATCTAAGATGGACTGATGCAAAGTGGAAAAGTGTTCTGTGGTCTGACGAGTCCACATTTTAAATTGTTTTTGGAAATATTCAACATCGTGTCATCCGGACCAAAGGGGAAGCGAACCATCCAGACTGTTATCGACGCAAACTTGAAAAGCCAGCATGTGTGATGGTATGGGGGTGCATTAGTGCCCAAGGCATGGGTAACTTACACATCTGTGAAGGCACCAATAATGCTGAAAGGTACATACAGGTTTTGGAACAACATATGCTGCCATTTAAGCGCCGTCTTTTTCATGGACGCCCCTGCTTATTTCAGCAAGACAATGCCAAGCCCCATTCAGCATGTGTTACAACAGCGTGGCTTCGTAAAAAAAAGAGTGTGGGTACTTTCCTGGCCCGTCTGCAGTCCAGACCTGTCTCCCATCGAAAATGTGTGGCGCATTATGAAGCCTAAAATACGACAGCTGTTGAACAACTGAAGCTCTACATAAAACAAGAACGGGAAAGAATTCCACTTTCAAAGCTTCAACAATTAGATTCCTCAGATCCCAAACGTTTACTGAGTGTTGTTAAAAGGAAAGGCCATGTAACACAGTGGTGAACATGCCCTTTCCCAACTACTTTGGCACGTGTTGCAGCCATGAAATTCTAAGTTAATTATTATTTGCAAACAAAAACAAAAAAAGTTTATGAGTTTGAACATCAAATATGTTGTCTTTGTAGTGCATTCAACTGAATATGGCTTGAAAAGGATTTGCAAATCATTGTATTCCGTTTATATTTACATCTAACACAATTTCCCAACTCATATGGAAACGGGGTTTGTACATACATACATACATACATACATACATACATACATACATACATACATACATACAGTTCATCCGACAATACAGAGACGACAGTGAACAGTGAACAGGTATATCAGTTAGTTATGAGATCACACATTACACTCCCCTCGAATTGCACCCTCCCGTATCGCACTATCCCAATATTGGACTCCTTATTATTGCATCCGATTATGATATTAGTTTTCTGTTAAGTGCTTTGATTGCCAGTGAGACAAAGGACAATCTATACCTGTTGAGTTTGTATGTTGCTGTTCTGTAGCGTTTACCATTTGGCATCAACACAATTTCACTATGAAGTATGTGGTGTGGGTCACAGCTGATTTTAAGACGTATGTCCACTATATACTTACAGTATGTAAGTATATAAGTACTAAGGATGTTCACTATTTTATTTAACGACTAAATTGAGGGACAAGAGGTAGAAAATGGATGGATGGATTGCAATAATAAACATATGTTTAAATGCCTACTGAAAGCCACTACTACCGACCACGCAGTCTGATAGTTTATATATCAATGATGAAATCTTAACATTGCAACACATGCCAATACGGCCGGGTTAACTTATAAAGTGACATTTTAAATTTCCCGTGAAATATCCTGCTGAAAACGTCTCGGTATGATGACGTTTGCGCGTGACGTCACGGATTGTAGCGGACATTTTTGGGACAGCATTGTGTCCAGCTATTAAGTCGTCTGTTTTCATGGCAAAATTCCACAGTATTCTGGACATCTGTGTCGGTGAATCTTTTGCAATTTGTTTAATGAACAATGGAGATAGCAAAGAAGAAAGCTGTAGTGGGAAGCGGTGTATTAGCGGCCGGCTGCAGCAAAAACAAACACGTAGCCGGTGTTTCATTGTTTACATTCCCGAACGATGACAGTCAAGCTCTACCATTGGCCTGTGACAACAGAGACTCTTACCAGGAGGACTTTGAGTTGGCTACACGGTACTGTGAGTATAAAGCTGCGGCTTCCAAACATTTGATCGCTTGCCCCTACGTGCGTGCCGCTATGTGCATGTCACGTACGTAACTTTGGGGAAATATATGTGCTGTATGAACTTTGCGGAGGTGAACGGTTCTTTGGGCTGTGGGATTGAGTGTGTTGTGCGGGTGTTTGATTTGTATTGGCGGGTTATATGGACGGGAGGGGGGAGGTGTTTGTTATGCGGGATATTAAATATAAGCCTGGTTGTGTTGTGGCTAATAGAGTATATATATGTCTTGTGTTAATTTACTGTTGTAGTCATTCCCAGCTGAATATCAGGTCCCACCCGCCTCTCACAGCATCTTCCCTATCTGAATCGCTTCCACTGCCCTCTAATCCTTCACTCTCACTTTCCTCATCCACAAATCTTTCATCCTCGCTCAAATTAATGGGGAAATCGTCGCTCTCGCTGCTGGTGGCCATGATTGTAAACAATGTGCAGATGTGAGGAGCTCCACAACCTGTGACGTCACGCTACTTCCGGTACAGGCAAGGCTTTTTTTATCAGCGACCAAAAGTTGCGAACTTTATCGTCGATGTTCTCTACTAAATCCTTTCAGCAAAAATACGGCAATATCGCGAAATGATCAAGTATGACACATAGAATGGACCTGCTATCCCCGTTTGAATAAGAAAATCTAATTTCAGTAGGACTTTAATGTACCTTAAGATTTTTTGTTAAAATAAAGCCAATAATGACATTTTTGTGGTCTCCTTTATTTAGAAAAGTATCTAAATTAATTTTGGTACCGGTACCAAAATATTGGTATGGAGACAACCATAGTCCCTAGTTTTAAGAGCTATTTACCGTAATTTCCGGACTATAAGCCGCTACTTTTTCCCCTCGTTCTGGTCCCTGCGGCTTATACAAGGGTGCGGCTTATTTACGGCCTGTTCTTCTCCGACACCGACGAAGAGGATTTCTGTGGTTTTAGTACGCAGGAGGAAGACGATGACACAATGATTAAAGACTGACTTTTCATATACCGGTAGGCTGGTTATTTTGATAACGTACAGGCGAGCACTTTGTATTACTTTGCACCGTTGTATTATTTGTACTCTGCACGAATGCTGTTCGCCATGTCAAAGATGTGAAAGTTTGATTGAATGATTGGAAGATTTATTGTTAATAAATGGGACGCTTTGCGTTCCCAAACTGTCATCTCTGTCCCGACAATCCCCTCCGTGGTAGCAGGAACCCCTATATACTACGGTAATTACACATCAAAACTCTGCGGCTTGTAGTCGGGTGCGGCTTATATATGGAGCAATCTGTATTTTCCCCTAAATTTAGCTGGTGCGTCTTATAGTCAGGTGCGGCTTATAGTCCGGAAATTACGGTATTCATTTTTAGTCATTGACTTTCCATCCTAATCTTAATTTAGCATGAATAATTATGTTTTATCTATTCGAGTTTAAAATGTGAAACATTTAGAAAATAAGTATGCAAATACTATATTTCAGTTTTCCCAACATAGAAAATGATAAATAAAAAATATTATAAATAAAATAACAATTCCGCAACATCCCGAGGATGCTTACTTTAGGAATGGCAAGTTAAATAGTGCTCGCTTTCAGAGTTTTTTTTTTTCAGAGCGATTTCAAACTTGACAAACAAGTCAATGGCGTTTTAAAATCGTGTTTTTATCATCTTCGTCTTTTAGAAGGTAAAACCATTTTTATCTTTTAACCTTTTTGAACAAGTCGTGCATGCTTTTATTTCAAGTGGCCTGGACTACTGCAATGCACTTTATGCTGGCATTAGCCAAAAAGCTCTCTCCCGGTTGCAGTTAGTCCAGAACGCGGCAGCAGGACTTTTAACAGGGGCCAGGAAACGCCAGCATATAACCCCAATTCTTCGGAGTTTGCACTGGCTCCCTGTTGATTGTAGAATTGATTTTAAAACCTTGCTGTTTGTTTTTAAAGCTTTACATGGACTGGCACCTCAGTATATCTCGGACCTCATCCAAATTTACACTCCTGCACGCGCTCTGAGGTCCGAGAGCCAGCTCGAGACTTAAAACCAGGGGAGACAGGGCCTTCTCTGTGGTCGGCCCTAAGCTCTGGAACACTCTGCCCCTCCATGATCAAACTGCTTCCACAGTGGAGTGTTTTAAGTCTCGTCTTAAGACCCACTTTTATTCTTTGGCTTTTAACACTACGTGAGTTGTGGGGTCCTCTGTTGTCCTCTGTGGTTTTTTTTTAATACATTTTGATTTCTATTTACTGTTTTAATTAGTTTTACCCTTTAAAATCGTTTTTAATCATATTTATTTTTATATTGTTTTTATATTGTTTTTATTAGAGATGTCCGATAATATCGGTCTGCCGATATTATCGGCCGATAAATGCGTTAAAATGTAATATCGGAAATTATCGGTATCGGTTATTTTATTATCAGTATCTTTTTTTTTTCATTATTTTTTTTAATTTTTTTTAATTAAATCCACATAAAAAACACAAGATACACTTACAATTAGTGCACCAACCCAAAAAACCTCCCTCCCCCATTTACACTCATTCACACAAAAGGGTTGTTTCTTTCTGTTATTAATATTCTGGTTCCTACATTATATATCAATATATATCAATACAGTCTGCAAGGGATACAGTCCGTAAGCACACATGATTGTGCGTGCTGCTGCTCCACTAATAATACTAACCTTTAACAGTTAATTTTACAAATTTTCATTAATTACTAGTTTCTATGTAACTGTTTTTATATCGTTTTACTTTCTTTTTTATTCAAGAAAATGTTTTTAATTTATTTATCTTATTTTATTTGATTCATTTTTTTAAAAAGTACCTTATCTTCACCATACCTGGTTGTCCAAATTAGGCATAATAATGTGTTAATTCCACGACTGTATATATCGGTTGATATCGGTATCGGTTGATATCGGTATCGGTAATTAAAGAGTTGGACAATATCGGCATATCGGATATCGGCAAAAAGCCATTATCGGACATCCCTAGTTTTTATATTTATTTATTTTTTGTTTTTATTCAGTCATTGGTGGAGCATAATATTGTTTTTAATATTGTTTTTAACATGGCTGTGCAGCACTTTGGAAACATTCTTGTTGTTTAAATGTGCTATATAAATAAAGTGGATTGGATTGGATTAGAGTTAAAGACGTATTACCTTAAAAGTCATGCTATTTCAAATCTTAATTTAGGATGTCTTATCAAGTACAATAGGATAATTTCACTAGTTTTTAGTGTTTTTTTCATAAAATCTAGTCTTTTTATCTTAGATTTGTCAGCTCTTTTTTGCTGTGACGACATGATCAAAAATATTGTATCTTGCAGAAAGTCTTTCCCGAA
>NC_084742.1:64415736-64470736 GCF_033978785.1 Entelurus aequoreus | reverse complement strand
GCTAAAGTTAAATTATTTAGTATGCACTAATTAAAGGGGCAGAGCTTTAAGAGACATTTTAGCTTTTATATTTTATAAGATATATTTTTTGTAAGAACCACAATTAATAAAGATATTTCAGTGAATAACTTATTGTTCAAATTTGTATATAAATATGTACATAAAGTAATTATATTGTAAAATGGATGGATGGATGGATGGATGGACGTTTAAAACAAAACTGTTATTATTAATTAGTAAGTATACATTTTTTGAGCCTTTTTAGAGAAAATCATATCATTGTAGTAAATTATACAAATTACTCGATGATGTCATGGTGACCACGCCCCCACCGCCACAGGTATCTTGGCAGTTTATGGGAAACACTGCATGCACCTGGGGATAAGCCCCTCCCACCTCCAAAGACATGCACCTGGGGATAGGTTGATTGGCAACACTAAATGGGCCCTAGTGTGTGAATGTGAGTGTGAATGTTGTCTGTCTATCTGTGTTGGCCCTGCGATGAGGTGGCGACTTGTCCAGGGTGTACCCCGCCTTCCACCCGAATGCAGCTGAGATAGAATCCAACACCCCCGGCGACCCCAAACGGTAGAAAATGGATGGATGGATGAGCAGCAGTTGAGCCTAAAAACAAGCAACATGCTAACTTCTGCAGCCTGGGGAACCTTAATGCATTCAGGTTGGTAAAAGTCAACTTAAATTTACGACTCAAACTTGACAAAAGATGTCAACAGGAAGTGCAAACTTGTGTTTTTTTTTTTTTTACAGAGTCACGGTGGGAAGGAGTGGAAGGAGATTGTCTTCAACCCCTTTGCAAAATAGCCGACGTGTGTCCGTTCTCCACTTTGGGGGCTGCAGTGGGCGGACAAAGTGACATGATGCAACATGTGAAGCAGAAGCAGATGGCAAAAGACAAACTAACAAATCATTTGTGGAGTAATAACGCACGTGTGCACTTTGACCCGGACTGTGTCCTGCTTGATGACACGCTCCAACGCATGTCAAGATAAAGTCGCCACGACTCATCATTCCACTTTGGATAGCACAGTGGAAGTCGTAGCCGCGACTGGGACGTCAACAACAAGCAACAGCTGTTTGAACACGAGTGACGCCTATGCTAATGTCTTCAATCAATCAATCAATGTTTACTTATATAGCCCTAAATCACGAGTGTCTCAAAGGGCTGCACAAGCCACAACCACATCCTCGGCTCAGATCCCACATCAGGGCAAGGAAAAACTCAACCCAATGGGATGACAATGAGAAACCTTGGAGGGGACCGCAGATGTGGGGACCCCCGCCCAGGGGCGACCAGTGCAATGGACGTCGAGTGGATCTAGCATAATAGTGTGAGAGTCCAGTCCATAGTGGATCTAACATAATAGTGTGAGAGTCCAGTCCATAGTGGATCTAACATAATAGTGTGAGAGTCCAGTCCATAGTGGATCTAACATAATAGTGTGAGAGTCCAGTCCATAGTGGATCTAACATAATAGTGTGAGAGTCCAGTCCATAGTGGATCTAACATAATAGTGTGAGAGTCCAGTCCATAGTGGATCTAACATAATAGTGTGAGTCTAGTCCATAGTGGATCTAACATAATAGTGTGAGAGTCCAGTTCATAGTGGATCTAACATAATAGTGAGAGTCCAGTCCATAGTGGATCTAACATAGTAGTGTGAGTCCAGTCCATAGTGGATCTAACATAATAGTGTGAGAGTCCAGTCCATAGTGGATCTAACATAATAGTGAGAGTCCAGTCCATAGTGGATCTAACATAATAGTGTGAGAGTCCAGTCCATAGTGGATCTAACATAATAGTGTGAGAGTCCAGTCCATAGTGGATCTAACATAATAGTGTGAGTCCAGTCCATAGTGGATCTAACACAATAGTGTGAGAGTCCAGTCCATAGTGGATCTAACATAATATTGTGAGAGTCCAGTTAATTGTGGATCTAGCATAATAGTGTGAGAGTCCAGTCCATAGTGGATCTAACATAATAGTGTGAGAGTCCAGTTAATTGTGGATCTAGCATAATAGTGTGAGAGTCCAGTCCATAGTGGATCTAACATAATAGTGTGAGAGTCCAGTTAATTGTGGATCTAGCATAATAGTGTGAGAGTCCAGTCCATAGTGGATCTAACATAATAGTGTGAGAGTCCAGTTAATTGTGGATCTAGCATAATAGTGTGAGAGTCCAGTCCATAGTGGATCTAACATAATATTGTGAGAGTCCAGTTAATTGTGGATCTAGCATAATAGTGTGAGAGTCCAGTCCATAGTGGATCTAACATAATAGTGTGAGAGTCCAGTTAATTGTGGATCTAGCATAATAGTGTGAGAGTCCAGTCCATAGTGGATCTAACATAATAGTGTGAGAGTCCAGTTAATTGTGGATCTAGCATAATAGTGTGAGAGTCCAGTCCATAGTGGATCTAACATAATATTGTGAGAGTCCAGTTAATTGTGGATCTAGCATAATAGTGTGAGAGTCCAGTCCATAGTGGATCTAACATAATAGTGTGAGAGTCCAGTCCATAGTGGATCTAACATAATATTGTGAGAGTCCAGTCCATAGTGGATCTAACATAATATTGTGAGAGTCCAGTCCATAGTGGATCTAGCATAATATTGTGAGAGTCCAGTCCATAGTGGATCTGACATAATATTGTGAGAGTCCAGTCCATAGTGGATCTAGCATAATAGTGTGAGAGTCCAGTCCATAGTGGATCTAACATAATAGTGTGAGAGTCCAGTCCATAGTGGATCTAACATAATAGTGAGAGTCCAGTCCATAGTGGATCTAACATAATAGTGAGAGTCCAGTCCATAGTGGATCTAACATAATATTGTGAGAGTCCAGTCCATAGTGGATCTAACATAATAGTGTGAGAGTCCAGTCCATAGTGGATCTAACATAATATTGTGAGAGTCCAGTCCATAGTGGATCTAACATAATAGTGTGAGAGTCCAGTCCATAGAGGATCTAACATAATATTGTGAGAGTCCAGTTCATTGTGGATCTAGCATAATAGTGTGAGAGTCCAGTCCATAGTGGATCTAACATTATAGTGAGAGTTCAATCCATAGTGGATCTAGCATAATAGTGTGAGAGTCCAGTCCATAGTGGATCTAACATAATAGTGAGAGTCCAGTCCATAGTGGATCTAACATAATAGTGAGAGTTCAGTCCATAGTGGATCTAACATAATAGTGTGAGAGTCCAGTCCATAGAGGATCTAACATAATATTGTGAGAGTCCAGTTCATTGTGGATCTAACATAATAGTGTGAGAGTCCAGTCCATAGTGGATCTATCTTCTTAGCACTTTAAATTCAAATCAACACCATCAAAACATGGACTTGATAGCATAGCCTGCTAGCAAGAACGTTGGGTTTGATGTCTTTCCATTACGATTACGAGCCAGTAAGTTACATACTTAGAAAGATACTTAACAAGATAGATATCTAAGAAGGTTCGACAACGAGATATATACTTAGAAAGATAACTAACTACTTTAGATATATCTACCGAGCTACACTGTTAGGCAACAAGCGAAAGAGTTTGCAAGCTACATGGCCGACAAAAACTTCAGCTAGCAAGAGAGCCGCATCCACACAGTAAGAGTGTTAGTTAGCAAGCTATAAAGTTTGCCAGCAAGATTGATATCTATAAAGAGATACAGTATCACTAGATATAGATCTAACTTGCAACAGTGTTGGTTATCTTGCTTAAGGGTTAGCTAGTAAGATGTTGTATTCCTAATTGTAATCAATGAGCAAGATAGTTAGTTAACAAAATGGATATCGACCTAGTAACAGTGTTGGTTATCTTGCTAGAAGGTTAGCCAGAAAGATGTTGTATGGTTCAATGTAATTAATTAGCAAGATAGCTAGTTAACAAGATAGCTAACAACCTAGTAACACTGTTAGGTATCTTGCTAGAATGTTAGCCAGCAAGAAGTTGTATGGTTCAATGTAATTAATTAGCAAGATAGCTAGTTAACAAGATAGCTAACAACCTAGTAACACTGTTAGGTATCTTGCTAGAATGTTAGCCAGCAAGAAGTTGTATGGTTCAATGTAATGAATTAGCAAGATAGCTAGTTAACAAGATAGCAAACAACCTAGTAACACTGTTAGGTATCTTGCTAGAATGTTAGCCAGCAAGATGTTGTATGGTTCAATGTAATTAATTAGCAAGATAGCTACTTAACAAGATAGCTATCGACCTAGTAACACTGTTAGGTATCTTGGTAGAAAGTTAGCCAGCAAGATGTTGTATGGTTCAATGTAATTAATTAGCAAGATAGCTAGTTAACAAGATAGCTATCGACCTAGTAACACTGTTAGGTATCTTGCTAGAATGTTAGCCAGCAAGATGTTGTATGGTTCAATGTAATTAATTAGCAAGATAGCCAGTTAACAAGATAGCTATCGACCTAGTAACACTGTTAGGTATCTTGCTAGAATGTTAGCCAGCAAGATGTTGTATGGTTCAATGTAATTAATTAGCAAGATAGCTAGTTAACAAGATAGCTATCGACCTAGTAACACTGTTAGGTATCTTGCTAGAATGTTAGCCAGCAAGATGTTGTATGGTTCAATGTAAGTAATTAGCAAGATAGCTAGTTAACAAGATAGCTAACAACCTATTAACACTGTTAGGTATCTTGCTAGAATGTTAGCCAGCAAGATGTTGTATGGTTCAATGTAATTAATTAGCAAGATAGCTAGTTAACAAGATAGCTATCGACCTAGTAACACTGTTAGGTATCTTGCTAGAAAGTTAGCCAGCAAGATGTTGTATGGTTCAATGTAATTAATTAGCAAGATAGCTAGTTAACAAGATAGCTATCGACCTAGTAACACTGTTAGGTATCTTGCTAGAATGTTAGCCAGCAAGATGTTGTATGGTTCAATGTAATTAATTAGCAAGATAGCTAGTTAACAAGATAGCTATCGACCTAGTAACACTGTTAGGTATCTTGGTAGAAAGTTAGCCAGCAAGAAGTTGTATGGTTAATTGGAATATTCAAATATGTCTTAAATAAACGCTTCATTCATTCAAGGTAGTTATTAAAAGAGATAGTTAACTAAACGTGTCTACATAGCAACATTGTTATGTAGCTAGCTAGAAATGTAGTTGCCACGCGAGACTGTTCGCCAACCTGCTCATTAGCGACATAGATCTGAATACTTTTGTGGTGATAAAGATCATTCAATCATGACAGACCTTTATTTTGATAAGTAGAGAGATGTTTGAAGACTGCAAGATACTATAAACTGACTCAGGAAACTAATGGAGGCCTTCGGTCCTCCGTGTGGCCTTTGTGCTCTCGAACGTGAGGAACCTTGGACTGAACCTTGTGCTGCTTTTATCTCGGCGAGACGAAGATGTTTTGACTTGGAGCAGCTTTTTAATCTTGTTCGCACAGAATCCTCCCGTCCTTCTGGGCTCACTGCACTTTGCTTGGAGGTTAACTTCAATCCAAACTATTCATTAGTTGCATTCACTAGATTCCTTGTAAGAAGACATAAAACCACACCTACTTAGCGGCATGTAACATGAGAAGCGCCTGCCAGACGTCATGATAGTAGGAGCCAGGAGAGGGAATTGCAGAGATTGAGACGTCGCATCAAAGATTGTTGTGTCTTTTAAAATACGATTCAAGTGTCTCTCTCGAACCAAACGCATTCAAGCGAAAGTCAAAGCTAGCTGTGGACTAAGGTTGTCCCGATACCAATATTTTGGTACCGGTACCAAAATGTATTTCGATACTTTTCTAAATAAGGGACCCCACAAAAAATGTCATTATTAGCTTTATTTTGACAAAAACGTCTTAGTGTACATGAAATATACACTACCGTTCAAAAGTTTGGGGTCACCCAAACAATTTTGTGGAATAGCCTTCATTTCTAAGAACAAGAATAGACTGTCGCGTTTCAGATAAAAGTTCTCTTTTTCTGGCCATTTTAAACGTTTAATTGACCCCACAAATGTGATGCTCCAGAAACTCAATCTGCTCAAAGGAAGGTCAGTTTTGTAGCTTCTGTAACGAGCTAAACTGTTTTCAGATGTGTGAACATGATTGCACAAGGGTTTTCTAATCATCAATTAGCCTTCTGAGCCAATGAGCAAACACATTGTACCATTAGAACACTGGAGTGATAGTTGCTGGAAATGGGCCTCTATACACCTATGTAGATATTGCACCAAAAAACAGACATTTGCAGCTAGAATAGTCATTTACCACATTAGCAATGTATAGAGTGTATTTCTTTCAAGTTAAGACTAGTTTAAAGTTATCTTCATTGAAAAATAAGGACATTTTAATGTGACCCCAAACTTTTGAACGGTAGTGTATGTTTAGTATTGTAATTTAGTCCTTAAATAAAATAGTGAACTTGTCTTTTAGTAGTAAGTAAACAAACAAAGACTCCTAATTAGTCTGCTGACGTATGCAGTAACATATTGTGTCATTTATACACCTATTACTTTGTCTACATTATTAAGGACAAACTGTAAAAATTAATTATTAATCTACTTGTTCATTTACTGTAAATATCTGCTTATTTTCTTTTTTAACATGTTCTATCTACACTTCAGTTAAAATGTAATAATCACTTATTCTTCTCTTCTTTGATACTTTACATTAGTTTTGGATGATACCACAAATGTAGGTATTGATCCGATACCAAGTAGTAACAGGATCATACATTGGTCATATTCAAAGTCCTCATGTGACATACAGTATTTCCTGAGTTTATCAATATAATATGATTTTTTATTTTTTTTTAAAGAAGAAAGATTTTGTGATGCTAAAAAATATTGATGTCATCATAGTAGACTACATACGCTCCTGTACTTGGTATCATTACAGTGGATGTCAGGTGTGGATCCACCCATGGTGTTTGTTTACATTGTGACGCCGGTGAGCTATTGTATCCTCCTACGGTGTGTAGTGAAGCATGTTTAGCTATTCCTCGTCCTCCAGTGATAATGCTACTTGTAAGAAACTTACTTTATTTGTCGCCATGGAGACAAGGATTAGTGATTTAGAAGTAGCTAAAACACTGCAGACCGTGGATGGATGTTAGCTAGCCATGTCTTAAAGCACCTCTTCTTGAGGGCGTTTCAGTGTTATAACTTAATAATAATAATAATATATTGTATTTGTAAAAAGCACTTTACATTGAGCAAACAACCTCAAAGTGCTACAGTGTGTTAAAAAAATAAATAATAATAAAAAGATAATACAAAAATAAATACAAATACAAACTAGAACAGCCTAATAGCTAGAACTAGTATGCATATATCTATAAAAAGTTTTTTTTTAAAAGAAGGGTTTTTAAGTCTTTTTTAAAAGCATCCACAGTCTGTGGTGCCCTCAGGTGGTCAGGGAGAGCGTTCCACAGACTGTGAGCGGCGGAGCAGAAAGCCCGGTCTCCCATAGTTCGTAGCTTTGTCCTCGGAGGTTGGAGGAGGTTAGCCTGTCCGGAGCGGAGGTGTCGTGTTCACCTTTAGCTTTACTTTTTTACACCAAAATGCGTCCATTCTCCCTTTTCCGTCTACACACTGTGCCTGCTTGTAAGTACTATGTGTGTGTGCACTCTGCTCGTAAAACCAGCAATGTCACGACGCGACGTCACGCCTGGGAACAGGTACTTTTTTTCAAACAGAGTATAGTACAGTTTTTGATTCATTAGTACCGCGATACTATACTAGTACCGGTATACCGTACAACCCTGCTGTGTAGGATTAAAACGTCAGGTCAAAGTTCATCGATTATCTAGGGCTACTGTGACTTTTTAGCGTGTGCGCATGTTTGAGAAAGTGAAAAGGCAGATGACAAATGGAAACCCGTCTGGGTATTCTATCTCAGTGTTTCCTGCAGGTCTCCTAAGGCTTCGCCAAAAGCTCCAGATTGTTCCTTATACACACACACACACACACACACACACACACACACACACACACACACACACACACACACACACACACACACACACACACACACACACACACACACACACACACACACACAAACACACACACACACACACACACACGCACACACACACACAATCCAAACAGCGTCCAGACGTTAGTGTATGACTTCACCACATTCAGACTGCGAGGGGAAAAGTCATCACGATGGTCCCGTGAAAGAATATTTCCAATAAAACGTTGACAGTGAGGACATATTATCATCGTCATTATTGATCAAAGCGAGATTCAAGTCACGTGTGGATTGTTTCGTCGGGCGTGAGAATGCTTTGTCACGGTCACTTCCTTCCTTCTAAGTCGCTGCAATGAGAAGAAATTGATCAAATCGACTCCTCTTACTACTCGGAGAAGTGAAAATGTTGACTTTCTCTCCGCTGGGGAGAAATTGCTCTCATTAAAAGTGGGTCAGCAGCACACTCCAGATTTTTCCATGTCGTCATGGCGACCAGGCAGCAGGTTTAGTCATGACCTGCACGCCGCAAAAACAAAGTCAAGTCTGTAAACTTCAACATTTGCAACATTTTCCCTTGTTTTTTTCCTTTGTTTCATTTGATATCACATCATGTTGTACTTCATGACTTTGCTGATAAGGGTTCGAAAAGGGATTATATGTCTAAATATTATCAAATTTAACATTAAAAAAAATATTTATGTATTTATTTATTTATTTTTTCTGTCCAGCTTCTCAGGCAAATCATATAGTTGATTTACAATTTATTTATAAAAAAATTTAATTTTATTATTAATTTGTATTACTTTTTTTTTTTTAAAAGATAAGACAAGGTGGTACTTTACACGAAACAATTTGTTGACTTAATTACTTGCTAAAACCAACACAATGGAGGTCAAAATATGCGCAGTATGTACAAACCCCGTTTCCATATGAGTTGGGAAGTTGTGTTAGATGTAAATATAAACGGAATACAATGATTTGCAAATCATTTTCAACCCGTATTCAATTGAATGCACTACAAAGACAACATATTTGATGTTCAAAATCATTAACTTTATTTTTTTTTTGCAAATAATAATTAACTTACAATTTCATGGCTGCAACACGTGCCAAAGTAGTTGGGAAAGGGCATGTTCACCACTGTGTTACATGGCCTTTCCTTTTAACAACACTCAGTAAACGTTTGGGAACTGAGGAGACACATTTTTTAAGCCGACAGCGTTCCTGGGTGTTGTTGATAAACGGTTTTCGCCTTGCATAGGAGAGTTTTAACTTGCACTTACAGATGTAGCGACCAACTGTAGTTACTCACAGTGGGTCTCTGAAGTGTTCCTGAGCCCATGTGGTGATATCCTTTACACACTGATGTCGCTTGTTGATGCAGTACAGCCTGAGGGATGGAAGGTCACGGGCTTAGCTTCTTACGTGCAGTGATTTCTCCAGATTCTCTGAACCCTTTGATGATATTACAGAGCGTAGATGGTGAAATCCCTAAATTCCTTGCAATAGCTGGTTGAGAAATGTTGTTCTTAAACTGTTCAACAATTTGCTAACGCGTTCGTTGACAAAGTGGTGACCCTCGCCCCATCCTTGTTTGTGAATGACTGAGCATTTCATGGAATCTACTTTTATACCCAATCATGGCACCCACCTGTTCCCAATTTGCCTGTTCACCTGTGGGATGTTCCAAATAAGTGTTTGATGAGCATTCCTCAACTTTATCAGTATTTATTGCCACCTTTCCCAACTTCTTTGTCACGTGTTGCTGGCATCAAATTCTAAAGTTAATGATTATTTGCACCAAAATGAAAGTTTATCAGTTTGAACATCAAATATGTTGTCTTTGTAACATATTCAACTGAATATGGGTTGAAAAGGATTTGCAAATCATTGTATTCCGTTTATATTTACGTCTAACACAATTTCCCAACTCATATGGAAACGGGGTTTGTTTATTTATAGTTTAAGTCATAAAATAAATACTTTGCAATTGTTCTGATGTTTAATTTAGCATGTAGAATATGCTCCAGGCAAAAAAATTTTATAGAAAAAAGATTTGTGGGCAGCAAATGACCACCCTGGATACGCCTGCCTTTGACCGTTAACATCATGCTCAGCAGCCTTGCTAGCTAGCTAGCTAACACTGTTACTAGGTAGAGAAATATATCCAGTTAGCTTTCTACAAAAGCCAAAAGCAGTGAAGTTGTCACGTTGTGTAAACGGTAAATAAAAAAAGAATACAATGATTTGCAAATCCTTTTCACCTTATATTCAATTGAATAGACTGCAAAGACAAGATATTTCACGTTCGAACTGGTAAACTTTGTTATTTTTTGCAAATATCAGCTCATTTGGACTTTGATGCCTGCAACATGTTTCAAAAAAGCTGGCACAAGTGGCAAAAAAGACTGAGAAAGTTGAAGAATGCTCTTCAAACACTTATTTGGAACATCCCACAGGTGAACAGGCTAGTTGGGAACGGGTGGGGGCCATGATTGGGTATAAAAGCAGCTTCCATGAAATGCTCAGTCATTCACAAACAAGGATGGGGCGAGGGTCACCACTTTGTCAACAAATGCCTGAGCAAAATTGTCCAACAGTTTAAGAACAACATTTCTCAACCAGCTATTGCAAGGAATTTAGGGATTTCACCATCTACGCTCCGTAATATCATCAAAAGGTTCAGAGAATCTGGAGAAATCACTGCACTCAGGCGATACTGCATTAAAAAGCAACATCAGTGTGTAAAGGATATCCCCACATGGGCTCAGGAACACTTCCGGAAACCACTGTCAGTAACTACAGTTGGTCGCTACATCTGTAAGTGCAAGTTAAAACTCTACTATGCAAAGCCAAAGCCATTTATCAACAACACCCAGAAACGCAGCCGGCCTTGCTGGGCCCGAGATCATCTAAGATGGACTGATGCAAAGTGGAAAAGTGTTCTGTGGTCTGACAAATCCACATTTCAAAAAGTTTTTGGAAACTGTGGACGTCGTGTCCTCCGGACCAAAGAGGAAAAGAACCATCCGGATTGTTCTAAGAGCAAAGTGTAAAAGGCAGCATGTGTGATGGTATGGGGGTGTATTAGTGCCCAAGACATGGGTAACTTACACATCTGTGAAGGCACCAATAATGCTGAAAGGTACATACAGCTTTTGGAACAACATATGTTGCCATCCAAGCAACGTTATCATGGACGCCCCTGCTTATTTTAGCAGACAATGCCAAGCCCCGTGTTACAACAGTGTGGCTTCATAGTAAAAGAGTGCTTCAAAGTCACCAACTGCAATATATGTGGTGATATAACCTATTTTTCAAGTACAGGCACACAACTGAAGACTCAACGTGGGTCAGCGAGGACACGTCTACTCAAGACAAAACAAACTCGTCTAGACTCGTCGCGGATTTCTTCACACGTGAAGTCTGCCTAGCAACTAAATGAAGCGCTATTGCATTTCTCTCTTCACTCTTTTCAACAAGTCAATGCTAAAGAGATGTCAGACGGTACAAAATGCAGCTGCCAGACTTCGGACCCACAAAGACTAGCCCCGTTTGATCCAGTCTTCATTGGCTTCCAGTCTAATTCAGTAGAAGATTTTAGTTCTGACTTTCCGTGCGTCGTATGGTGGGGCCCCTCAGTACATCACTGACTTATGTCCCTACTCTTCAGTTGCATGGTGGGGCCCCTCAGTACATCACTGACTTGTTATGCCCCTACTCTCCAGAGTCTTAAGGCCAGGGTCTTCTAAAGATCCCAAAAAGTAATTTTAAAACCTGGCATAGCTCCCAGACTCTGGAACAACGTGCACCGTGATCTTGACTGTGTTGACACTTTTAAGAAACATTATAAAACTTCTTTTTTTTTTAGTAAAGCTTTTATTTAATGCACCTTTTAACTATAATTTTTAATCACCTTTTCATGATGTTGCCCCTGTTTTTTTCATTGAATTGTTGTTTTACTTCACCTATGTTTAGTACAGCACTTTTGTCATTTGATCTGTGAAAAGCGCTTTATAAATCAAATGTACTAACTTACTTACTAATAAGCAAGACACGGACATTTTTGTACCGGACTTTTCAGGGATGACGGCCGACGTCGGGGTGAAAGGTTACCCAAAACCTGATTGGACACTGGGAAACAGAAGGAGCCAGGAAGTGAGGCCTGCACGCCCATAAAAGGACGTCTCACTGCTTAATGAGGAGACTTTGATGCTTCAGCAAAAGCAGGAGGGAGATGATGATGGAGCAACTTGAGGCCATGAAAGTCTTGTACACCACGTTCCTTTTCGGGATTAGACGTGCCTCGCTAACCACACACGCACGCACGCACGCACGCACGCACGCACGCACGCACGAAAAGGCGTGGAAAGCTGAAAGGAGACGACAAATATAGCTTGTCGTTAGAAGTAGATAATAATAATAATCGGCACTGCATGATTACTATCTTCCTTCCCAAAGCTGCCGCCGCAAAGTAGCAACTAAAAGTCTCCCCTTTTCCATCGCCAGGAGGGGGGAGGAGACGTTGCATCAGACTGCGAACACACCACGGACTCCCATGTGGACGCCATGTGTCTGGGTCCACCGTGGAGGAGGAGCACGACGACATCTGCACCTCCAGAAAGTGAAGAGTGAAAAAGAAATATGGCCTCTTGAGAGATTTGTTGTCCTTTTCTGAAGCCTTCATGGACATTAATGTGAGGACGTCCTGTGTCCTAATTAGGGACAGCTGAAATATATATATATATATATATATATATATATATATATATATATATATATATATATATATATATATATATATATTACATTCCAATATAGATTTCAGGCTATATGGCCTATACTCTGTTTGAAAAGTACCGGTTCGCCATATGTCACATCATGACATTCCTGGTTTTACGAGCAGAGGAGCATGTTCGGCAGCGCACGCACACAGAGTTCTTACAAGCAGACACAGTGTGTAGACAGAAAAAGGGAGAATGGACGCAATTTAGTCTAAAAACTAACGATAAAGGTGAAGTTATAACACTGTAACGCCCTCAGGAAGAGGTGCTTTAAGACATGGTTAGCGAGTTAGCGGATAATGTCCATCTGCAGTCTGCAGTGTTTTAGCTACTTCTAAATCACTAAGCCTCGCCTCCATGGCGACAAAGTAAGTTTCTTACAAGTATCATTATCACTGCAGGATGCGGAATAGCTAAACATGCTTCACTACACACAGTAGGAGGATACAATAGCTCACCGGCGTCACAATGTAAACAAACGCCATGGGTGGATCTACGCCTGACATCCACTGTAATGATACCAAGTACAGGCGTGTATCTAGTCGATACTACTATGATGACATCGATATTTTTTATTGTCACAAAATCTTTTTTCTTTTTAATTCATATTATATTCATAAACTCAGGAAATACGTCCCTGGACACACGAGGACTTTCAATATGACCAATGTATGAACCTGTAACCCCAAATGTAGGTATCCTATCGATATCCCTTGTGGTATCATCCAAAACTAATGTAAAGTATCAAAGAAGAGAAAAATAAGTCATGATTACATTTTAACAGAAGTGTAGATAGAACATGTTGAAACAGAAAATAAGCAGATATTAACAGTAAATGAACAAGTAGATTAATAATACATTTTTTACAGTTTGTCCTTTATAATGTAGACAAAATAACAGGTAGATAAATGACAATATGTTACTGCATACGTCAGCAGACTAATTAGGAGTCTTTGTTTGTTTACTTACCGTATTTTTCGGACTATAAGTCGCAGTTTTTTTTCATAGTTTGGTCGGGGGTGCGACTTATACTCAGGAGCGACTTGTGTGAAATGATTAACACATTACCGTAAAATATCAAATATTATTTATCTCATTCACGTAAGAGACTAGACGTATAAGATTTCATGGGATTTAGCGATTAGGAGTGACAGATTGTTTGGTAAACGTATAGCATGTTCTATATGTTATAGTTATTTGAATGACTCTTACCATAATATGTTACGTTAACATACCAGGCACCTTCTCAGTTGGTTATTTGTGCCTCATATAACGTACACTTATTCAGCCTGTTGTTCACTATTCTTTAGACATTTTAAATTGCCTTTCAAATGTCTATTCTTGGTGTTGGCTTTTATCAAATACATTTCCCCCAAAAATGCGACTTATACTCCAGTGCGACTTATATATGTTTTTGTCCTTCTTTATTGTGCATTTTTGGCCGGTGCGACTTGTACTCCGGAGCGATTTATAGTCCGAAAAATACGGTTCTACTAAAAGACAAGTTGTCTAGTATGTTCACTATTTTATTTAAAGGCCTACTGAAATGAATTGTTTTTACTTAAACGGGGATAGCAGATCCATTCTATGTGTCATACTTGATCATTTCGCGATATTGCCATATTTTTGCTGAAAGGATTTAGTAGAGAACATCGACGATAAAGTTCACAACTTTTGGTCGCTGATAAAAAAAGCCTTGCTTGTACCGGAAGTAGCGTGACGTCGCAGGTTGAAAGGCTCCTCACATTTCCCCATTGTTTACACCAGCAGCGAGAGCGATTCAGACCGAGAAAGCGACGATTACCCCATTAATTTGAGCGAGGATGAAAGATTTGTGGATGAGGAACGTGAGAGTTAAGGACTAGAGTGCAGAGCAGGACGTATCTTTTTTCGCTCTGACCGTAACTTAGGTACAAGCTGGCTCATTGGATTCCACACTCTCCTTTTTCTATTGTGGATCACGGATTTGTATTTTAAACCATTGGATACTATATCCTCTTGAAAATGAGAGTCGAGAACGCGAAATGGACATTCACAGTGACTTTTATCTCCACGACAATACATCGGCGAAGCACTTTAGCTACGGAGCTAACGTGATAGCATCGGGCTTAACTGCAGATAGAAACAAAAGAAATAAACCCCTGACTGGAAGGATAGACAGAAAATCAACAATACTATTAAACCATGGACCTGTAACTACACGGTTAATGCTTTCCAGCCCGGCGAAGGTTAACAATGCTGTTGCTAACGACGCCATTGAAGCTAACTTAGCTACAGGACCTCACAGAGCTATGCTAAAAACATTAGCTATCCACCTACGCCCGCCAGCCCTCATCTGCTCATCAACACCCGTGCTCACCTGCGTTCCAGCGATCGACGGAGCGACGAAGGACTTCACCTGATCATTGATGCGGTCGGCGGCTAGCGTCGGATAACGCGTCTGCTATTCTCAAAGTCCTCCTGGTTGTGTTGCTGCAGCCAGCTGCTAATACACCGATCCCACCTACAACTTTCTTCTTAGCAGTCTTCATTGTTCATTAAACAAATTGCAAAAGATTCACCAACACAGATGTCCAGAATACTGTGGAATTTTGCGATGAAAACAGAGCTTTTTGTATTGGATTACAATGTGTCCGAATACTTCCGCTTCAACCATTGACGTCACGCGCATACGTCATCATACATAGACGTTTTCAACCGGAAGTTTCACGGGAAATTTAAAATTGCACTTTATAAGTATTGGCACGTGTTGCAATGTTAAGATTTCATCATTGATATATAAACTATCAGACTGCGTGGTCGCTAGTAGTGGCTTTCAGGAGGCCTTTAAGGACTAAATTGCAATAATAAACATATGTTTCATGTACACTAAGATTTTGTTTGTTAAAATAAGGCCAATAATGACTTTTTTTCTGGTCCCCTTTATTTAGAAAAGTATCAAAATGCATTTAGGTACTGGTATATAGGAAGTAAACCACTGGGGAACAGTACCAGTAAAGCCCATCTCCCATATCAAAGGCAGATGTCAAATGGAGTAAAACCAAACCTGTGTAGCGACCAGAGTGCAACGCTCTGCCAACTTTCCTGTCCTTTTTCTAACCAGCCAGCCAGCCAACTAACTAACTAACTGCTGCGAGCAGGATGCCCTGCCCTGGCGGAGAACAGGCGCAGCAATGTCACGCCGATTGTTTACTTTGCGACTGTGTTTGCCTACACACAACCAAGTGTGTGTGTGTAATACGAGTGGTGGATCTCTTGGGTTACATAAGAGGACACATTCTTGGACAAGATTGCGGCATGTGCACAGCAAACCTTTTCGCTGCGAGACGAGTGCATGCGGAGGCTTCTAGAAGACACACTTTGAGAGGAATGGAAGGACACGACATTAGGCACACCCGTGACGAGTCCTCGCCAACAATACGCCTCACTTTGGGAGGTGTTTCTAATATTTGGACATGGACTCCCTGCAACATTAGTCATCAGCGGCATGACGCAAACGCAGTAACAAAAGTCCGGCCCGCTTCGCTCCGCTATTGTGCGTTATGTTACCTGTGTTAGGACAAGACGTGACATCACGCGGGATTGTAATCATGGCACAAAGCAATGGAAAACAACTCATCCAAAATAATCCACAAAGTCAGAATAAAGACATCACGCCTGGGGAATATATCAAAAATAAAATGAACTGGACATTTTGGGATATTGCAGAGCTGGGCAAATATTTTTGACTCGGGGGGCCACATTGAGAGAAAAAATGTGTCTAGGGGGCCAATGTGTATGTGTGTATACATGATATATACACATTTAGCTGTAAAAATATGCTGTACAGTATGTGTGTTTGGATTATATATGGAATATACTCGATATATCGCGGGTTTGTCTCTGTGCGATATACAGAGGTGGGTAGTAATGGGCTACATGTACTCCGTTACATCTACTTGAGTAACTTTTGGGATAAATTGTACTTGTAAGAGTAGTTTTAATGCAACATACTTTTACTTTTACTTGAGTATATTTATAGAGAAGAAACGCTACTTTTACTCCGCTCCATTTATCTACATTCAGCTCGCTACTGATTTTGATCAATCTGTTAATGCACGCTTTGTTTGTTTTGCTTTGTCAGACAGACCTTCAAAGTAGGATCTATCACGCATGCCTGCGTTTCACCAATCAAATGCAGTCACTGGTGACGTTTGACTCCGTTTCACCAATCAAATGCAGTCACTGGTGACGTTTGACTCCGTTTCACCAATCAAATGCAGTCACTGGTGACGTTTGACTCCGTTTCACCAATCAAATGCAGTCACTGGTGACGTTTGACTCCGTTTCACCAATCAAATGCAGTCACTGGTGACGTTTGACTCCGTTACACCAATCAAATGCAGTCACTGGTGACGTTTGACTCCGTTTCACCAATCAAGTGCAGTCACTGGTGACGTTTGACTCCGTTACACCAATCAAATGCAGTCACTGGTGACGTTTGACTCCGTTACACCAATCAAATGCAGTCACTGGTGACGTTTGACTCCGTTTCACCAATCAAGTGCAGTCACTGGTGACGTTTGACTCCGTTTCACCAATCAAATGCAGTCACTGGTGACGTTTGACTCCGTTTCACCAATCAAATGCAGTCACTGGTGACGTTTGACTCCGTTTCACCAATCAAATGCAGTCACTGGTGACGTTTGACTCTGTTACACCAATCAAATGCAGTCACTGGTGACGTTTGACTCCGTTTCACCAATCAAATGCAGTCACTGGTGACGTTTGACTCCGTTTCACCAATCAAATGCAGTCACTGGTGACGTTTGACTCCGTTTCACCAATCAAATGCAGTCACTGGTGACGTTTGACTCCATTTCACCAATCAAATGCAGTCACTGGTGACGTTTGACTCCGATTCACCAATCAAATGCAGTCACTGGTGACGTTTGACTCCGTTTCACCAATCAAATGCAGTCACTGGTGACGTTTGACTCCGATTCACCAATCAAATGCAGTCACTGGTGACGTTTGACTCCGATTCACCAATCAAATGCAGTCACTGGTGACGTTTGACTCCGATTCACCAATCAAATGCAGTCACTGGTGACGTTTGACTCCGTTTCACCAATCAAATGCAGTCACTGGTGACGTTTGACTCCGTTTCACCAATCAAATGCAGTCACTGGTGACGTTTGACTCCGATTCACCAATCAAATGCAGTCACTGGTGACGTTTGACTCCGTTTCACCAATCAAATGCAGTCACTGGTGACGTTTGACTCCGTTTCACCAATCAAATGCAGTCACTGGTGACGTTTGACTCCGTTTCACCAATCAAATGCAGTCACTGGTGACGTTTGACTCCGTTTCACCAATCAAATGCAGTCACTGGTGACGTTTGACTTCATTTCACCGATCAAATGCAGTCACTGGTGACGTTTGACTCCGTTTCACCAATCAAATGCAGTCACTGGTGACGTTTGACTCTGTTTCACCAATCAAATGCAGTCACTGGTGACGTTTGACTCCGTTTCACCAATCAAATGCAGTCACTGGTGACGTTTGACTCCGTTTCACCAATCAAATGCAGTCACTGGTGACGTTTGACTCCGTTTCACCAATCAAATGCAGTCACTGGTGACGTTTGACTCCGTTTCACCAATCAAATGCAGTCACTGGTGACGTTTGACTCCGTTTCACCAATCAAATGCAGTCATTGGTGACGTTTGACTCCGTTTCACCAATCAAATGCAGTCACTGGTGACGTTTGACTCCGTTTCACCAATCAAATGCAGTCACTGGTGACGTTTGACTCCGTTTCACCAATCAACCAGAGCCAGGCGGTCACATGATTAACAAGCTTGAGCTTACATGAACTCAACATCAAATTTGAGGAAGCACATCGCGGTAAGTAACGTTAGTAGATATTTTGGCTGTCACCGTAGGCTGATGTCAGCTTCCCTGCTATGAATCACTGTCAAATGTACATCGTGTGGGGACATTTATTAACGCACTGCAGCCTCATAGACACGCACAGTCACACACACACACACACACACACACACACACACACACACACACACACACACACACACACGCACACTCATGCATGCATAGAAACACCAATCAGAAGTGCACAGTGTGTTCCCAGATGCAGCCCAAACCTATCAGTTTATGGTTTGCGTAAAGGCTAACTTGTTATTTTCCTTTGTAATCTCTGCCTACTGAGCCTATGGTGCTGTTAAGTTATTGTGGCTCAATTTGCCTTAATTTTTTTTATGTTAATGTATTATTATTTAATATATATTATTGTTTTAGTTGCTTAAGAGATATTCCTGGCTCTGAATTTGCTCATTGCTATTTTCATGTTTTTGTGCATTATTTGTTGCCGTCATCATTAAACGAACAGGTTACTCATCAGTTACTCAGTACTTGAGTAGTTTTTTCACAACATACTTTTTACTTTTACTCAAGTAAATATTTGGGTGACTACTCCTTACTTTTACTTGAGTAATAAATCTCTAAAGTAACAGTACTCTTACTTGAGTACAATTTCTGGCTACTCTACCCACCTCTGCCGATATAGAAAATGACTATGGTGATATTGGAGTATACGTTCTCACGCAGTTGCTTTTAGCTGCTGGCATTACACTACAGGCGTTTCTCACTCTTTCTTGTCTCTCCTTCTCACAGACACATAAAACAAGCGCACCTTCTTACATACGTCACATGCTGCCGCGCGTGCAACATCATACGCCCTCGCCGAGCAGAGAGGTAGCGGCATGGGTAAAGTTAGCTGTGGCAGGTGGTGCAAGCGGAGCGGTGCGAGTGGTAATACGAGAAAGAGAAGGTGCCAATCTGGTAACAAATGAAGGAAGAAGAATTAATTCTAGGGATGTCCGATAATGGCTTTTTGCCGTTATCCGATATTCCGATATTGTCCAACTCTTTAATTACCGATACCGATATCAACCGATACCGATATCAACCGATATATGCAGTCGTGGAATTAACACATTATTATGCCTAATTTGGACAACCAGGTATGGTGAAGATAAGGTACTTTTTAAAAAAATTAGTAAAATAAGATAAATAAATTAAAAACATTTTCTTGAATAAAAAAGAAAGTACAACAATATAAAAACAGTTACATAGAAACTAGTAATGAATGAACATTAGTAAAATTAACTGTTAAAGGTTAGTACTATTACGGACTGTATCCCTTGCAGACTGTATTGATATATATTGATATATAATGTAGGAACCAGAATATTAATAACAGAAAGAAACAACCCTTTTGTGTGAATGAGTGTAAATGGGGGAGGGAGGTTTTTTGGGTTGGTGCACTAATTGTAAGTGTATCTTGTGTTTTTTATGTTGATTTAATAAAAAACAAAACAAAAAAAAAACAAAACAAAAAAAACGATACCGATAATTAAAAAAACGATACCGATAATTTCCGATATTACATTTTAACGCATATATCGGCCGATATTATCGGACATCTCTAATTAATTCCCAAGAAAAACAGCAGGGGGTCCGTCGTCTGGCGGTGGTTTGGCTTCAAGCGGGAAGATGTTGAACAGACAACCGTAATATGTCAAGTATGCGGCAAAAGCGTTGCTACAAAAAGTAGCGTTACTGCTAATTTGTAGCATCATTTGAAAAGTCACCCGCTAGACCTGTCTCCCATTGAAAATGTGTGGTGCATTATGAAGCCTAAAATACCACAACGGAGACTGTTGAACAACTTAAGCTGTACATCAAGCAAGAATGGGAAAGAATTCTAAGGCTGAAACGACGCGTCAACGTAGTTGACGTCATCGGTTACGTAAATACGTCGACGCCGTTTTTGTGCGTCGACGCGTCGCATAATGACGTCACACTACCGCCATGGCGAAGCGCAAAGCAGACGACCAAAGATTATTTTTGCACATTTTAGCAAATAAGCAATACTTTCACTTTTGTTGAAATGTTTACACTGTTGTTACAGAATATTTCGTTTTGCACTTTTTTGTATTGGATGTTTATCTTTATTTTTGCACATTTTAAAGCAAAATAAGCAATAATTTTACTTTTGAAATGCTTATACTATTGCAGAATATTAAGATTTGCACTGGATGTTGACTTTTATATTTGCACATTAAAAAGCAAATAAGCTACTTTTAATTTTGTTAAATGTTAAAAGTTTTAAATGTTTACATTGTTACAGAATATTTAGTCATGTTGTTGTCAATGTTGACTGAGTGGCCATACTTCTTTTTTTTTGTAAATAAAAGCCATGCCTTTTGAAAAAACGGGCCTACATTTATTTTGTCATCTTCATTTTGAATAAAAAAATAATCGGTAAAAGGAAAAATAATCTATAGATTAATCGAAAAAAATAATCTATAGATTAACCGATTAATCGAAAAAATAATCTATAGATGAATCGATAGAAAAATAATCGTTAGCTGCAGCCTTAAAGAATTCCACTTCAAAAATGTGTCTCCTCAGTTCCCAAAGGTTTACTGAGTGTTGTTAAAAGGAAAGGCCATGTAACACAGTGGTAAAAAAGTCCCTGTGACAACTTTTTTGCAATGCGTTGCTGCCATTAAATTGTAACTTAATGATTATTTGCCCCAAAAAAAAGAAGTTTCTCAGTTCGAACATTAAGTATCTTGTCTTTGCAGTCTATTCAATTGAATATAAGTTGAAAAGGATTTGCAAATCCTTGTATTCTGTTTTTATTTACCATTTACACAACGTGACAACTTCACTGCTTTTGGGGTTTTATAGAATAAAAAATTCCTACTTCTCAGAAATTGCTGAAGATGTCAGGAACCAACTAACCGCATTAAACGAGGGCCGACTGTCCGACAGGATATTTGCACACTAACTTTAGTTTCCCTCCGCTTTGACGTCATTTCCTCCTTCCGTAACAAAGACCTGTTGTCGCTTTGGAACCAGAGGAACCTGCTCCGGCGAGGCGGGGAGTGACATTGACGAGCGCCGCTCGCCGCTGGATGGATGTGTGGCGTGTAGGCTTTGCTTTGTCAGCAGGAATCTGGTGTCAACACACCCTGACCCGAGGAGGGCCAACAAAGACGGCCGTGTGTTAGTGGAACACTGCGTTCTGTTTTTACATTCATGCACGCCCTCGCCGCCTCACACGCCGCTGTAGCGTAGCGTAGTTTGTAGCGTAGCGGTGTGCGCATGCGGCGCCGCTTCTAATTGGACGCAGGGGCCATGTGGATGGAATGCGTGGCCTCAGGACTGCTTTAAAAAGGACCTCTCGCCAGGTGTAGACATGTCAAGGAGCCAAGGAGCGTTCAAAGTATGCTCGGGTTCTGATCTTGGCACGGACGCGCCGCACGTTCTCCTTGCTGGCCGCAACTCTCTGCACGCTGGCAGTTACGTAACAAGACGGAAAGCAAGAAGTGCTTCTGGGGAAAAAACTGTGTGACGCATGGAGCAGATGTCTGAAGGCTACGGAGGAAAACGTCAAGCGACTTTTTAAGCAACCTACTTTTAGGCTGCGTTCACAAACGTCATGTTTGCTTACGTTTTGACAGAGTTCATAGTGTGCCACAGGACATTGTAGAAATGAGAAATAAATACAAATAACAAATAAACACATTTAAATAATAATAATAATAATAATAATAATAAAATAATATACATAATAATTACTTTAAACATGTTTAAGCGCAAAAAAAGGCCTAATGGAACAAGAACAAGTTGAATAATGATAATAATAAAGATATTACACTGTAAAAAAAAAAAAAAAAAAAAAAAAGTCAGTAGATTTTATAATAACAAATGGCAGCTCAGTCGACAGAATTGTACTTTAAAAATTTAATAGCATCAATTTTCCACTTAAAAACAGCCACCATAGACTTTTCGGTAAAAAAAAACTGGCAGCTCATTCAGCCAAATTTTACCGTAAAAATATTAAACGTACAGTACCATTTTTCATTTTACAGTAATGCATTGTAAAAACAAGCATCATCATTTTTTACGGTTACAAACTAGCAGCTTAATTACCAGTATTTTACCATAAAGATTTAAGAGGTACCAATTTTAAATGTACAGTAATGCACTGTAAAAACACACTAGATTTTACGGCAAAAAAAATGGCCGCCGAGTCACTAGAATTTCACTGTAAAAATAACAATGGTGCAGTAATGTTTTTCAATTTAGTTATGCACTGTAAAAAAAAAAGAAAAAAAAAAAAGTCGATTTTATGGTTAAAAACTAGCATTTTTCTGTAAAAAAAAAAAAAAAAAAAAGTCAGTAGATATTACAATAAAAAAAACGGCAGCTCAGTCGACAGAATTGTACTTTAAAAATGTAATTGCATCGATTTTCCACTTAAAAATAGCCACCATAGACTTTTAGCCACCATAGACTTTTCAGTAAAAACAAACAAATTCGCAGCTCATTCGGCCAAATTTTACCGTAAAAATATTAAACGTACAGTACCATTTTTCATTTTACAGTAATGCATTGTAAAAACAAGCATCATCATTTTTTACGGTTACAAACTAGCAGCTTCATCACCTGTATTTTACCATAAAGATTTAAGAGGTACCAATTTTAAATGTACAGTAATGCACTGTAAAAACACACACACTAGATTTTACGGCAAAAAAAATGGCCGCCGAGTCACGAGAATGTCAACGTAAAAATAACAATGGTGCGGTAATGTTTTTCAATTTAGTTATGCACTGTAAAAAAAAAAAAAGAAGAAAAAAAAGTAGATTTTATGGTTAAAAACTAGCATTTTTCTGTAAAAAAAAAAAAAAAAGTCAGTATATTTTAAAATAAAAAAATGGCAGCTCAGTCGACAGAATTATACTTTAAAAATGTAATTGCATCGATTTTCCACTTAAAAACAGCCACCATAGACTTTTCGGTAAAAACAAACAAACTGGCAGCTCTTTCGGCCAAATTTTACCGTAAAAATAACAATGGTGCGGTAATGTTTTTCAATTTAGTTATGCACTGTAAAAAAAAAGAAGAAAAAAAGTAGATTTTATGGTTAAAAACTAGCATTTTTCTGTAAAAAAAAAAAAAAAAAAAAGTCAGTAGATTTTACAATAAAAAAATGGCAGCTCAGTCGACAGAATTGTACTTTAAAAATGTAATTGCATCGATTTTCCACTTAAAAACAGCCACCATAGACTTTTAGCCACCATAGACTTTTAGCCACCATAGACTTTTCGGTAAAAACAAACAAGTTCGCAGCTCATTCGGCCAAATTTTACCGTAAAAATATTAAACGTACAGTACCATTTTTCATTTTACAGTAATGCATTGTAAAAACAAGCATCATCATTTTTTACGGTTAAAAACTAGCAGTTTAATTACCAGTATTTTACCATGAAGATTTAAGAGGTACCAATTTTAAATGTACAGTAATGCACTGTAAAAACACACACACTAGATTTTACGGTTAAAAAAAATGGCCGCCGAGTGACTAGAATTTCACCGTAAAAATAACAATGGTGCGGTAATGTTTTTCAATTTAGTTATGCACTGTAAAAAAAGAAAGAAAAAAAAGTAGATTTTATGGTTAAAAACTAGCATTTTTCTGTAAAAAAAAAAAAAAAAAAGTCAGTATATTTTAAAATAAAAAAATGGCAGCTCAGTCGACAGAATTATACTTTAAAAATGTAATTGCATCGATTTTCCACTTAAAAACAGCCACCATAGACTTTTCGGTAAAAACAAACAAACTGGCAGCTCTTTCGGCCAAATTTTACCGTAAAAATATTAAACGTACAGTACCGCTTTTCATTTTACAGTAATGCATTGTAAAAACAAGCATCATCATTTTTTACGGTTACAAACTAGCAGCTTAATTACCAGTATTTTACCATAAAGATTTAAGAGGTACCAATTTTAAATGTACAGTAATGCAGTGTAAAAACACACACACTAGATTTTACGGCAAAAAAAATGGCCGCCGAGTCACTAGAATTTCACCGTAAAAATAACAATGGTGCGGTAATGTTTTTCAATTTACGGTTATGCACTGTAAAAAAAAAAAAAAAAAAAAAAAATGTAGATTTTATGGTTAAAAACTAGCATTTTTTCGGTAAAAACAAAAGTTTTAGCTTTTTCAATTTTCAGTAAGTTGGTGTAAAAACATTATAAATCTTGATGTACAGCTCAATTTTCTGCCATTAAATCTATAGGTGTATTTTTACAGTGCAGTAATAATGATATTAATAATAACATGAAATAAAACTGCCCCCGCAACCTTTGACTGTTTACTTTGAGATCCTCGCTGGAATAAAATTAGGTCTTGAAGGGAACTCTGGTCCATAAAGACATTTTGATGTGAAATATTGGGAGGTATGTCATGTAATATGTCATGAAAGCTCCTTAAAAGTTTGTTTTACAAAGTTATTGGATACATTTACGATGGAAAATACAACAAAATATGGAAATAATGTATGTTTTAAACCCAGCAGACAGCAATTAGGTTTGGAATATTTTCATGTAATAGATCATGAAATTCTTATTAAGCCATACTTTATGAATTTGTTATCTACGGTGAAGCCTCTAGTCCTGGCCTGGGCAATTATTTAGACTCGGGGCCAAATTGAGAGAAAAAAAATGTGTCTGGGGGCCGGTACATCTATTTTTAGGAACGTTAATACAAAACCTCACAATAATGTCTGATCGAATGCTAAGAACGTTATGACAGGCCGCCTTAAAAAACTGAATTTTAAATTTTTTTAACTGAAGAAGACACCCAGAATGTACATGAAAATAACTATGACGGATAAAACACTGAATATTGACAACATATGAACGTCAAACACTCTCTCGATCGACATATTTTACAATCAAGCAAAATGCAACAAACAGCGAAATATGAACGCATAGGGTAAAAAAAAAACCACCTACAATCTGATATATCTGGGGCCGTACTTATCAAGCTTCTTAGAATTACTCCTAAGAAGTCTGCTAAGAGTTGACTTAAGAGTAAATAAATTCTTCGCTGAAAGCTGCACTTAAAAGTTAGTTATCAAGCGTCTTACTCACACTTTCAGCAAAGTGTAGGACTGAATCTTAAATGTCACACTCAGAGCTGAATTACGACATTACTATGTGCCGTAAACGGAATTTTAGGTGACGTCATTTCTGTGTCCATAGAAATGACCAATCACGGAAGGGAATCCGTTGTCTAAGAATAAAGAAATATCTTGGAAATATTTAAGTGGACAATGGGAGTGTATATTTTGACAATAAACTACAAAATAATACAAAACAAACTAGTCCCCGCCGGCACTCACGCTACCGCTCCCTCTCTTCTATCGCCCACACACTCACTGACGTCACTCACCTCACGGCCACACACATACGCTACTGTCATAACATTTTCTTTCCAATTCATTAATTAGGCAACTAATTTGAAACTGGTGTGGGTGGCTCTAGATATACTAGCCCACTGCAGACACATGCAGAAATCAACAAGGAATCGAAAAGTATTAAATCTGTGACAAAAATAATATCCGCTCTGTCTAAACGATACCGTTTGATCAGCTGCTCGTCATCAAAAAAAAAAAAAACATTGTTCCGTTCCCTGAACGTTCGCGCACGTCTCTCTCGCCTCAGTACCATCCCCTGCTGGCAACTCCTAACCACTTAAGACACCTCTGAAGGTCTCTTAAATATCGATGAGAGTAGGAGTGATTCTTAGACTTAAGAACGTTGATAAAAAGCTTTTATTCTTAAGTTTGAGAGTAGGACTAAATTTCGCAAATTCTCAGGACTTAAGTGTAAAATGGCACTCTAAGAAGCTTGATAAGTACGGCCCCAGATCTAAGTTTTAGAACTTTGTTGTGAAAAAATCTCCTTCCGCGTCTGTCCCTGACACCCGCATTTCAGGCTGGCCGTGCTGGAAACACTCTGTGGAAACGCTCCCCACCTACACTGCTTGGTACCTCGTCTGATCTGCTGTGACTTGGATTACACAAATACAAAGCTGGGCCAATATTTTGACTCGGGGGGCCACATTGAGACAAAAAAATGTGTCTGGGGGCCAAAGTGTATGTGTGTATAAATTATATATACACATTTAGCTGTAAAAATCTGCTGTGTTTGGGTCCCTTTTTGTCCAGGAACACTAATACCAAAAGTCACAATGTCCGATAGAGTTCTAAAAGAAGTTATGACAGACCAACTCAAAAAAACGGAATGGAATTTTACAATTTTTTACTAAATGGGACACCCAAAATGTACATAAAAATAAAGAAAGTGTGATTTACAATATTAACTATGAACCATAAAACACTGAATATTAACAACATATCAACATATTTTACTCCTCCATAGTTGTGTATCTTTTACAATCAAGCAAAAACACAAAAATATGAATGCAAAGTGTAATAAACACCTACAATATGATATATTATCATTTTTATGCAGACATTTGTTGTAAAAATCTGCTTCCGCATCTGTTTTCGGGCTGGCTGCTCTGAAAACAAGCCCCGCCCACTCTGCTTTGTTCCTGGTCTGAGCTGCTGTGACCTAGATTACCGTAATAACTCCTATAACACTCAAAAGCGCAGATTTCAACCATTGAAATACTTTCTATAGTTCAAGACTTACGGTCATTTAAAAACATCACTGCACATCATAAACTTTTGATGTTAAAGGTCTAAAAAAATTATGTAGAACTTCCGGCGGGCCGGACTGAAAATCTTAATGGGCCGCGGGCCGTATTTTGCTCAGGTCTGCCATAATAACTAATTAGATTACCGTAGTAACTAGTATATCATGCAAAAGAGCAGATTCCAACCATTGAAATACTTTGTATAGTTGAAGACTTACGATCGTTAGAAAACATCACTGCACATCATAATGGAAGCTACACTTTCCCTCTTAAAGATCTAAGAAAATTATTTGGGAATGTCAGGCGGGCCAGATTGAAAAACATACACTACCGTTCAAAAGATTGGGGTCACATTGAAATGTCCTTATTTTTGAAGGAAAAGCACTGTACTTTTCAATGAAGATAACTTTAAACTAGTCTTAACTTTAAAGAAATACACTCTATACATTGCTAATGTGGTAAATGACTATTCTAGCTGCAAATGTCTGGTTTTTGGTGCAATATCTACATAGGTGTATAGAGGCCCATTTCCAGCAACTATCACTCCAGTGTTCTAATGGTACAATGTGTTTGCTCATTGGCTCAGAAGGCTAATTGATGATTAGAAAACCCTTGTGCAATCATGTTCACACATCTGAAAACAGTTTAGCTCGTTACAGAAGCTACAAAACTGACCTTCCTTTGAGCAGATTGAGTTTCTGGAGCATCACATTTGTGGGGTCAATTAAACGCTCAAAATGGCCAGAAAAAGAGAACTTTCATCTGAAACTCGACAGTCTATTCTTGTTCTTAGAAATGAAGGCTATTCCACAAAATTGTTTGGGTGACCCCAAACTTTTGAACGGTAGTGTAATTTGCCCAGATCTGGCATAGTCACAGGACAAAAATAGCAGTGCAAACGTTGGTGCCGAATGATTAGTTTTGACATTTAAAGGTATTGGAACGAGAGTACCGAACCAAATGAAGGTGAAACTGCTTCAAATGCTTTGCAAACTGCTCACTTTTGATTGACACTGTCAGACAAGTATTAATGAACAAAATATTCATTATCTTCTTTGTAGTTGTTCTCAACAATGACCACCAATAGGTCTCAAAGGAAGTTTGTTGAATGTTGGAATATATACATATATTTTTTTAATTGTATTTATTTTTGTCCTGTCCAGCTTCTCAGGCAAATCATATAGTTGATGTAGACGCCCATATCGGCTGTTCAGATTTACTTTACAAAAGAGAAGTGTGGGATACTTCTCTTGTTGCCTTATTTGGATTTGACTTTATTAAATGTATTTATATTATCATTTGGTGCAGCCGGGCCGGAGCAGGAGGGGATGGAAAGAGGAAAAAAAGGAAGACAGAAGGGGAAATTGTGGGGACAAGAGGGGGATTAGACAGAGAGACAAAAACAACAACAACAATAGAGCAACATCAGCAAATAGAATATGGACAAATATGATGGTAAAAGTGATAGCGAAGAAGCAGTTAGTACAACAAATATTAATACAGAAATGACAATGAGCATTATTACTAGGGTTGCGAATCTTTGGGTGTCCCACGATTCGATTCAATATCGATTATTGGGGTCACGATTCGATTATAAATCGATTTTTTCCGATTCAACGCGATTCTCGATTCAAAAACGATATTTTTCCGATTCAAAAGGTATCTCTATTCATTCAATACATAGGATTTCAGCAGGATCTATCCCAGTCTGCTGACATGCAAGCATTGATTGATTGATTGATTGAGACTTTTATTAGTAGGTTGCACAGTGAAGTACATATTCCGTACAATTGACCACTAAATGGTAACACCCGAATAAGTTTTTCAACTTGTTTAAGTCGGGGTCCACTTAAATTGATTCATGATACAGATATATACTATCCGATATACACTATCATCATAATACAGTCATCACACAAGATAATCACATTGAATTATTTACATTATTTACAATCAGGGGTGTGGAGGGTGGGGGGGTAGGATATGGACAGCAAGTAGTGGACATAGAGAGAGAGAGAGAGAGAGAGAGAGAGAGAGAGAGAGAGGGAGAGAGAGAGAGAGAGAGAGAGATCAGAAGGCATAAGAAAAAGTATCTGCATTTGATTGTTTACATTTGATTATTAGCAATCCGGGGAGGGTGTTAGTTTAGGGTTGTAGCTGCCTGGAGGTGTTCTTTTAGTGCGGTTTTGAAGGAGGATAGAGATGCCCTTTCTTTTACACCTGTTGGGAGCGCATTCCACATTGATGTGGCATAGAAAGAGAATGAGTTAAGACCTTTGTTAGTTCGGAATCTGGGTTTAACGTGGTTAGTGGAGCTCCCCCTGGTGTTGTGGTTATGGCGGTCATTTACATTAAGGAAGTAGTTTGACATGTACTTCGGTATCAGGGAGGTGTAGTGGATTTTATAGACTAGGCTCAGTGCAAGTTGTTTTACTCTGTCCTCCACCTTGAGCCAGCCCACTTTGGAGAAGTGCGTAGGAGTGAGGTGGGATCTGGGGTGGAGGTCTAGAAGTAATCTGACTAGCTTGTTCTGGGATGTTTGGAGTTTAGAGTAGTAGATTTTTGTAACAAGCTTTTATAATTGTAAAGGACAATGTTTTATCAACTGATTGCAATAATGTACATTTGTTTTAACTATTAAATGAACCAAAAATATGACTTATTTTATCTTTGTGAAAATTGGACACAAGTGTGTTGTCAAGCTTATGAGATGCGATGCAAGTGTAAGCCACTGTCACACTATTGTTCTTCTTTTTTTTTTTAAATAAATGTCTAATGATAATGTCAATGAGGGATTTTTAATCACTGCTATGTTGAAATTGTACACTACTATTGATACTGTTGTAGATAATATTCATTTTTGCTTCACTACTTTTGGTTTGTTCTGTGTGGTGTTTGTGTCTCCTCTCAATTGCTCTGTTTATTTGCAGTTCTGAGCGTTGCTGGGTCGGGTTTGCTTTTGGAATTGGATTGCATTGTTATGGTATTGCTGTGTATTGTTTTGTTGGATTGATTCATTTAAATTTTAAAAAAATTTAAAATAAAAAATAATAAAAAATTTTGAAAACTGAGAATCGATACTGAATCGCACAACGTGAGAATCGCGATTTGAATTCGAATCGATTTTTTCCCACACCCCTAACTATTACACTACAAATGGAGCAATACAAATACCATAGAAATATCGCTATTGATAATGAACAATACCATAATTTACCTCTATTATCAACAATACGGTTGTTCAAATGCAACAATACATATACGTAATGATAACTAGAGATACAAAAGAATGCAGACAAATGGAGGGGGAAGAAAGAGAAGCAACCTATATTAACCTTGTAGATTGTTATAGTACCAATAGGACCCATGACTGCTGCGCCAGGTCCACTCCTAACCACATTGTGAAGTATGCGGACGACCACGACAGTAGTGGGCCTCATCTGTGACAACAATGACATGGACTACAGGGAGGAGGTGAAACATCTGGTTGACTGGTGCGGAACCAACAACCTGGTCCTGAATGTCAACAAGACCAAGGAGATCATTGTTGACTCCAGGAAGCACCAGTCCAGCCACGCTCCACTCTACAGCGGTGGAGATGGTAAGAAGCACCAAGTTCCTGGGGTGCAGATAACTGACAATATAACCTGGTCCCTACACACCGGAGCTCTTGTAAAAAGAGCTCAGCAGCACATGCACTTTTTGCGTGGGATGAAAAGAGCACAGCTCCCTCCCCCCATTCTCAGCACATTCGACAGAGGCACTATAGAGAGCCTGCTGACCAACTGCATCTCTGTCTGGACTGGAGCCTGCAGTGCCTCAGACTGGAAGTCTCTCCAGAGAGTGGTGAGGACGGCGGAAAAGATCATCAGGACTCCTCTTCCTCCTATCCAGGAGATGGCAAAAAGCCGCCGCCTGACCAGGGCTCAGAAAATCTGCAAAGACTCCTCCCACCCCCCACCAAGGACTGTTTTCACTGCTGGACTCTAGAAAGAGGTTCCGCAGCCTCCGAAGCAGAACTCCAGGTTCTGTAACAGCTTCTTCCTCAGGCCGTAAGACTCTTGAACGCATCATAATTAAATTCAGTACAAAGTACAAAGAAGAAGAATTATGAGAAATACTTCTAACCTTATTAAAAATAAGATATTCTTCATCTCAGTATGTTAATAATGACCTGAATTAATTAATTACATACTATAAAACTGTTGTGTATACTAATTCATAGATGTTATTTTATTATATAAAAAGGTCAGTAAATGATTCTATATCATTGTAAACGCTTTGAAGTGGGAAAGGGGTAGGATTAAATAAGCTTTGCTTCTTCCTACTCCTTTTCGGGCCATGACGTAAAATGAAATGATATGAAATTGTGTGACGTATTAAGATGTAAGTGTGTTCATGTTCGAAATAAACTAAAGAAAGAAAGAAAGAAATTATCCCCCCCAAAATGGATTGACTCGCTGGAATAAAAAGACAATATAACATTCATCCATAAACGTGGACGCATGTGAAAAAGTGCAATATATTTATCTGTACAGTAATCTATTTATTTATTTATTTATATATATATATTTATTTATTTATTTATATATGCACCTTATTGATTTTTTATCCTGCACTACCATGAGCTTATGTAACGAAATTTCGTTCTTATCTGTGCTGTAAACAGGGGCGTCACTAGCTTTAAGGACAGGGGGGCTTAGCCCCCAGGAGATGCACAGGATGCAAACGAACGTAGCGCGCAAGAGCACAAAACTTCACAAACAGCTAATAAAGACTTAGAAATTAATCATTGTTATTATTATTATTTCAGTGGGTTTATTTTCAATGTGTGTTCAGTACAACAACAAACATGGGTTTGCACAGTGACATTTTGTTTACAGCATCAACAAGAAACAATTACTCGCATGATCCGTCAAGATACACTGATACACAATGAAAGTGGTGGCATTAGCCTCTATGTTATTCCATTCACAACAAAGAGGCTAATGCCACCACTTTAGCTCACAATACAATAATTGTTTGTTCCCAAATATTCTGAAGTTGCACAGATTACATTTGGGCACATATGTGATGGTTGTAAATTCAAGCCCCTGGAAATATTACTTAATTACTTGAATTAAAGTAATATCTGGATCGGGGATAATTTGGCTTGTTTACAATATATTTATATATATATACAGTATATTATGCAAGCCGTTAAGGAACTTAAATTAAGTCTGAATAGAAATGAGAAACTTGTATATATACTGTAAAAAAGAAAGACTTAAGAGTCCATCTGCTGATCTGAAAAAGAGCCAAAGCTGTCAAAGAGCTGAGGGACATCTTCAAAGTGCAATGCTGAAACAAATAATGCAAACAATAAAATGTAACGCCCAGGGCTTGAGATTAACATAGTCCCGTCGTCCCGGGGACGGTAAAAAAATGCACGGGACGAAATTAAACGCTCCCCGGGACGACGGCTTTTAACCATTTTTTTCTTTTCTTTTTATGCATTTATTCATTTTACATTTTTATATTAAATGTCTTGGTTTTTCCACCCTCTGAAAATCCTATGAAAATGTTTAACAAGCCATCCTATAATAATACAACAGCTATTAATGTAACAATACAATAAAACAAATATATTTAATTATGTTTTTTTCATTATTTTAACAATAGGCTAATGCAGGGGTCTCCAATGCGGTGCCCGCGGGCACCAGGTAGCCCGTAAGGACGAGATGAGTAGCCCGCCGGCCTGTTCTAAAAATAGCTCAAATAGCAGCACTTACCAGTGAGCTGCATCTATTTTTTAAATTTTATTTATTTACCAGCAAGCTGGTCTCGCTTTGCCCAACATTTTTAATTCTAAGAGAGACAAAACTTGAATAGAATTTGAAAATCCAAGAAAATATTTTAAAGACTTGGTCTTCACTTGTTTAAATAAATTCATTATTTTTTTTACTTTGCTTCTCATAACTTTCAGAAAGACAATTTTAGAGAAAAAATACAACCTTAAAAATTATTTTAGGATTTTTAAACACATATACCTTTTTGCCTTTTGAATTCCTTCCTCTTCTTTCCTGACAATTTAAATCAATGTTCAAGTAAATTTATTTTTTTTATTGTAAAGAATAACAAATACATTTTAATTTAATTCTTCATTTTAGCTTCTGTTTTTTCGACAAAGAATATTTGTGAAATATTTCTTCAAACTTATTATGATTAAAATTCAAAAAAAATATTCTGGCAAATCTAGAAAATCTGTAGAATCAAATTTAAATCCTATTTCAAGGTCTTTTGAATTTCTTTTAAAATTTTTGTTCTGGAAAATCTAGAAGAAATAATGATTTGTCTTTGTTAGAAATATAGCTTGGTCCAATTTGTTATATATTCTAACAAAGTGTAGATTGGATTTTAACCTATTTAAAACATGTCATCAAAATTTTAAAATTAATCTTAATCAGGAAAAATTACTAATGTATTGTAATTCGTGTTTTCTTCTCTTTTCAACTGTTCAATTAAGTGTAAATATCATTAAATATTAATAATAACATAGAGTTAAAGGTAAATTGAGCAAATTGGCTATTTCTGGCAATTTATTTAAGTGTGTATCAAACTGGTAGCCCTTCGCATTAATCAGTACCCAAGAAGTAGCTCTTGGTTTCAAAAAGGTTGGTGACCCCTGGGCTAATGTATATTACTTTGTATAGATTCTACAAGAAACACAAAACTTAAAAACTAAATTATTTACAATTGCAGACACAAGGTTCTTGTTCTGCAGTGCTGTGTGCTAATGTGCTTCGTACACCTGCAGGACCGCAAGCAAGGTTGCAGAAAAAATGCGGACTGGATTTTGAGTGATGTGGGCATTTTCTATATGAACAAGTGGAATAGATTGGATACCGACGCACTAAAGGGGCTCTCTACCTCACGCTATAAGTGAGGGGAAACTGAGTGAATAACGACAGGTTATATGATTATTTATTTTAACTCATATTCGGGCCACTTTATAATGAATATGTCGGCATGTATTTGCAAAAAAAAAAAAAAAAAAAAAAAAATTTTTTTTTTTTTTAAAAACACCAAATTATTTAGGGGGGCTTAAGAACATTTTAGGGGGGCTTGAGCCCCCCTAAAATAGGCCTAACAACGCCAATAGCTGTAAAGTTCAAATTTGAATGACAATAAAAAGGAAGTCTAAGTCCAAGCTAGGATAGAATATATTTTAGTCAACAAACAAGAAGCACAAATGCATGTGAAGAAAAAGGAGGAGGTGGTCCTTGCATCCTGGACCTCAAGGCTCAACTTGTGCATGGAGTGCAAGGCACACACACACACACACACACACACTCTCTCTCTCTCTCTCTCTCTCTCTCTCTCTCTTGTATTTGTTACCTTCTTGAGACCTGAGAAAAATGCCTCCCTCTTTAGGACCAGCCTTTCTAGATATATAAAGATGTGTATTTACAACATTAATAATATATACATACTATGCAAATATAAAAAAGCTTGTCGTGAAAAATGAGTTGGAATTTCACAAGAAAAAGGTCACAATTTCACAAGAAAAACTTAGAATTTCGGCAGTATTATAATAAAAGTCGTCATTTTACTCAAAATGTTACAAAAAAAACCGGAACATTTGTGCAATGTTATGATAGAAGTTGGAATTTCACTCGACAAAAGTCACAATTTTATAAGAAAACTTTAACATTTTGGCAATATTATAATAATCGGAATTTTGCTTGGCAAAATGATGACAAAAGTCATGATTTTACTTAAACAATGTCACTATTTTACAAGAACAACAAAAAAATTGGCAATATTGTGATAAAAGTCCGAATTTTATATGACAAATGTCACCGTTTTGCCTTAAAAAGCAATCATTTTACATTAAAAAAAAGTAATAATTCCACAAGAAAATATTGCAATATTACAGAAAGAATATGAGAAATTGTTCCCAATTTTATAAGACAGAAGTCGACACACTGTGAGAAAAAGACTGATTTTAGTTCTCTTTTTTTTTTTTTTTACAAGAAAAGCTAAAAATGTTGGCAATTTTATGGAAAGAGTCGTAATTTTACTCGACAAAAGTCACAATTTTATAAGAAAACTTTAAAATTTCGGCAATACTATAATAATAATTGGAACTTTACTCTGCGAAATGACACACACACACACACACACACACACACACACACACACACACACACACACACACACACACACACACACACACACACACACACACACACACACACACACACACACACCACTTGCAAAGTAAATATAAAGAAGGATAAAGACTTACATTAGTGTAGAGACCACAGTCCATGTCCGCAGCCTCGGACAGCTCGCTGAGGTTCCGGTCCCAATGCATGAAGGCTTCGGTGGAGTCCAGGATCTCCATGGTCCTGCTGGGTCCTCCTCCGGCACAACAAACAAGAAAAGTTCTTCCGCGGTAAACTTTTTGCTGCAACGGGAAGCCGACAGCACAAATTGCGTTAATGGAGCAAGAACACCCGGGTGCTTTTGTTGATCATCTCCTTTTGACGTCTTCAACATCAACACACACTTTTCCTGCCGTTTGTCCTTCCTTGTCTCTCCTCCTCTTCTTCTTCTTCCTCACGGACCAGACCGACTGGAATGTGTGGGCGGGGTCACGCCGAGCGAGAAAGTGCGACATCGACCATCAAAACTGTTTAAAAGGAGGTCTTAGTCTTATCTAACTTACATCCAAAGTGAGACACACAAGTTACTTTTAGTGTTTAGTTAGTTCCAGCTGTTTGTTAAACTCCTGCAAATATGTAGAGATATTGGAGCGTTTCCGGTTTCAAATACAAGCCTTCACGAAACCTTCATTTCGCGACGCGACGAAGCAGTCTTTTACGGATAAAAAAAGTGAACTTAACACGAACATAACGTTGATTAGTCTACTTTAAATGACAAATTGGGAGTAAATCGTATTTAAATGTCGCCAATCGAAGCTCTTGTTTATCAAAGTACCGGTCTGATCTGGAAGGACCTTAAGACGGACAGACGAACCAGCCAATGAGGAGAGAGTTTGCCATTTTCCTCCAGCCAATGAGGGGAGGCCAAGAATACTAGTTGACGATAGCCCGCCTCCTCTAGTGAAAGTATTAAGTAGCAGCTCTGTCGCGGATAAACGTTTTAATTGTGCAAAAATGTGTGGATTTTGTCAACGCTTGGGGATAATGTCAAAAAAATTAAATGGTTCAGAAATACCGTTTACGGAAAATAAAGCAGAACACGTTTTGATAAATTAAACCAGAAACAACATTGCTTAGTAACAACTTGGATTTTCTTAACAGAACAGATAAGCGCCGAAATGTTGCACATCCATCCATCCATTTTCTACCGCTTGTCCCTTTTGGGGTCGCGGGGGGTGCTGGAGCCTATCTCAGCTGCTTTCGGGCGGAAGGCGGGGTACACCCTGGACAAGTCGCCACCTCACCGCAGGGCCAACACAGATAGACAGACAACATTCACACTAGGGCCAATTTAGTGTTGCCAATCAACCTATCCCCAGGTGCATGTTTTTGGAGGTGGGAGGAAGCCGGGGTGCCCGGGGGGAACATGCAAACTCCACGCAGAAAGATCCCGAGCCCGGGATTGAACTCAGGACCTTCGTATTGTGAGGCACATGCACTAACCCCTGTTGCACCGTGCTGCCCTATTTGTTGCACATAATCATTAAAATGTTAATGACAAAAATGTTTACCCTTTTCAAACTTCAGATTCACCAACTACTATAAGAGTTATTTAATGAATGTGTTTGATGCCATATTTAAGAACAATGACATCACACACATTTCTATGTTGTGTTGTCGAGGCGACAAAACGTAACTGTGATATTTTGTACACAAACCACGATGCAAAGGGAAAGAAGTATACATTCGTAGCACATGTACTACACATTTGTATTACTGTACATGTACACGTACTACACGAAGTAACGGACTGTGACTTTTCCCACCAGGTGGAGGCGCTACAGTCAAACGGCGCTCGAGTGACGCTTCAAAGTCTTTCCCAAAAACGGTCCCAGTGGTGTCCCGGTCCTCAGTCTTTTTTGGTACAGACACAAAGTAGAAAAATAAACTGTGTCCGAGGCCTTCAGACTCTGTCGCGAACATTGTCGCTCAGGAAGATTATGTTGTCTGAAAAAAAACAAAGGGACGTTTGTTAGCTTGTTCAGCGCTAAAGCGTACGTCCAACACATATTTCTGCAAACCTGCAATGATGGTCGTAGCCTGACGTCTCACTTGGTTCTTGTCCACATACTCGCCATAGTCCAACTTGCCTTCCACTAGAATCCTGGCCCTGCAAGACATGATGCAGGGTTTAATGGGGGGCCAACTGCCACCTCCTGGGGTGCTTCATACCCTTTCTTGACATATTGGTAGGCCACGTCCCTCAAACCAGGTTTGAACACAGATACGCGATGCCAAGTGGTCTTTTGGCTGATGTCACCTGGAGATTAAAACAAAATTAATCTGCAAATTTAACCACCAGAGAGAAGACAACGCAACACATGACATGACACAAATGTCACAAGTTCCCTGCTCTCAGCACCAATATATACATGTATAATGTATAATACCTACTCAGTGGCCTAGTGGTTAGAGTGTCCGCCCTGAAATCGGTAGGTCGTGAGTCATACCAAAGACTATAAAAATGGGACCCATTATCTCCCTGCTTGACACTCAGCATCAAGGGCTGGAATTGGGGGTTAAATCACCAAAAATGATTCCCGGGCGTGGCCACCGCTGCTGCTCACTGCTCCCCTCACCTCCCAGGGGGTGATCAAGGCTGATGGGTCAAATGCAGAGACTAATTTCGCCACACCTAGTGTGTGTGTGACAATCATGGCTACTTTAACCTAATATGCATGTACTTCGTTGTGTCCTTGAGCAAGACACTTCACCCTTGCTCCTGATGGGTCGTGGTTAGGGCCTTGCATGGCAGCTGACGCCATCAGTGTGTGAATGTGTGTGTGAATGGGTGAATGTGGAAATAGTGTCAAAGCGCTTTGAGTACCCTGAAGGTAGAAAAGCTATACAAGTATAACCCATTTACCATTTATTTATTTATAATAACCTCTTACAATTCCCAATGCATTTGACTTTTTTTTTTCATGTACACATTAATAGATAACTTACTTTGAAATCATAAGTAAAGGTGACAAGCAGATATTTTAAGTATTTATCTTTACAAAAATATTTTTGTGAGACAGTTTATAATATTTTGCATTATCATAGTATTCAACTTTCAAAGATATGCATTTTTTTCTGTCAAACTTAAAATACACTATGCATTTATTAAAAAACAACAACAACAACACCACAGCTGGAGGGAAGTTACTAACGTAATGATTTTGAGCAACAGTGACATCTAGCGGTGAAAAATCTGAACTACAAAAACTTCACTTTTTTTTATTATTGTTAAGTCATTACTCATGTCGACAAGCACTTTTTTAAATTAAAGTTAAAGTTAAAGTACCAATGATTGTCACACACACACTAGGTGTGGTGAAATTTGTCCTGTGCATTTGACCCATCCCCTTGATCACCCCCTGGGAGGTGAGGGGAGCAGTGGGCAGTGGGCAGCAGCGTAGCCGCGCCCGGGAATCATTTTTGGTGATTTACATTTACATTAAATTAATGTAATTAACTCATATTAGTAGTAGTAATGAAAAATAGCAACGCTTTACACATATGTATTTAAGTCAGTATGACATGATGCCATTGATAAATTTGGAGCGCCACAAATAGATTTGGTGCTAAGTGTTGCCCTTGTAAGAAAAGACATTGTGTGAATGTATAGCGTGTCCTTGCCAACCCCGTACATGCTAGACGGCATCGTGACGCTGCTTTACCGCACGTCACATGGCAGAGAACCACAACGCACTCTTTTAAATTCTGATTTACAGAAAAGTGACGGGCGACACATCGAGCTACTTTTTCTGGCGCTGTTGGACAACCGTGATCGGTACCTTTCATATTTGAACCAATACCGTACAGATTCACGGTACTTAAAGGCAGTGTTTTTCAACCTTTTTAGAGCCAAGGCACATTTTTTGCGTTGAAAAATTCCAGAGGCACACCACCAGCAGAAATCATTAAAAAACAAAACTCAGTTGACAGTAAAAAGTCCTTGTCGCAATTGTTGGATATGACTTTAAAGCATAACCAAGCATGCATCACTATAGCTCTTGTCTCAAAGTAGGTGTACTGTCAACACCTGTCACATCACACCCTGACTTATTTGGACTTTTTTGCTGTTTTCTTGTGTGTAATGTTTTACTTCTTGTCTTGCGCTCCTATTTTGGTGTTTTTTTCTCTTTTTTTGGTATTTTCCTGTAGCAGTTTCATGTCTTCCTTTGAGTGATATTTCCCGCATCTACTTTGTTTTAGCAACCAAGAATATTTCAGTTGTTTTTATCCTTCGTCGTGGGGACATTGTTGATTGTCATGTCATGTTCGGATGTACATTGTGGACGCCGTCTTTGCTCCACAGTAAGTCTTTGCTGTCGTCCAGCATTCTGTTTTTGTTTACTTTGTAGCCAGTTCAGTTTTAGTTTGGTTCTGCATAGCCTTCCCTAAGCTTCAATGCCTTTTCTTAGGGGCACTCACCCTTTGTTTTTTTAATTTTTGGATTAAGCATTAGACACCTTTTTACCTGCACGCTGTTTCCGACATCTACAAAGCTGCCACCTACTGATATGGAAGAGTATTACACGGTTACTCTGCCGAGCTCTAGACAGCACCGACACTCAACAACAACACATCATTTGGATGTCGTTGTGGCTTGTGCAGCCCTTTGAGACTTTTGTGATTTAGGGTTATATAAATAAACATTGATTGATTGATCATTTGCAGACTATAATTACTGGTTTGCAAATATTTTTACCCCAAATAGGTGAAATTAGATCATCTCCCACGGCACACCAGACTGTATCTCATGGCACACAGTGGTTGAAAAACACTGCTTAAAAAGGTACCAATTTTCTGTACTTTGGTACCAATTTTCTGTACTTTTGTGTGTTCATGAAATCTCTTTTTTTTTTATTTAACATTGCGCTGCTTATGCTAACAGTGCTGTCCAGTTGCGGGGATGTGAGCACCCACATTTCTATCAGCTTGAAGTGCTGTCATGCAAACACTGAAATAAAAATGTGAACATCAGGACTACCTGTCCTGCAATTGGGTGCATTTCTACACTATATTTTACCTTTACATTTATTCCATCTATCAACCTCTTTTGGCTGTCTTTTAGACACTTACACTACCGTTCAAAAGTTTGGGGTCACCCAAACAATTTTGTGGAATAGCCTTCATTTCTAAGAACAAGAATAGACTGTCGAGTTTCAGATGAAAGTTCTCTTTTTCTGGCCATTTTGAGCGTTTAATTGACCCCACAAATGTGATGCTCCAGAAACTCAATCTGCTCAAAGGAAGGTCAGTTTTGTAGCTTCTGTAACGAGCTAAACTGTTTTCAGATGTGTGAACCTGATTGCACAAGGGTTTTCTAATCATCAATTAGCCTTCTGAGCCAATGAGCAAACACATTGTACCATTAGAACACTGGAGCTGGAAATGGGCCTCTATACACCTATGTAGATATTGCACCAAAAAGCAGACATTTGCAGCTAGAATAGTCATTTACCACATTAGCAAAGTTAAGACTAGTTTAAAGTTATCTTCATTGAAAAGTACAGTGCTTTTCCTTCAAAAATAAGGACATTTCAATGTGACCCCAAACTTTTGAACGGTAGTGTACATGTCCCATGTAATGTACATCAGAATTTGTAAGTTTTTTTTAGTAGATAGTAACTGAGATAGGCTCCAGCACCCCCCGCGACCCCGAAAGGGATAAGCGGTAGAAAATGGCTGGATGGACATGTATTTAATAAATAGCAATTATCCACTGACTTTTGTATTGTGCCTGAATGTTTTTTGTGCGGCCCTTTGTGTCAGTGACCCCTAGTGTACGTGGGGTCTACCTGATGCACTGGTCTCGGCATCTCCTGTGCGCCACATTTCGTTGGTTGCCATGGAGAAGATGGTGACGGGGTTGCGACCCTCCACTTGTCTCATCACAGGGTCCTGACCCACTCGGCCCAGCAGCTGCACGCGGTTTATTGCTGCAAAAAAAGACACTTTTCTTTCTAAATGTGTCCATAAATGACTGTAAATGAATGTATGAGGTATATTTACATCTCTCCAGGATGAGGCTGGACTCGGTGGTGTTGTTCCTCACCAGCTGTCTGAAGACCTGCAAGAGTCATGAACAAATTTATTATTTTAACATCAACACTACGTTCTTATTCTTGATCAATCCAAAGCGTGCTCCAACCCACCTGTGCTGAAGCCCTTCTCAACATGTTCTCAATATTTTGCCGACAGCTTGGAGGGAAGCCTTAGTTTGGGTTTGTACTTGGAATATCTGCATACATGAACATTATAATCATCTCATTTGTTTTTATTCATCTCCTTCTTTGATGTGCATTTTTGATCAATAGACAATTAAACTTTAGCAACAAAACACATATTTACACATCTATGCTTGAGAAGGAACGGGATGAAGAAAATCTTATCTGCCCCCTTCAACATAATAAGTAGTTAATGGATAGCCCAGATTCACAAGCATACAAACCAAACAAATACATCCAAATATAATGAAAACAAACAAAAAAAAAACAAGTGCAAAACTTCATGAAGTATAAACCGAACAAAAAAAATATACACCTCACAGGAGAAAAAAAAAATCGGTCTAAGCCTGAGGCCGAGGGAAAAAACAACTCATAGCCATAGCACACATACCTCTTACACACCAACCATCAAAGTTTAGAATAGAATAGAAAAGTACTTTATTGATCCTTGGCGGAAATTCCCAACCACAGTTCGCTCACAATAGACCAGTGTTTTTCAACCACTGTGCCGCGGCACACTAGTGTGCCGTGAGATATTGTCTGGTGTGCCGTGGGAAACTATGCAACTTCACCTAATTGGTCCAAAAAATATATTTTGCAAATCAATAATTATAATCTGCTAATAATGTGCCATTGTCTAGTGTCTGTGCTGTGTAGAGCTTGGCAGGGTAACCATGTAAAACTCCTAATCGGTAGGTGGCAGCAGGTAGTTCATTGCTTTGTAGAAGTCGGAACGCATCGAGGATGGTTTGTCGTGATCCCAATATGCAGAGCACAGCGGGAGACAGCGTGCAGGTAAAAAGGTACGTAACGCTTAAACCAAAAATGAACAAAAGGCAAGTCCCGCTAGGAAAAAGGCACTGAAGCATAGGGATGGCTATGCAAAACAAAAGTAAACAAAAACAGAATGCTGGACGACTGCAAAAACTTACAGCGTGTGGAGCAGAGACGGCGTCCACAAAGTACATCTGAACATGACATGACAATCAACAATGTCCCCACGAAGAAGGATAGCGTATGCACAACTTAAATAGTCTTGATTGAGAAAACAAAGCAGGTGCGGGCAATAGCACTCAAAGGAAGGCGTGAAGCTGCAACAGGAAAACACCAACAAAACAGGAAGGGTCACCAAAATAACATCGCAAGACAGGAACTAAAGCACTACACCCAGGAAACAACAACAAACTCAAAATAAGGCACGACAACCTGGTGGAGTTTCATTTTTTAACCTTTTCTGCTGGTGGTGTGCCTCTGTATTTTTTTTAATTAAACAAATGTGCCTTGGCTCAAAAAAGGTTGAAAAACACTGCAATAGACAATAAACACTTACCGGTAGGTATTTTTTACATGTGAATAATATAAGTAGTCTATTGTACAGCATTATTCTCATGTGAATAATATAAATACAGTCTATTATACAGCATTATTCACATGTGAATAATATAAATACCGTATTTTTCGGAGTATAAGTCGCACTGGAGTATAAGTCGCATTTTTTGGGGAAATGTATTTGATAAAACCCAACACCAAGAATAGACATTAGAAAGGCAATTTAAAATAAATAAAGAATAGTGAACAACAGGCTGAATAAGTGTACGTTATATGAGGCATAAATAACCAACTGAGAACGTGCCTGGTATGTTAACGTAACATATTATGGTAAGAGTCATTCAAATAACTATAACATATAGAACATGCTATACGTTTACCAAACAATCTGTCACTCCTAATTAAGGCTGCAGCTAACGACTATTTTTCTATCGATTAATCTATAGATTATTTTTTTGATTAATCGGTTAATCTATAGATTATTTTTCCGATTAATCTATAGATTATTTTTCCTTTTACCGATTATTTTTTTTATTTAAAATGAAGATGAAAAAATAAATGTAGGCCGTTTTTTTCAAAAGGCATGGCTTTTATTTACAAAAAAAAAGAAGTATGGCCACTCAGTCAACATTGACAACAACATGACTAAATATTCTGTAACAATGTAAACATTTAAAACTTTTAACATTTAACAAAATTAAAAGTAGCTTATTTGCTTTTTAATGTGCAAATATAAAAGTAAACATCCAGTGCAAATCTTAATATTCTGCAATAGTATAATCATTTACAAAAGTAAAAGTATTGCTTATTTTGCTTTAAAATGTGCAAAAATAAAGATAAACATCCAATACAAAAAAGTGCAAAACGAAATATTCTGTAACACGGTGTAAACATTTCAACAAAAGTGAAAGTATTGCTTATTTGCTAAAATGTGCAAAAATAAAGATAAACATCCAATACAAAAAAGTGCCAATCTAAATATTCTGGAGCACTGTAAACATTAAGTATTGCTTTTAAAATGTGCAAAATAAACATCCAGTCCAACACAGTACACAATAACCAATTCTACTCATTCCAGTGAGTGACTAACAGTTGTAATGAAGAAAGGTTAGCATGTCTACATGCTCTGGTTCTTTTCTTGTTTACAATATTCCCAGCAGCAGAAAATAGGCGCTCAGAAGGGGTCGATGTGGCTGGAACTGAGAGGTAATTAGCCTTCACCTCAAGCCAGGACTGCGAGTGAGCTGAGCTGCAGTTTAAGTTTCTAGAAGGTCAACGGGCTCATAGTGATGTTACTAGTAGTTGACTGGGAGGTGTTTATTATCATTTGGGGAGAGTCCGCTGCCTGATGCTCACCTGCTAAACACCTATCTGCTTGACTTTGAAACGCTGACTACATGCGCTCTGAATACGCACTGCTGATTGGCTGATAACGTTTTGAATACGCACTGCTGATTGGCTGATAATGCTTTCTGTGTACCAATCAGATGGTTGTGTGGGTGGGACAATGCTGTGTGCAGAGACAGAAGCAGAAGGAGCAAAGCAGCTTGTTAAGACTTTAGCTTTAGCTTAGAAACTCGTTCGGTACACCCCCGTACCGAACCAAAAGCCCCGTACCGAAACGGTTCAATACAAAACACGTACCGTTACAACCCTAGCAGATACAAATGACACATTCATGTTTTTGTGCAATGATGACAACGTATGCTCACGCGGACGATTGACTAGTTGATGGTTGATGGTTTTCTTTTCAAATTTTTGTTCATAGCCGTTGTGCTGCTATGATAGGCCAGTGTGCATACAACAACATTATTAGGCTGTGTATTGAAATACTCCCACACTTTTGACGACTTTTGGCGTGATTTTTTCCCCCTCGCTCGCACCGTCTGCTTTGCGGTCCGCCATGACGGTAGTGTGACGTAAATATGCGACACATTTACGTAACCAATGACGTCGACGCGTCGTTTCAGCCTTACTCCTAATCACTAAATCCCATGAAATCTTACACGTCTAGTCTCTTACATGAATGAGCTAAATAATATTATTTGACATTTTACGGTAATGTGTTAATAATTTCACACATAAGTCACTCCTGAGTATAAGTCGCACCCCCGGCCAAACTATGAAAAAAACTGCGATTTTTAGTCCGAAAAATACGGTAGTCTATTATACAGCATTATTCACATGTGAATAACATACATACTGTCTATTATACAGCATTATTCACATGTGAATAATATAAATACAGTCTATTATACAGCATTATTCCATCCATCCATCCATTTTCTACCGCTTCTCCCTTTTGGGGTCGCTGGAGCCTATCTCAGCTACAATCGGGCGGAAGGCGGGGTACACCCTGGACAAGTCGCCACCTCATCACAGACAGCATTATTCACTTGTGAATAATATAAATACTGTATTATACAGCATTATTTACATGTGAATAATATAAATACAGTCTATTATACAGCATTATTCACATGTGAATAATATAAATACAGTCTATTATACAGCATTATTCACATGTGAATAATATACATTATACATTTACAGTACATGTACGGTCAAAAGGAACATATGCATTATACATTATACCGTTTATAACATTGCTTAATATTCTCCAGATTGTCTTATTGAGTATCCAAACACCACAAAATTATGTTTTTAAGCAGATAAAAAGGAACACGTGTGTGCTTCAGCCCATCACACAAAGTCGTACAGCAGCAGTGGCAATGAGGCAGTTTCCCGCCATGGATTAAAAAAACACACGACACAAATTGACGTTTTTGTATTAAATTGTAACATCAGATTACAAAGTTATATTTTACACGGTGTAAACCTGCCAGAAGAAAAATAAGTTGTAAACTTACAGAGAGCTGCGCGTTGGGTAAGGTAACCTAGCAGTACTTCCGGTCCGTCGGCGATAAAACCCCTGCCAGCAACTTTGCTACAAACAACTTAGGTTCCGTTTCTTTAAAAAAAAAAAAGTACATCAATAAATGTTATTTTTGGTGCTAACGTTTTGTATCGAACGTACTACATTCGTTTTACACATCAAAGCACTGCACTTAGTGATACTAGGATTCTGACAAAACGTTTTTTGTATGTCGTATTTGAAACTGAGACGGTCTGTCTTGTATCTTTGAGTTATCCTTATGTAACCGAGGGTTTATATATGTCGCCTGTACTGGATAAAACTACAAAATAACAAACACGGAGGCTCCAGTTTTACACGAGGACCACTTTATTTCATTTTTTTTATTATTATTATTATTTTTATAAACCTTTATGTATACATTTCAACATTTACAAACAGTTGATAAATAATAATCAAAGTAAGTACAAAACAGTACAAAACAGCGCCAGGGGAGAGCATCATCATTTTCACAGCTTTTTGGTTGTTAGAGGTAGAGAGTGTTTTAACGTAGAGTTCTAATTATTTTTTAAAGGCACAAAAAAACAGGTCGTGTACTTTATTTCGTTTGTTTTCAAAACTCCGCTCCACCACAGCGTGTCACCACTTCCGCTCTTAGCGCCTTCAAAATAAGAGCTCAAGGCATATACTGTATAACAACAGGAACTTAACATCACAAAGAGGCAAGTCCATAAAAATAGGTTACATACCTCCCCTCCTACAAAAAGAAACGTCCTCGTTCCAACACAATAACAGGATAAGTGCAAAAACAACACAGGCAGTTAAAACAATAAAAACGCATTAATCTGTCTGTTCCCCCAAATATACAGAGCCTCACACACACAACAAAAATACTATATGCATGTTCCCCTCACACCACTGCGCAGTCCCAATGCAACCGAGGGTTTATATATGTCGCCTATACTGGATAAAACCACAAAATAACAAACACGCGGGCTCCAGTTTTACACGAGGACCACTTTTATATCGTTTGTTTTCAAAACTCCGCTCCACCACAACGTGTCACCACTTCCGCTCTTTGCGCCTTCAAAATAACAGCTCAAGGCATATACTGTATAACAGCTTATAACAGGAACTTAACATAACAAAGAGACACGTCCATAAAAATAGGGGTTTAAACAGGGGTTTAAAATGAATGGAATCATGCATGCAGTTAATAACCTGCGATTAATCTTGACAAATTGAAATTCAAGTGTGATGCATCTGATTTTAAAAATATGTCAGGACTAATAAATGTATAATAATCTCATACAATTGCCTATGCCTTTTTTATTTGATTTTTTATGTACGTATTAATGGATAACCTACTTTGAAATCATAAGTAAAGGTGACAAGCAGATATTTAACTATTATATAAATATTTTTGTAATACAGTACATAGTATATTCAAGTTTCAAAGATATGCATTTTTTTTCTGTCAAACTTAATAGACAAAATGCATTTATTGTTATTTTTAAGTGTTATTATTTACACATTTTTTATCCCAGGCTTTCGCAGGCCACATAAAACGACTAAAAGATCGAGCCTGAGTGTGTGACCGACACTATATGGCACACAACTAATTATAACTTGTTTTCCTCACCATACAGTATGTAAATATATGTATTGTTATTTTCATTTCCTTTATAATGACTTGCTAATTAATCTAAAATGCTGCTTTTGTTGCTATGGCTACATTTGAGGGGATAGTAATGGTTGAAATAGAGGTCAGTATTATTAATACTATTAACATTAAAATTATTTATTTATTTACAGACATACTTTTGTATTACATTATTGTTTCTTTTGTTAATATCAGAGTCCCTGGAAGCGCACAGCTTATGGACCCCCTTAGGGACCCCCAGTTAAAATATACATCATCATAGAATATACAAAATACAAGACAATAGAACTCCTTTCAAAATCTACCCACCAAATGTCATACCAATCTACCAAAGAAGGAATCTTTAAATCCATCAAAACAGTTTCCATATCTTATTATTTAAATGTGATTAAAAGGTCGCATCTTGAAGATGTGCGATCATTCGGTCCTACAGGCTACAATAAAGCTTGTACACTTTAGATCAGGGGTGTCCAAACTTTTTCCACTGAGGGCCGCACACTGAAAAATCAAAGCAAGCGGGGGCCATTTTGATATTTTTTTTTATTTTAAAAACCAATACAATATATGTATAAAAAAATATACATTAAGGCCTCCACTCAGGCTTGATCCCGGGGACCCCAAAGGGTTTTGGTCCAAAAAATATTTAAAATGTGTCATTATTCAGTATTATTATCTCTAGATCAACATTAGGTCTATCTGTCAATATAACGTTTTTAAACATTTAAGTCGTATGCTCTTTTTGTCAAAAAAAACAACTGTTTTTTTTATGGAAAAAACACAAAATATGCAATATTTTCACTCAATAACATTTTTAAGAGGAATATTTCCGATTATATAATAATTGGAGCCTTAAAAAGGGCAATAACTCATAACACCATTGATTTTAATTCATTATTATTTTTTGAGCGATGACACTTAAAAACAAATCACACAAAAATTATTGGGGAACCAAAAGGGTCCTACTCATTAAAGTGTTAAAAAATAAATTGTAATTTTTTTTTACTGTTTACTTTTAACACAATAATCTCGAGATCAACTTCAGATCCAGCCGTCAATTATACGTTGTATTGTTGTTTAGCAACATTTTCTTGTTACATTTCGCCTGCTTGCTCTTTCATACCACTTTTTATGTTTTCAATTTTTTTAATCGGATTTTAAAATGGGCTGTGGGGCCGTTAAAAAATGACCTGTGGGCCGCACTTTGGACATCCCTGCTTTAGATGATTCCCTCTTAATAAAGGTTTACATAGTGTAGTAATGAGGATTGTCAGTACTGTATTATTACTGTTTATTTCACAAACGTGTTGTTAGGAATATTGATACCATATTAGTCGACACGAACAGGAAACAATACGTGAAGCGAGGCGAACACACACGTCTACCACGCTAAATATATCCTGTGGTGTACCTCAGGGATCAATACTAGGACCAAAATGATGGTGCTGAGGACTCATCAGACAAACGTTTGTTCTCGACTTTTCAGTCTCTCCCGATACTCCTCCTCCTCCTCCTCCTGCACCCGGCCGCTCACTGTTAAAGACAACAGATGATTAGATTAACACGTACCACCTGTGAAATCTAATCACCTGCCAGCTGTGTCTCGCCGTCAGCACATGCCCCGCCCCTACCCAATGCTGCTCGTCCTCAGCACCATGGACGGCGGCGGTGCAAGCGCGCTGGCCACACCTCCCTCCACAAACGGTGTTACAAAAAAGATCAGTTAGAATAATACATAATGTTGGATATGGAGAACATACAAACCCTTTATTTATTGAATCAAAAATACTGAAATTCCACGACATAGTGAATTTACAAACAGCTAAAATTATAACCTGCTAGCCAAGAATATACAACAAAGTAGAGAAAAATTAAATTTAAAACATTTGCGTGCACGTACAACACTGAAGACCTTCAGTATATCAGTATGTGGAATTAAATGATGGAATGGATTAAGCAAAGCAATCAAACAAAGTACTGATATGATCCACTTCAAGAAACTCTTCACACTTAAAGTGTTTACAAAGTACAAAGAAGAAGAATCATGACAAACATTCTGGATTTATTTCATCCATCCACTCAGATGAAGTGCTGGCTGTCCAAAGTCAGGACCCGGGGTGGACCGCTCGTCTGTGCATCGGTTGGGGACGTCTCTGCACTGCTGACCTGTCTCCGCTCGGGATGGTCTCCTGCTGGCCCCACTATGGACTGGACTCTCACACTATTATGTTAGATCCACTATGGACTGGACTCTCACTATTATGTTAGATCCACTATGGACTGGACTCTCACACTATTATGTTAGATCCACTATGGACTGGACTCTCACACTATTATGTTAGATCCACTATGGACTGGACTCTCACTATTATGTTAGATCCACTATGGACTGGACTCTCACTATTATGTTAGATCCACTATGGACTGGACTCTCACACTATTATGTTAGATCCACTATGGACTGGACTCTCACTATTATGTTAGATCCACTATGGACTGGACTCTCACACTATTATGTTAGATCCACTATGGACTGGACTCTCACTATTATGTTAGATCCACTATGGACTGGACTCTCACACTATTATGTTAGATCCACTATGGACTGGACTCTCAGTATTATGTTAGATCCACTATGGACTGGACTCTCACTATTATGTTAGATCCACTATGGACTGGACTCTCACACTATTATGTTAGATCCACTATGGACTGGACTCTCACACTATTATGTTAGATCCACTATGGACTGGACTCTCACTATTATGTTAGATCCACTATGGACTGGACTCTCACTATTATGTTAGATCCACTATGGACTGGACTCTCACACTATTATGTTAGATCCACTATGGACTGGACTCTCACTATTATGTTAGATCCACTATGGACTGGACTCTCACACTATTATGTTAGATCCACTATGGACTGGACTCTCACTATTATGTTAGATCCACTATGGACTGGACTCTCACACTATTATGTTAGATCCACTATGGACTGGACTCTCAGTATTATGTTAGATCCACTATGGACTGGACTCTCACACTATTATGTTAGATCCACTATGGACTGGACTCTCACTATTATGTTAGATCCACTATGGACTGGACTCTCACTATTATGTTAGATCCACTATGGACTGGACTCTCACTATTATGTTAGATCCACTATGGACTGGACTCTCACACTATTATGTTAGATCCACTATGGACTGGACTCTCACTATTATGTTAGATCCACTATGGACTGGACTCTCACTATTATGTTAGATCCACTATGGACTGGACTCTCACTATTATGTTAGATCCACTATGGACTGGACTCTCACTATTATGTTAGATCCACTATGGACTGGACTCTCACACTATTATGTTAGATCCACTATGGACTGGACTCTCACTAGTATGTTAGATCCACTATGGACTGGACTCTCACTATAATGTTAGATCCACTATGGACTGAACTCTCACATTATGTTAGATCCACTATGGACTGGACTCTCACTATTATGTTAGATCCACTATGGACTGGACTCTCACTATTATGTTAGATCCACTATGGACTGGACTCTCACACTATTATGTTAGATCCACTATGGACTGGACTCTCACTAGTATGTTAGATCCACTATGGACTGGACTCTCACTATTATGTTAGATCCACTATGGACTGGACTCTCACTATTATGTTAGATCCACTATGGACTGGACTCTCACTATTATGTTAGATCCACTATGGACTGGACTCTCACACTATTATGTTAGATCCACTATGGACTGGACTCTCACTATTATGTTAGATCCACTATGGACTGAACTCTCACATTATGTTAGATCCACTATGGACTGGACTCTCACTATTATGTTAGATCCACTATGGACTGGACTCTCACTATTATGTTAGATCCACTATGGACTGGACTCTCACTATTATGTTAGATCCACTATGGACTGGACTCTCACTATTATGTTAGATCCACTATGGACTGGACTCTCACATTATGTTAGATCCACTATGGACTGGACTCTCACTATTATGTTAGATCCACTATGGACTGAACTCTCACATTATGTTAGATCCACTATGGACTGGACTCTCACTATTATGTTAGATCCACTATGGACTGGACTCTCACTATTATGTTAGATCCACTATGGACTGGACTCTCACTATTATGTTAGATCCACTATGGACTGGACTCTCACTATTATGTTAGATCCACTATGGACTGGACTCTCACTATTATGTTAGATCCACTATGGACTGGACTCTCACTATTATGTTAGATCCACTATGGACTGGACTCTCACTATTATGTTAGATCCACTATGGACTGGACTCTCACTATTATGTTAGATCCACTATGGACTGGACTCTCACTATTATGTTAGATCCACTATGGACTGGACTCTCACTATTATGTTAGATCCACTATGGACTGGACTCTCACTATTATGTTAGATCCACTATGGACTGGACTCTCACATTGTAACGGCTACTCTTGCATTCAAAAAAGTTTCGAAAAAATAAAAATAAAGTAATGCAGAGTAGTCTTGAGGAGGAGGTGTTTGACTCACTAAATTCCTTAATAAGCACTCGCGGAGATATTTCTAGATTACAAATGATCATAATTTATTTTCACAAACAATAAATATTCTCCGTGGTTGACTTTCAACATAATCAAAATAACTTATTTAGCGTGGCTTCAAAATAACTTGTTTTAGCGTGGCTTGTTTAGCGGTAAACAAACTGTTTCACTCCTCACTCCTTCAACATGATAGACAGACAAAGGGCACCCAGCTGTCCTGTCTTCTTAATTATAGGAGGAGGAAGTGGCTCACCAGTAGGAGCGTGAGCAGCTGAAAACAATCAGTCAATCACAATGAAATCTAAAACATCCAATAATTCATTAACATCATTCTTGACATTATTTGATTTAATTGTCAAACAATTAATAAATAAATAATATAGATAGGCTCCAACTGGCTCCAACACACATTATTATGTTAGATCCACTATGGACTGGACTCTCTCACTATTATGTTAGATCCACTATGGACTGGACTCTCACTATTATGTTAGATCCACTATGGACTGGACTCTCACTATTATGTTAGATCCACTATGGACTGGACTCTCACTATTATGTTAGATCCACTATGGACTGGACTCTCTCACTATTATGTTAGATCCACTATGGACTGGACTCTCACTATTATGTTAGATCCACTATGGACTGGACTCTCACTATTATGTTAGGTCCACTATGGACTGGACTCTCACACTATTATGTTAGATCCACTATGGACTGGACTCTCACACTATTATGTTAGATCCACTATGGACTGGACTCTCACACTATTATGTTAGATCCACTATGGACTGGACTCTCACACTATTATGTTAGATCCACTATGGACTGGACTCTCACACTATTATGTTAGATCCACTATGGACTGGACTCTCACTATTATGTTAGATCCACTATGGACTGGACTCTCACACTATTATGTTAGATCCACTATGGACTGGACTCTCACTATTATGTTAGATCCACTATGGACTGGACTCTCACTATTATGTTAGATCCACTATGGACTGGACTCTCACACTATTATGTTAGATCCACTGTGGACTGGACTCTCACTATTATGTTGGATCCACTATGGACTGGACTCTCACTATTATGTTAGATCCACTATGGACTGGACTCTCACTATTATGTTAGATCCACTATGGACTGGACTCTCACACTATTATGTTAGATCCACTATGGACTGGACTCTCACTATTATGTTAGATCCACTATGGACTGGACTCTCACACTATTATGTTAGATCCACTATGGACTGGACTCTCACTATTATGTTAGATCCACTATGGACTGGACTCTCACACTATTATGTTAGATCCACTGTGGACTGGACTCTCACTATTATGTTAGATCCACTATGGACTGGACTCTCACTATTATGTTAGATCCACTATGGACTGGACTCTCACACTATTATGTTAGATCCACTATGGACTGGACTCTCACTATTATGTTAGATCCACTATGGACTGGACTCTCACACTATTATGTTAGATCCACTATGGACTGGACTCTCACTATTATGTTAGATCCACTATGGACTGGACTCTCACACTATTATGTTAGATCCACTATGGACTGGACTCTCACTATTATGTTAGATCCACTATGGACTGGACTCTCACACTATTATGTTAGATCCACTGTGGACTGGACTCTCACTATTATGTTGGATCCACTATGGACTGGACTCTCACTATTATGTTAGATCCACTATGGACTGGACTCTCACTATTATGTTAGATCCACTATGGACTGGACTCTCACACTATTATGTTAGATCCACTATGGACTGGACTCTCACTATTATGTTAGATCCACTATGGACTGGACTCTCACACTATTATGTTAGATCCACTATGGACTGGACTCTCACTATTATGTTAGATCCACTATGGACTGGACTCTCACACTATTTTGTTAGATCCACTATGGACTGGACTCTCATTATTATGTTAGATCCAAAAATATACAAAGTGACGTTCAAAGGCGCCACAAAAAAAGTGTTTTAGCAATGAAGTGCAGTGCTGACCAGCAGGGGGCGCACCCTGCCGACATCTGGGAGGAGGAGGAGTTGTCAGGATGAAGCTGACTTGAGTCTTCCCAGGAAAACTCCCACCGCCTCTTGACTTTCCCACAGGAGCTCACAGGGACTCCTCCACACTCTGGATGGGCTGTCAGTGCTGCGACATGTCGTTCCTCATCCATTTTTGGACAACTTTAGGTGAGTTTCAGGGGCTTCATGTCCAAACTATGACTCTTTGATGGCAATGTCCTCGTTGTGTGCCAAAAAAAAGGCAACAACAACAACAACAACAACAACGTAATGGAAGCCATATGCAAGCCATTATTCACTTCTCCCCGCCAGAAGTGATCTCGTCCTAATCGTCCGCACACCGCCAAGATGTTTAGGAGTTAAACCTTGAATCCTGGTGATCTATGTGATGTCTTTCCTTTGGGCCTCACCACAAGTCTGCTCCACTTTTGGGTGTGTGTGGCAATGAAGATGATGTTGTCTTCCCAGCAGTTCTGTGCTGTCCCGTCTGGACGCTGCTGCCCGAGATGGCCGACGTGTGCACGGAGGGGAGCTGCTACCCGGCCACGGGGGACCTGCTGATCGGCCGGGCCCACAAGCTCAGCGTCTCGTCCACCTGTGGGCTGGAGGAGCCTGAGAACTTCTGCATTGTGGGACACTTGGAGGTTTGTGCCCCCCCCCCCGTATCGGCCTTTGATATTACTCGCGTATACGCTAAAACCAGTGAAGT
>NC_084742.1:64320736-64410736 GCF_033978785.1 Entelurus aequoreus | reverse complement strand
GTGTGAGAGTCCAGTCCATAGTAGATCTAACATAATAGTGTGAGAGTCCAGTCCATAGTGGATCTAACATAATAGTGAGAGTCCAGTCCATAGTGGATCTAACATAATAGTGAGAGTCCAGTCCATAGTGGATCTAACATAATAGTGAGAGTCCAGTCTATAGTGGATCTAACATAATAGTGTGAGAGTCCAGTCCATAGTGGATCTAACATAATAGTGAGAGTCCAGTCCATAGTGGATCTAACATAATAGTGAGAGTCCAGTCCATAGTGGATCTAACATAATAGTGAGAGTCCAGTCCATAGTGGATCTAACATAATAGTGTGAGAGTCCAGTCCATAGTGGATCTAACATAATAGTGTGAGAGTCCAGTCCATAGTGGATCTAACATAATAGTGTGAGAGTCCAGTCCATAGTGGATCTAACATAATAGTGTGAGAGTCCAGTCCATAGTAGATCTAACATAATAGTGTGAGAGTCCAGTCCATAGTGGATCTAACATAATAGTGAGAGTCCAGTCCATAGTGGATCTAACATAATAGTGAGAGTCCAGTCCATAGTGGATCTAACATAATAGTGAGAGTCCAGTCCATAGTGGATCTAACATAATAGTGTGAGAGTCCAGTCCATAGTGGATCTAACATAATAGTGTGAGAGTCCAGTCCATAGTGGATCTAACATAATAGTGTGAGAGTCCAGTCCATAGTAGATCTAACATAATAGTGTGAGAGTCCAGTCCATAGTGGATCTAACATAATAGTGAGAGTCCAGTCCATAGTGGATCTAACATAATAGTGAGAGTCCAGTCCATAGTGGATCTAACATAATAGTGAGAGTCCAGTCCATAGTGGATCTAACATAATAGTGTGAGAGTCCAGTCCATAGTGGATCTAACATAATAGTGTGAGAGTCCAGTCCATAGTAGATCTAACATAATAGTGTGAGAGTCCAGTCCATAGTGGATCTAACATAATAGTGAGAGTCCAGTCCATAGTGGATCTAACATAATAGTGAGAGTCCAGTCCATAGTGGATCTAACATAATAGTGAGAGTCCAGTCTATAGTGGATCTAACATAATAGTGTGAGAGTCCAGTCCATAGTGGATCTAACATAATAGTGAGAGTCCAGTCCATAGTGGATCTAACATAATAGTGAGAGTCCAGTCCATAGTGGATCTAACATAATAGTGAGAGTCCAGTCCATAGTGGATCTAACATAATAGTGTGAGAGTCCAGTCCATAGTGGATCTAACATAATAGTGTGAGAGTCCAGTCCATAGTGGATCTAACATAATAGTGTGAGAGTCCAGTCCATAGTGGATCTAACATAATAGTGTGAGAGTCCAGTCCATAGTAGATCTAACATAATAGTGTGAGAGTCCAGTCCATAGTGGATCTAACATAATAGTGAGAGTCCAGTCCATAGTGGATCTAACATAATAGTGAGAGTCCAGTCCATAGTGGATCTAACATAATAGTGAGAGTCCAGTCCATAGTGGATCTAACATAATAGTGTGAGAGTCCAGTCCATAGTGGATCTAACATAATAGTGTGAGAGTCCAGTCCATAGTGGATCTAACATAATAGTGTGAGAGTCCAGTCCATAGTAGATCTAACATAATAGTGTGAGAGTCCAGTCCATAGTGGATCTAACATAATAGTGAGAGTCCAGTCCATAGTGGATCTAACATAATAGTGAGAGTCCAGTCCATAGTGGATCTAACATAATAGTGAGAGTCCAGTCCATAGTGGATCTAACATAATAGTGTGAGAGTCCAGTCCATAGTGGATCTAACATAATAGTGTGAGAGTCCAGTCCATAGTAGATCTAACATAATAGTGTGAGAGTCCAGTCCATAGTGGATCTAACATAATAGTGAGAGTCCAGTCCATAGTGGATCTAACATAATAGTGAGAGTCCAGTCCATAGTGGATCTAACATAATAGTGAGAGTCCAGTCCATAGTGGATCTAACATAATAGTGTGAGAGTCCAGTCCATAGTGGATCTAACATAATAGTGTGAGAGTCCAGTCCATAGTGGATCTAACATAATAGTGTGAGAGTCCAGTCCATAGTAGATCTAACATAATAGTGTGAGAGTCCAGTCCATAGTGGATCTAACATAATAGTGAGAGTCCAGTCCATAGTGGATCTAACATAATAGTGAGAGTCCAGTCCATAGTGGATCTAACATAATAGTGAGAGTCCAGTCCATAGTGGATCTAACATAATAGTGTGAGAGTCCAGTCCATAGTGGATCTAACATAATAGTGTGAGAGTCCAGTCCATAGTAGATCTAACATAATAGTGTGAGAGTCCAGTCCATAGTGGATCTAACATAATAGTGAGAGTCCAGTCCATAGTGGATCTAACATAATAGTGAGAGTCCAGTCCATAGTGGATCTAACATAATAGTGAGAGTCCAGTCCATAGTGGATCTAACATAATAGTGTGAGAGTCCAGTCCATAGTGGATCCAACATAATAGTGAGAGTCCAGTCCATAGTGGATCCAACATAATAGTCTGGTGGACCACAGTTATTGTGGCCCTAACAACCATCGAGTGTTTATGCCAGGGTCCGGCCCAGAAGAGGACATTTTAGGGAATTCTGGTTTGAAGTTGATTTATTCTTTCTGTATAATCAACTATTTGTGTGCAGGCCAAACTATGAGGTGACGTCAGCCCATAAAGGTCCGCACTCTGGAGTCCGTGCTCGGCACTCCGTCATGCTGAGTGGGAGTGCTGACATTCCCCCGCCACAATAAAAGCGCTGTGTGTCTTGTCCGTCAAACGGCCGCTCAATAGCGCCCTTATAGAGTCTCACGCCGCACGGTGGGATGAGTGCAGTGTTGAAGTATGCGCCCCAAACCAAAAGGACTCTTCCCACGTTCTAGACGTGCTACATTCCCGACGTACAGTCGGGGAATATTTGAGGCAACAGACCGACAAGATGTAGCACACGTTGTTCATGTTAACGTTGTTTACGTTGTGGGGCCTTCTGGTCATTTGGGCTACTGTATGTCACGCACTTGTACCTTTCCAACATGGCCGCCGCACGTGCACCTGCAGTACAGGACACACCTTCTCATTCAATGCCTTTTCTTTATTCTCACGACTATTTACATTGTAGATTGTCACGTCGAAACTATGAATGAACACATGTGGAGTTATGTACTTCACACAAAAAAAGGTGAAATAACTGAAAACGTGTTTTATATTCTAGTTCCTTCAAAATAGCCACCCTTTGCTCCCATTACTGCTTTGCACACTCTTGGCATTCTCTACATGAGCTTCACCTACTCAGTGGCCTAGTGGTTGGAGTGTCCGCCCTGAGATGGGTAGGTTGTGAGTTCAAACCCAGGGCCGAGTCATACCAAAGACTATAAAAATGGGAGCCGTTACCTCCTTACTTGGCACTCAGCATCAAGGGTTGGAATTGGGGGTTAAATCGCCAAAAATGATTCCCGGGCGCGGCCTCCGGCGCTGCTCACTGCTCCCCTCACCTCCCAGGGAGTGATTAAGGGTGATGGGTCTAATGCAAAGAATAATTTTGCCACACCTAGTGTGTGTGTGACAATCATAGGTACTACACCTTTAACTTTACGCACACCTATGAAGTGAAAACCATTTCGGGTGACTACCTCTTGAAGCTCATCTAGAGAATGCCAAGAGTGTGCAAAGCAGTAATCAGAGCAATGGCTATTTAAAGTTAAAGTTAAAGTACCTATGATTGTCACACACACACTAGGTGTGGCAAAATTATTCTCTGCATTTGACCCATCACCCTTGTCCACCCCCTGGGAGGTGAGGGGAGCAGTGAGCAGCAGCAGTGGCCACACCCAGGAATCATTTTTGTTGATTTAACCCCCAATTCCAACCCTTGATGCTGAGTGCCAAGCAGGGAGGTAATGGCTCCCATTTTTATAGTCTTTGGTATGACTCGGCCGGGGTTTGAACTCACAACCTACCCATCTCAGGGCGGGCACTCTAACCACTAGGCCACTGAGCAGGTTTTGAATAAACTAGAATTGTTCAAGTTATTTCACGTTGTGTAAATGAAGTGAGTTATATTTATATAGCGCTTTTCTCTAGTGACTCAAAGCGCTTTTACACATTTAAAGCAGTGTGGGTGGCACTGGGAGGAAGTGGGTCAAGTTTCTTGCCCAAGGACACAACGGAAGTGACTAGGATGGCGGAAGCGGGGATCGAACCTGGAACCCTGAAGTTGCTGGCAGGGCCGCTCTACCAACCGAGCTATACCGCCTAAATGGTAAATAAAAAGAGAATACAATGATTTGCAAATCCTTTTCAACTTATATTCAATTGAATAGACTGCAAAGACAAGATATTTAACGTTCAAACTTGTAAACTTTGTTTTTTTTTGTGCAAATATTAGCTCATTTGGAATTTGAGGCCTGCAGCATGTTTCAAAAAAGCTAGCACAAGTGGCAAAAAAGACTGAGAAAGTTGAGGAATGACCAGCCAACGCTTATTTGGAACATCCCACAGGTGAACAGGCTAATTGGGAACAGGTGGGTGCCATGATTGGGTATAAAAGTAGATTCCGTGAAATGCTCAGTCATTCACAAACAAGGCAAATTGTCCAACAGTTTAAGAACGACATTTCTCAACCAGCTATTGCAAGGAATTTAGGGATTTCACCATCTACGCTCCGTAATATCATCTAAAGGTTCAGAGAATCTGGAGAAATCACTGCACGTAAGCGGCAAGGCTAAAAACCAACATTGAATGCCCGTGACCTTCGATCCCTCAGGCGGTACTGCATCAAAAAGTGACATCAGTGTGTAAAGGATATCACCACATGGGCTCAGGAACACTTCAGAAAACCACTGTCAGTAACTACAGTTGGTCGCTACATCTGTAAGTGCAAGTTAAAACTCCACTATGCAAAGCGAGAGACATTTATCAACAACACCCGGAAACGCCGCCGGCTTCGCTGGGCCCCCGAGCTCATCTGAGATGCACTGACGCAAAGTGGAAAAGTGTTCTGTGGTCTGACGAGTCCACATTTCAAATTGTGGACGCCGAGTTGTCCGAACCAAAAGAGGTAAAGAACCATCCGGACTGTTCTAGGCGCAAAGTGTAAAAAGCAGCATGTGTGATGGTATGGGGGTGTATTAGTGCCCAAGACATGGGTAACTTACACATCTGTGAAGGCGCCATTAATGCTGAAAGGTACATACAGCTTTTGGAGCAACATATGTTGCCATCCAAGCGACGTTATCATGGACGCCCCTGCTTATTTCAGCAAGACAATGCCAAGCCACGTGTTACAACAGCGTGGCTTCATAGTAAAATAGTGCGGGTACTAGACTGGCATTGTACTGTACTGTACTGTACTGTACTGTACTGTACTGTACTGTACTGTACTGTATGCAACAACGGGCGTGTGTAAAATAATCTTTCTCATCTTGTCAGGAGGAGACCAAGTGCTTCCAGTGCGACTCCAGAGACATCTACGACGTGGACCTCAGCCCCCTCAGCCACACCATCGAGAACGTGGTCACCACCTTCGCCCCCAACCGCCTCAAGACCTGGTGGCAGTCTGACAACGGTGAGACAATTTGGGAGGAGGGTAGGGGGGCCGGGGGGAGGGCATGAAAGCGCTCGCTCGTTCCCGTGAGAAGCCCACTAATGAGAAGGCGAGAAGTGGGAGGGGCCAGTTTAGGCTTGCAGGTGTGAAACAGGTGTGTGTGATCACCTGACAGGCCTTCAAAGGCAGTGTTTGAATAAAACAACGTACAGTACGGACGACAAGAGCAGACAGGAAGTGGTGTGTCAATCAGATGTCCCGCCCACATGTCAATCAGAAGTCCCACCAATCAGCATGAAGTCACGCTTCGTGTGGAAACTTTTAACGTGTCGCAAGCAGGAATCTGCTTCTGGATTGGCGTTTAGGGAGTGGTGGGAATGTTGTGGGGGATCTGCAGATGTCTGAGAAGCTGCAGATGCTTCAGTTTGGGATTTCCTAATTCCTTCACGGTGTGCTGTCCAAGACTCTGGCCCAGAGTGTGTGTTTACACTTCCACAAAGTACAGTAGTGCTCGTCATACTAGTATACTTTTTTTTTTGTGCTAAATTACAACTTTATATCCATCCATCCATCCATCCATCCATCCATCTTCCGCTTAGCCGAGGTCGGGTGGCGGGGGCAGCAGCCTAAGCAGGGAAGCCCAGACTTCCCTCTCCCCAGCCATTTAGTCCAGCTCCTCCCGGGGCGTTCCCAGGCCAGCCGGGAGACATAGTCTTCCCAACGTGTCCTGGGTCTTCCCCGTGGCCTCATGAATATTGATATATTTAAAAACATGTATTTAATATTTTAATAAATAATTTCAAACTTTTCCTTTTATAACAACAACTTTATAATGCTCATGGTTATGTTTGTGTAATGACGCCTTTATTGCCATGGATAAAAAATATATCAATTTATTTATTGTAAAATTACTACTCAATACCTCCTGATATTTATATTTATAGTTATTTTGTGTAACCATGACTTTACTTATATATTTTTTTAATTTGTAAAATTACAAATTTATATTCCCAATATGTATGATTATGTTTGTTTATTATGCCTTTAATCAATTATGTTTAAATGTTTCTTGTAAAAATACTACTTCATATCTCCTCATATTTATGGTTATTTTGTGTAGTTCCGGGTTTATTCTTATGAATATTAAAATATTCAAAATGTATCAATGTATTAATTTCATATTTTTTCTTTTATAATAACAACTTTATAATGCTCAATATGTATGGTTATGTTTGTGTAATGACGCCTTTATTGCCATGGATCAAATATATTTAAATGTTTCTTGTAAAAATACTACTTCATATCTCCTCATATTTATGGTTAATTTGTGTAATTGCGGCTTTATTCTCATTTTATTTATTTAACCTTTATTCAACCAGGAAAGTCCCATTGAGATGACTCATGAATATTGATATATTTTAAAACATTTTTTAAATATTTTAATAATTAATGTCAAACTTTTCCTTTTATAATAACAACTTTATAATGCTCAATATGTATGGTTATGTTTGTGTAATGATGCCTTTATTGCCATGGATACAAATATATCAATTTATTTATTGTAAAATTACTACTCAATACCTCCTGATATTTATATTTATAATTATTTTGTGTAACCATGACTTTACTTATATATTTTTTTTATTTGTAAAATTACAAATTTATATTCCCAATATGTATGATTATGTTTGTTTATTATGCCTTTAATCAAATATGTTTAAATGTTTCTTGTAAAAATACTACTTCATATCTCCTCATATTTATGGTTATTTTGTGTAGTTCCGGGTTTATTCTTATGAATATTAAAATATTCAAAATGTATCAATGTATTAATTTCATATTTTTTCTTTTATAATAACTTTATAATGCTCAATATGTATGGTTATGTTTGTGTAATGACGCCCTTATTGCCATGGATCAAATATATTTAAATGTTTCTTGTAAAAATACTACTTCATATCTCCTCATATTTATAGTTAATTTGTGTAATTGCGGCTTTATTCTCATTTTATTTATTTAACCTTTATTCAACCAGGAAAGTCCCATTGGGATTACTCATGAATATTGATATATTTTAATTAAAAAAATATATATATTTTAATGATTAATGTCAAACTTTTCCTTTTATAATAAAAACTTTATAATGCTCAATATGTATGGTTATGTTTGTGTAATGATGCCTTTATTGCCATGGATACAAATATATCAATTTATTTATTGTAAAATTACTACTCAATACCTCCTGATATTTATAGTTATTTTGTGTAACCATGACTTTTACTTATATATTTTTTTTATTTGTAAAATTACAAATTTATATTCCCAATATGTATGATTATGTTTGTTTATTATGCCTTTAATCAAATATGTTTAAATGTTTCTTGTAAAAATACTGCTTCATGTCTCCTCATATTTATGGTTATTTTGTGTAGTTACGGGTTTATTCTCTTGAATATTAAAATATTTAAAATGTATCAATGTATTAATTTCATATTTTTTCTTTTATAATAACAACTTTATAATGCTCGATATGTATGGTTATGTTTGTGTAATGATGCCTTTATTGCCATGGATACAAAAATATAAAATTATATATTTAAATGTTTCTCGTAAAAATACTACTTCATATCTCCTCATATTTATGGTTAATTTGTGTAATTGCGGCTTTATTCTCATTTTATTTATTTAACCTTTATTCAACCAGGAAAGCCCCATTGAGATGACTCATGAATATTGATATATTTAAAGAAACATATTTAATATTTTAATAATTAATGTCAAACTTTTCCTTTTATAATAACAACTTTATAATGCTCAATATGTATGGTTATGTTTGTGTAATGATGCCTTTATTGCCATGGATAAAAAATACATCAATTTATTTATTGTAAAATTACTACTCAATACCTCCTGATATTTATATTTATAGTTATTTTGTGTAATCATGACTTTACTTTTTATTTTTAAAATTACAAATGTATATTCCCAATATGTATGCTTATGTTTGTGTATTATGCCTTTAATGACATTCATCAAATAGTTTTAAATGTTTCTTGTAAAAATACTACTTCATATCTCCTCATATTTAGGGTTAATTTGTGTAGTTATGGCTTTATTCTCATTTTAATTATTTAACCTTTATTTAACCAGGAAAGTCCATTGGGATTACTCATGAATATTGATATATTTTAATTTAAAAAAAATATCTATTTTAATAATTAATGTCAAACTTTTCCTTTTATAATAACAACTTTATAATGCTCAATATGTATGGTTATGTTTGTGTAATGATGCCTTTATTGCCATGGATACAAATATATCAATTTATTTATTGTAAAATTACTACTCAATACCTCCTGATATTTATATTTATAGTTATTTTGTGTAATCATGACTTTACAATCATTATTTTTTTATTTGTAAAATTGCAAATTTATATTCCCAATATGTATGATTATGTGTGTGTGTGTATTATGCCTTTAATGCCATTCATCAAATATTTTTTAAATGTTTCTTGTAAAAATACTACTTCATATCTCCTCATATTTATGGTTATTTTGTGTAATTACGGCTTTATTCTCATTTTATTTATTTAACCTTTATTCAACCAGGAAAGTCCCATTGGGATTACTCATGAATATTGATATATTTTAATTTAAAAAAATATCTATTTTAATAATTAATGTCAAACTTTTCCTTTTATAATAACAACTTTATAATGCTCAATATGTATGGTTATGTTTGTGTAATGATGCCTTTATTGCCATGGATACAAAAATATAAAATTATTTATTGTAAAATTACTGCAATACCTCCTGATATTTATATTAATAGTTATTTTGTGTAATCATGACTTTACTTATTTTTTTAATTTGTAAAATTATAAATGTATATTCCCAATATGTATTCTTATGTTTGTGTATTATGCCTTTAATCAAATATGTTTAAATGTTTCTCGTAAAAATACTACTTCACATCTCCTCATATTTATGGTTAATTTGTGTAATTACGGCTTTATTCTCATGAATATTAATATATTTAAAATTTCTCAATGAATGATTTTTATATTTTTTCTTTTATAATAACAAATTTATAATGCTCAATATGTATGGTTATGTTTGTGTAATGATGCCTTTATTTTCATGTAATATACTTTATATTATACATATATTCTAAATTCTACGGAGTTCCTAAAGGGACATGGGTAAAATATTTTTTTGTATAATTTTTTATTTTAATTTTTTAGACATGAATCTCGTGCGCATGAGAAACTTTCTCGTGCGCACGACAAACTTTTTATAAAGTTATAAAAAAATACAAAAAAACATTTATAATTTTTTTTTTTTTTTAAGACATGAATCTCGTGCGCACGAGAAACTATCTCGTGCACATGAGAAACTTTCTCGTGCGCACGACAAACTTTTTTTAAAGTTATAAAAAAAAAAACCTTTATAATTTAATTTTTTTTTTAGACATGTATCTCGTGCACACGAGAAACTATCTCGTGCTCATGAGAAACTTTCTCGTGCGCACGACAAACTTTTTTTTAAAGTTATATAAAAAAATAAAAAAAAACATTTATAATTTTTTTTTTTTTTAGACATGAATCTCGTGCGCACGAGAAACTATCTCATGCGCATGAGAAACTTTCTCGTGCGAACGACAAACTTTTTATAAAGTTAGAAAAATAAAAAATAAAACATTTATAATTTTTATTTTTTTTTTTAGACATGTATCTCGTGCACACGAGAAACTTTTTCGTGTGCATGAGAAAGTTTCTCGTGCGCACGAGATACATGTCTAAAAAAATAAATAAATAAAATATTTTTTTTTATAACTTTAGAAAAAGTTTCTCGTGCGCACGAGAAACTTTTTATAAAGTTATACAAAAATAAATAAAAAAATAAAAATGATAAAAAAAATAATTTTCCCCATGTCCCTTTTGGTTTAGAGCAGGGGTCACCAACCTTTTTGAAACCAAGAGCTACTTCTTGGGTACTGATTAATGCGAAGGGCTACCAGTTTGATACACACTTAAATAAATTGCTAGAAATAGCCAATTGGCTCAATTTACCTTTAACTCTATGTTATTATTAATAATTAATGATATTTACACTTAATTGAACGGTTTAAAAGAGGAGAAAACACGAAAAAAATGACAATTAAATTTCGAAACGTAGTTTATCTTCAATTTCGAGGCTTTAAAATTCAAAATTCAACCGAAAAAAAGAAGAGAAAAACTTAAAAAAAGAATTTATGGAACATCATTAGTAATTTTTCCTGATTAAGATTAATTTTAGAATTTTGATGACATGTTTTAAATAGGTTAAAATCCAATCTACACTTTGTTAGAATATATAACAAATTGGACCAAAGACAAATCATTATTTCTTCTAGATTTTCCAGAACAAAAATTTTAAAAGAAATTCAAAAGACTTTGAAATAAGATTTAAATTTGATTCTACAGATTTTCTAGCTCTGCCAGAATAATTTTTTTGAATTTTAATCATAATAAGTTTGAAGAAATATTTCACAAATTATAAAAAATTAAGAATTAAATTAAAATGTATTTATTATTCTTTACAATAAAAAAAATAAATTTACTTGAACATTGATTTCAATTGTCAGGAAAGAAGAGGAAGGAATTTAAAAGGTAAAAAGGTATATGTGTTTAAAAATCCTAAAATAATTTTTAAGGTTGTATTTTTTCTCTAAAATTGTCTTTCTGAAAGTTATAAGAAGCAAAGTAAAACAAATTATGAACTTATTTAAACAAGTGAAGACCAAGTCTTTAAAATATTTTCTTGGATTTTCAAATTCTATTTGAGTTTTGTCTCTCTTAGAATTAAAAATGTCGGGCAAAGCGAGACCAGCTTGCTAGTAAATAAATACAATTTAAAAAATAGAGGCAGCTCACTGGTAAGTGCTGCTATTTGAGCTATTTTTAGAACAGGCCGGCGGGCTACTCATCTGGTCCTTACGGGCACCGCGTTGGTGACCCCTGGTTTAGAGGCTCCGTAAAATTCTATCAAATTATTTGTTTTATTTTTTGAGTGCAATCGTTCCCTTATTATCTTGAATACTAGTATTTTTCCTTTTAAAATTACTATTCTATTTTACCTAAATATAATTTGATTGTAATTATAGTTAATAGTACAGTAATAAGACAGTGTTAAACATTTGTGAAGTAAACGTCTTCTTGTTTGTTTTAAGGCCAAAGGTCGTTCCTTTCGTCAGAGCTCGTTAATCACTCCTTTGTTTGGCACGCGTGCTACAAATATTTGAAAACGTGCGGCAGCTGCGTGTCGACACGTCTAACAGGAAGTGCCGATGTCCGTTTCCTGTGTGCAGGTGTGGAGAATGTGACCATCCAGCTGGACTTGGAGGCCGAGTTCCACTTCACGCACCTCATCATGACCTTTAAGGTGCCCCTCCTCTATCACACACAAGTCTGTGGTGGTCCCGTGAGATAAGTGCGGCAGCTGTGGGGAGGAATGTGGAAGAGTGGTGGGAAGCGAGGAAGGAGGAGAAACAGAGCGCGTTCTGTTGGTTTGATGGCGTCCAGCTGGAATGACATCACGCTACGTCCCAAATGGTGTTTTTGTGTGTGTGAGAACATGACTTACCTTCCCCGCAGACCTTCCGTCCCGCCGCCATGGTGATCGAGCGCTCCATGGACTCCGGCAAGACGTGGCACGCTTACCGATACTTCGCCTACGACTGCCGAGCCACCTTCCCCGGCGTGTCCCCGGGGCCCATGGTCAAAGTGGATGACATCATCTGCGACTCGCACTACTCGGACATCGAACCTTCCACCGAGGGAGAGGTCAGTTGGGGTCTCACGGGCGACAAAATGTACGCCGGCGGGAAGAAGTACTCACCTCGTTTTTCAAACCAGGTGATCTTCCGGGTGCTGGACCCTGCCTTTGAGATCAAGGACCCCTACAGCTTGAGGATCCAAAGTAAGAGCTGGAATGCTTCAAAGTGGTGATATGATAAGGCGGCCACTACCAGTGAAACGGGGTCAGACAGGAAGAACGCTGAAAGGAATTTCCCACGTGGAAGCGGAAATGTCCGAGTACACAAGCCCTTCGGTCCGTACTCGCAATGCTTGTCCACGTGAAAACTTACTCCAAGCTGGTCCAAGTGCAGGATTTTTGTGGCCCCCGTTTCAGGATGTCATAATACTCCGGCAACACGCTAGGGCAGGCCTGGGCTATTATTTTGACTCGGGGGGCCAAATTTACAGAAAGAAATATGTCTGGGTATATATATATATATATATATATATGTACACTACCGTTCAAAAGTTTGGGGTCACATTGAAATGTCCTTATTTTTGAAGGAAAAGCACTGTACTTTTCAATGAAGATAACTTTAAACTAGTCTTAACTTGAAAGAAATACACTCTATACATTGCTAATGTGGTAAATGACTATTCTAGCTGCACATGTCTGGTTTTTGGTGCAATATCTACATAGGTGTATAGAGGCCCATTTCCAGCAACTATCACTCCAGTGTTCTAATGGTACAATGTGTTTGCTCATTGGCTCAGAAGGCTAATTGATGACTAGAAAACCCTTGTGCAATCATGTTCACACATCTGAAAACAGTTTAGCTCGTTACAGAAGCTACAAAACCTTTGAGCAGATTGAGTTTCTGGAGCATCACATTTGTGGGGTCAATTAAGCGCTCAAAATGGCCAGAAAAAGAGAACTTTCATCTGAAACTCGACAGTCTATTCTTGTTCTTAGAAATGAAGGCTATTCCACAAAATTGTTTGGGTGACCCCAAACTTTTAAACGGTAGTGTGTATATACATATATATATATTTACATATATATATATATACATATATATATATATATACATATATATATATATACATATATATATATATATACATATATATATATATATATATATATATATATATATACATATATATATATATATATATATATATATATATATATATATATATATATATATATATATATATATATATGTGTGTGTGTGTGTGTGTGTGTGTGCATATATATGAATGTATGTGTATATATATATAAGAGTTGGACAATATCGGAATATCGGATATCGGCAAAAAAGCCATTATGCTGACCCGTCTTCGCTCTGGATGGTCTCCTGCTGGCCCTACTATGGACTGGGCTCTCACTATTATGTTAGATCCACTATGGACTGGAGTCTCACTATTATGTTAGATCCACTATGGACTGGACTCTCACACTATTATGTTAGATCCACTATGGACTGGACTCTCACTATTATGTTAGATCCACTATGGACTGGACTCTCACACTATTATGTTAGATCCACTATGGACTGGACTCTCACTATTATGTTAGATCCACTATGGACTGGACTCTCACACTATTATGTTAGATCCACTATGGACTGGACTCTCACTATTATGTTAGATCCACTATGGACTGGACTCTCACACTATGTTGGATCCACTATGGACTGGACTCTCACTATTATGTTAGATCCACTATGGACTGGACTCTCACTATTATGTTAGATCCACTATGGACTGGACTCTCACACGATTATGTTAGATCCACTATGAACTGGACTCTCACTATTATGTTAGATCCACTATGGACTGGACTCTCACTATTATGTTAGATCCACTATGGACTGGACTCTCACACTATGTTAGATCCACTATGGACTGGACTTTCACTATTATGATAGATCCACTATGGACTGGACTCTCACTATTATGTTAGATCCACTATGGACTGGACTCTCACTATTATGTTAGATCCACTATGGACTGGACTCTCACTATTATGTTAGATCCACTATGGACTGGACTCTCACTATTATGTTAGATCCACTATGGACTGGACTCTCACACTATTATGTTAGATCCACTATGGACTGGACTCTCACACTATGTTAGATCCACTATGGACTGGACTCTCACTATTATGCTAGATCCACTATGGACTAGACTCTCACTATTATGTTAGATCCACTAAGGACTGGACTCTCACTATTATGTTGGATCCACTATGGACTGGACTCTCACTATTATGTTAGATCCACTATGGACTGGACTCTCACACTATTATGTTAGATCCACTATGGACTGGACTCTCACACTATTATGTTAGATCCACTATGGACTGGACTCTCACTATTATGTTAGATCCACTCTGGACTGGACTCTCACTATTATGTTGGATCCACTATGGACTGGACTCTCACTATTATGTTAGATCCACGATGGACTGGACTCTCACTATTATGTTAGATCCACTATGGACTGGACTCTCACTATTATGTTAGATCCACTATGGACTGGACTCTCACACGATTATGTTAGATCCACTATGAACTGGACTCTCACACGATTATGTTAGATCCACTATGAACTGGACTCTCACTATTATGTTAGATCCACTATGGACTGGACTCTCACTATTATGTTAGATCCACTATGGACTGGACTCTCACACTATGTTAGATCCACTATGGACTGGACTTTCACTATTATGTTAGATCCACTATGGACTGGACTCTCACTATTATGTTAGATCCACTATGGACTGGACTCTCACTATTATGTTAGATCCACTATGGACTGGACTCTCACACTATTATGTTAGATCCACTATGGACTGGACTCTCACACTATTATGTTAGATCCACTATGGACTGGACTCTCACACTATGTTAGATCCACTATGGACTGGACTCTCACTATTATGCTAGATCCACTATGGACTAGACTCTCACTATTATGTTAGATCCACTATGGACTGGACTCTCACTATTATGTTGGATCCACTATGGACTGGACTCTCACTATTATGTTAGATCCACTATGGACTGGACTCTCACACTATTATGTTAGATCCACTATGGACTGGACTCTCACACTATTATGTTAGATCCACTATGGACTGGACACTCACTATTATGTTAGATCCACTATAGACTGGACTCTCACTATTATGTTAGATCCACTATGGACTGGACTCTCACTATTATGTTAGATCCACTATGGACTGGACTCTCACTATTATGTTAGATCCACTATGGACTGGACTCTCACACTATTATGTTAGATCCACTATGGACTGGACTCTCACACTATGTTAGATCCACTATGGACTGGACTCTCACTATTATGTTAGATCCACTATGGACCGGACTCTCACTATTATGTTAGATCCACTATGGACTGGACTCTCACTATTATGTTAGATCCACTATGGACCGGACTCTCACTATTATGTTAGATCCACTATGGACTGGACTCTCACTATTATGTTAGATCCACTATGGACTGGACTCTCACTATTATGTTAGATCCACTATGGACTGGACTCTCACTATTATGTTGGATCCACTATGGACTGGACTCTCACACTATTATGTTAGATCCACTATGGACTGGACTCTCACACTATTTTGTTAGATCCACTATGGACTGGAGTCTCACTATCATGTTAGATCCACTATGGACTGGACTCTAACACTATTATGTTAGATCCACTATGGACTGGACTCTCACTATTATGTTAGATCCACTATGGACTGGACTCTCACTATTATGTTAGATCCACTATGGACTGGACTCTCACACTATTATGTTAGATCCACTATGGACTGGACTCTCACTATTATGTTAGATCCACTATGGACTGGACTCTCACACTATTATGTTAGATCCACTATGGACTGGACTCTCACTATTATGTTAGATCCACTATGGACTGGACTCTCACACTATTATGTTAGATCCACTATGGACTGGACTTTCACTATTATGTTAGATCCACTATAGACTGGACTCTCACTATTATGTTAGATCCACTATAGACTGGACTCTCACTATTATGTTAGATCCACTATGGACTGGACTCTCACTATTATGTTAGATCCACTATGGACTGGACTCTCACTATTATGTTAGATCCACTATGGACTGGACTCTCACTATTATGTTAGATCCACTATGGACTGGACTCTCACTATTATGTTAGATCCACTATGGACTGGACTCTCACTATTATGTTAGATCCACTATGGACTGGACTCTCACTATTATGTTAGATCCACTATGGACTGGACTCTCACACTATTATGTTAGATCCACTATGGACTGGACTCTCACACTATTATGCTAGATCCACTATGGACTGGACTCTCACACTATGTTAGATCCACTATGGACTGGACTCTCACACTATTATGTTAGATCCACTATGGACTGGACTCACACTATTATGTTAGATCCACTATGGACTGGACTCTCACACTATTATGTTAGATCCACTATGGACTGGACTCTCACACTATTATGTTAGATCCACTATGGACTGGACTCTCACACTATTATGTTAGATCCACTATGGACTGGACTCTCACACTATGTTAGATCCACTATGGACTGGACTCTCACACTATTATGTTAGATCCACTATGGACTGGACTCTCACACTATTATGTTAGATCCACTATGGACTGGACTCACACTATTATGTTAGATCCACTATGGACTGGACTCTCACACTATTATGTTAGATCCACTATGGACTGGACTCTCACACTATGTTAGATCCACTATGGACTGGACTCTCACACTATTATGTTAGATCCACTATGGACTGGACTCTCACTATTATGTTAGATCCACTATGGACTGGACTCTCACTATTATGTTAGATCCACTATGGACTGGACTCTCACACTATGTTAGATCCACTATGGACTGGACTCTCACTATTATGTTAGATCCACTATGGACTGGACTCTCACTATTATGTTAGATCCACTATGGACTGGACTCTCACTATTATGTTAGATCCACTATGGACTGGACTCTCACTATTATGTTAGATCCACTATGGACTGGACTCTCACTATTATGTTAGATCCACTATGGACTGGACTCTCACTATATAATGTCAGACCCACTCGACGTCCATTGCATCCGGTCTCCCCTAGGGGTGTGTGTGTGTGTGTGTGGGGGGGGGGGGGTCACCCACATATGCGGTCCTCTCCAAGGTTTCTCATAGTCATTCACATCGACATCCCACTGTGGTGAGTTTTTCCTTGCCCTTATGTGGGCTCTGTACCAAGGATGTCGTTGTGGCTTGTGCAGCCTTTGAGACACTTGTGATTTAGGGCTGTATAAATAAACATTGATTGATCGATTGATTTATTGATTATCGGACATCTCTACTTGCAGACATGCTGAAGATCACCAACCTGCGCGTCAACTTCCTGAAACTCCACACACTCGGCGACAACCTTCTGGACTCGCGCAAGGAGGTGACGGAGAAGTACTACTACGCGCTCTACGACATGGTCGTCCGCGGCAACTGCTTCTGCTACGGCCACGCCTCCGAGTGCGCCCCGGTGAACGGAGCGCCGGCGGGGGCGGAAGGAATGGTGGGCGGTGCGAGTGTGAGCGGTCAGCAGAGAGCGGCTGTGTTCTTACCAGTGTGCTGCTGGCCAGGTCCACGGACGCTGCGTGTGCAACCACAACACGGAGGGTCTGAACTGCGAGCGCTGTCGGGACTTCCACCACGACCACCCCTGGAAGCCCGCTGAGGGCCGCAACACGCACGCTTGCAAGAGTAAGACCCCCGAACGGGACCGCGTTGACATTAAAAAACACCCACCCCGGACTCTCTTTCCTCGACAGTGTGCGAGTGTAACCAGCACTCCGCTTCCTGCCACTTTGACATGGCCGTCTACGTGACCACGGGCAACGTGAGCGGGGGGGTGTGCGACGACTGTCGGCACAACACTGTGGGGCGCCAGTGCGAGCAGTGCGCGCCCTTCTTTTACCAGCACCCCAACCGGGACTTGAGGGACCCCCACGTCTGCCAGCGTAAGTCCTTTCACCTGTAAAGTCTGATTTTGTCTGTAATCCAACTCTCGCCGTAGCGTGCAGCTGCGACCCGGTCGGCTCCCTGCAGGGGGGGCTCTGCGACTCCAGGACCGATGTGGCCTCTGGTCTCATCTCAGGCCAGTGTCGCTGCAAAGCCCACGTGGAAGGAGAGCGCTGTGACCACTGCAGACATGGACACTACGGGCTGGGACAGGGACCAGAAGGATGTCTGGGTATGCAAACGCCATCTGAATACTGACTTACTTAAAGCACTTTTTCAGCAGGCGAGCTACTTTTCTAATGACCAAGTCGAGGTGATCTACAAACCCCGTTTCCATATGAGTTGGGAAATTGTGTTAGATGTAAATATAAACGGAATACAATGATTTGCAAATCCTTTTCAACCCATATTCAGTTGAATGCACTACAAAGACAAGATATTTGATGTTCAAACTCATAAACTTAACTTAACTTTCTACGAAACCACGCTGTTGTAACATGTGGCTTGGCATTGTCTTACTGAAATAAGCAGGGGCGTCCATGATAATGTTGCTTGGATGGCGACATATGTTGCTCCAAAACCTGTATGTACCTTTCAGCATTAATGGTGCCTTCACAGATGTGTAAGTTACCCATGTCTTGGGCACTAATACACCCCCATACCATCACACATGCTGGCTTTTACACTTTGCGCCTGTAACAATCCGGATGGTTCTTTTCCTCTTTGGTCCGGAGGACACGACGTCCACAGTTTCCAAAAATAATTTGAAATGTGGACTCGTAAGACCACAGAACACTTTTCCACTTGGCATCAGTCCATCTTAGATGAGCTCGGGCCCAGCGAAGCTGGCGGCGTTTCTGGGTGTTGTTGATAAAATGCTTTGGCTTTGCATAGGAGAGTTTTAACTTGCACTTACAGATGTAGCGACGAACTGTAGTTACTGACAGTGGTTTTCTGAAGTGTTCCTGAGCCCACGTGGTGACTGATTGATTGAGACTTTTATTAGTAGGTTGCACAGTGAAGTACATATTCCGTACAATTGACCACTAAATGGTAACACCCAAATAAGTTTTTCAACTTGTTTAAGTCGGGGTTCACTTAAATTGATTCATGATACAGATATATACTATCAGATATATACTATCATCATAATACAGTCATCACACAAGATAATCACATTGAATTATTTACATTATTTACAATCAGGGGTGTGGAGGGGGGGGGTAGGATATGGACAGCAAGTAGTGGAGAGAGAGAGAGAGAGAGAAAGAGAGAGAGAGAGAGAGAGATCAGAAGGCATAAGAAAAAGTATCTGCATTTGATTGTTTACATTTGATTATTAGCAATCCGGGGAGGGTGTTAGTTTAGGGTTGTAGCTGCCTGGAGGTGAACTTTTATTGCGGTTTTGAAGGAGGATAGAGATGCCCTTTCTTTTATACCTGTTGGGAGCGCATTCCACATTGATGTGGCATAGAAAGAGAATGAGTTAAGACCTTTGTTAGTTCGGAATCTGGGTTTAACGTGGTTAGTGGAGCTCCCCCTGGTGTTGTGGTTATGGCGGTCATTTACGTTAAGGAAGTAGTTTGACATGTACTTCGGTATCAGGGAGGTGTAGTGGACTTTATAGACTAGGCTCAGTGCAAGTTGTCTTACTCTGTCCTCCACCTTGAGCCAGCCCACTTTAGAGAAGTGGGTAGGAGTGAGGTGGGATCTGGGGTGGAGGTCTAGAAGTAACCTGACTAGCTTGTTCTGGGATGTTTGGAGTTTAGATTTGAGGATTTTGGAGGTGCTAGGGTACCAGGAGGTGCATGCGTAATCGAAAAAGGGTTGAACGAGAGTTCCCGCCAGAATCCTCATGGTGCTTTTGTTGACCAGAGAGGAGATTCTGTAGAGAAATCTCGTTTGTTGGTTAACCTTTCTGATTACCTAGGTTGCCATTTTATCACAGGAAAGGTTAGCCTCTAGAATGGAACCTAGGTAGGGGACCTCATCTTTCCTGGTGATAACAATGTCACCCACTTTTATAGTGATATCCTTTACACACCGATGTCGCTTTTTGATGCAGTACCGCCTGAGGGATCAAAGGTCTGTAATATCATCACTTACGTGCAGTGATTTCTCCAGATTCTCTGAACCTTTTGATGATATTACAGATCTTAGATGGTGAAATCCCTGAATTCCTTGCAATAGCTGGTTGAGAAATGTTGTTCTTAAACTGTTGGACAATCTGCTCAGGCATTTGTTGACAAAGCGGTGACCCTCGCCCCGTCCTTGTTTGTGAATGACTGAGCATTTCATGGAAGCTGCTTTTATACCCAATCATGGCACCCACCTGTTCCCAATAAGCCTGTTCACCTGTGGGATGTTCCAAATAAGTGTTTTTCTTTCTCAGTCTTTTGTGCCACTTGTGCCAGCTTTTTTGAAACATGTTGCAGGCATCAAATTCCAAATGAGCTAATATTTGCAAAAAATAACATACGTTTTCCAGTGTGAACATGAAATATCTTGTCTTTGCAGTCTATTCAATTGAATATAAGTTGAAAAGGATTTGCAAATCATTGTATTCTCTTTTTATTTACCATTTACACAACGTGACAACTTCCATGCTTTTGGGTTTTGTCGATCAGGCTCTAAGTCTTTGGACTTTTCGTCCACACCAAAAGGGGAAAATGGAAAAAAAAGTAGTAGCACCAAAGTTGACAGCAATTGTCCAAAATGTCGCAATGAGGCCAACTGAAGTCAAGTCCAGCCTCTGGTTGATTTATTAAGATGCGTGCCATGTACAGTACTTGTCCCAACCAAGTTAGGAAAGTACTTGTCCCACTTCAGTGTGATGATCACACACCCACACGGACTATTTTCCGTGTTGTTTTGGCAGCTTGCAGCTGCAGCCCGCTGGGAACGTTGCCAGGAAGCGACTCCTGCGATCCCGAGTCAGGAAGGTGCTTCTGCAAGCGGCTGGTTGGCGGACATAACTGCGATGAGTGTCTGGTAGGCGGGGCCACCGACGCGTATCTTGCTACTGCCGTAGAGCTTTCTAACCAACATGCTCTTTCCCCGCAGCCGCAGCACTGGGGTCTGTCCAACGACATGGACGGATGCCGAGCATGTGACTGCGACCAGGGCGGTGCACTCAACAATAGGTACGTTCTGTGGACTAAAGAAAAGCTCTTCATCGCTGTCGTGACAATGAGTCGTTTCTCCATGTTCCAAAAGCTGCGACCCGCGGTCCGGACAGTGCGTGTGCAGGGAGCACGTGTTCGGACGGCGCTGTGACCAGCTCGAGTCCGGCTTTTACTTCATTGCCCTGGACCACTACACCTACGAGGGCGAAGACGCCGAGCACGGACCTGTGAGCGCGCCAACGTGCATCCGACGTCTTTAAAATGACAGGAAACTTCATTTTGAAAACACTCTTGTTTGGCAGGGCGTGAAGGCGGTCCAAAGACCTTACCCTTTGGATCGCAGCCCCACGTGGACTGGGATGGGTTTTGCCAGCGTACCAGAAGGAGCCTTCCTAAAGTTCTACATCAACAACATCCCAGAGTCCATGGACTATGATGTCCTAATCCGCTACGAGCCACAGGTGAAACTCACCTACACTTAAGGTTGCAAAATTCCGGGAATATTCAAAGTTAATAATAATAATGAATTTGTAGCGCACTTTACATTTGTTAAAATCTCAAAGTGCTACAAAGTAAGACAAATAAAAAATAGAAAGTTACAATATATAAGTCCTCCAAGTCCGAGTCCATGGTTGGAGTGCCATCTGCGGGTTGGGGAGGAGATCTTGGCCCAAGTGGAGGAGTTCAAGTACCTCGGAGTCTTGTTCACGAGTGAGGGAAGCGTGGATCGTGAGGTCGACAGGCGGATCGGTGCGGCGTCTTCAGTAAAGCGGAAGCTGTATCGATCCATTGCGGTGAAGAAGGAGCTGAGCCGGAAGGCAAAGCTCTCAATTTACCGGTCGATCTACGTTCCCATCCTCACCTATGGTCATGAGCTTTGGGTTATGACCGAAAAGACAAGATCACGGGTACAAGCCGCCGAAATGAGTTTCCTCCGCCGGGTGGCGGGTCTCTCCCTTAGAGATAGGGTGAGAAGCTCTGTCATCCGGGAGGAACTCAAAGTAAAGCCGCTGCTCCTCCACATGGAGAGGAGCCAGATGAGGTGGTTCGGGCATCTGGTCAGGATGCCACCCGAACGCCTCCCTAGGGAGGTGTTTAGGGCACGTCCGACCGGTAGGAGGCCACGGGGAAGACCCAGGACACGTTGGGAAGACTATGTCTACTACTGGCCTGGGAACGCCTCAGGATCCCCTGGGAGGAGCTGGACGAAATGGCTGGGGAGAGGGAAGTCTGGACTTCCCTGCTTAGGCTGCTGCCCCAAGCACTGGATAAAACAGATAGGCAAGCAGTGTATTTAAAAACAAGAAGGCAGAGTAATGAGATAAAAGCTGTGCTAAAAAAGGTGGGTTTTTAGTCCCTTCTTAAAACGGTCGACCGACTGTGGTGCTCTAAGATGGTCGGGGAGAGCGTTCCAGAGTTCGGGTGCGGTCGAGCAAAAAGCCCGCCGGCCCATTGATTGTAAGTTTGTCCTGATGGGTTTGAGGAGGTTGGTGTTTGAGGAGCGGAGGTTGAGGTAGGAGGTTGAGGGGGAACTCGGTCCTTGAGGTAGGAGGTTGAGGGGAAACCCGGTCCTTGAGGTAGGAGGTTGAGGGGAAACTCGGTCCTTGAGGTAGGAGGTTGAGGGGAAACTCGGTCCTTGAGGTAGGAGGTTGAGGGGAAACTCGGTCCTTGAGGTAGGAGGTTGAGGGGAAACTCGGTCCTTGAGGTAGGAGGTTGAGGGGAAACTCGGGTCCTTGAGGTAGGAGGTTGAGGGGAAACTCGGGTCCTTGAGGTAGGAGGTTGAGGGGAAACTCGGTCCTTGAGGTAGGAGGTTGAAGGGAAACTCGGGTCCTTGAGGTAGGAGGTTGAGGGGAAACTCGGTCCTTGAGGTAGGAGGTTGAAGGGAAACTCGGGTCCTTGAGGTAGGAGGTTGAAGGGAAACTAGGTCCTTGAGGTAGGAGGTTGAGGGGAAACTCGGTCCTTGAGGTAGGAGGTTGAAGGGAAACTCGGGTCCTTGAGGTAGGAGGGGGCGTTGCTGTAGATGCATTGGTGTGTTAGCAGGTTTATCTTGAATTGGGTCCGGGATGCAATAGGGAGCCAGTGGAGGGATTTGAGGATGGGTGTGATATGATCACGCTTGCGCACTCTCATCAGGATCCTCGCTGCGCTGTTTTGGATGTAATGGATCTTTTTTGATGTGATATTCTTTTTGGGGACCCTGACGAGATGTGCGTTGCAGTAATCAAGCCTGGAGTTGGAAACTTTCTATGGGAATTAACGGGAATATATGGAAATTAACGGGAATTAATGGGAATAAACATTGAATGCAACATGCTAGATCTTGCAGCATGATTATTAGCTAAAACAACCGGATTTAATGCAAACTCAGTAGAATTTCAACCCTGCACTGTGCATTCCTCCATCACATGCACAGATAGGATAGGACTTTATTGTCATTGCACAAGTACAACGAAACTATGTTTTCAGCACAAACCCGTTCAAGATGAGACAAACAAACAGTGTACAGGGTTACAGAACAGGAACGCTGATGGGTCGCCAAAGGCGCCCCGTAAAAGATGGGAAAAAGGTAAAACGCTGGGGAAGAAGATGAGTAAAAAAATACAATCTAGACTGGGCGGAGTGGGAAAAACCTCCATGTCATGCACACATAAACATGTTACATTAAATCACGACAACTCGCAACAGAGGGTGGGGGAGTTGGGACCCTGGAGGTCAACTGCTGCTATAAAGCGCTGCCAGCCGTCCTCATCCCGAAGGGGAATCAAGCGGTGGTGAAGGCGTGGGGTGGGGGTGGGGTGTGTGTGTGTGTGTGTGTGTGTATATGCCCATTGTCCATGTGAGTAACGGGAATTAATGGGAATAAACATTGAATGCAACATGCTAGATCTTGCAGCATGATTATTAGCTAAAACAACCTGATTTAATGCAAATTCAGTAGAATTCAATGTGCATTCCTCCATCACATGCACAGATAATTCCCAGCATGCTACACACTACAGCAGGGCTATTGAGGCCACACTAGTATTTGAGCCCAAGGTAAGTTTTGATGATATTACTGGGGTAAATATATTTGATCTATGGTATTTAAGTTTAATAGAGGTGTAATTGCTTGTTAAATGATTTTGGGGCCAATATCTCTAGCTAGCTAGGTTTATGTACCACCACAGTCTCATAATGAACCGAAAATATTTCTCCGTTAGCCGTGATGCTAATTTCCTCTGTGTTAAATCCCATTCATTTATGCTAACAACGTTAGCGATCCGAATTGACCTTTTTAGTGATATGTAAAGTTCAACCGGAAACTTTCCACCCCTTTGCAACCCTACCTACACTTGAGTGTTTTTTGTAAACATCCCAACTATGTACTGCTTGATGGAAGCTTCCAGAACAGTGGGAGCAGGTCAACGTCCGAGTGGAGCAACCCGTCTTCAACCCTTCGGACTATTCCGGTCACTGTGGCGGTTACATCGGTGACGGCGAGGAGCAGTACGTCTCTCTGCCACCTGGCTCCAGGTAACACGCCCGGAAAGTCTGTTTCGTTAGCGTGGTGGTCACCACACACTTCCTGCTTCCTGTAGACATGTGCTGCTGCCCCACCCCGCATGCTTGGAGAAGGGACATAACTACACGGTGAACCTCAGCCTGCCGCTCTACTCCACGTACAGCGACGTGCAGAGCCCGTACACGCTCATCGACTCGGTGAGGTTCAAACATTCACTCCAACATCAACATCAAGGTTGTCAAAAGTATCGCCACATCCATACCAACGGGGGGGGGAAAAAAATGCAAGGATACCTGCTTTTTTTCAGTATCGTTAGTACCAAAGAAGACTGGACTTCAGACCTGGGCAAATTAAGGCCCGGGGGACGCATCCGTTAAGCTTTTCAATCTGGCCCGCCGGACTTTCCCAAATCATTTTTTTTTAGATCTTTAAGATGGAAACTGTTGCTTCCATTATGATTGAATTGAATTGGATTGAATTGCATCTCAGGGCAGACACTCTAACCACTAGGCCACTGAGTAAGCGGGGATCGAACCTGGAACCCTCAAGTTGCTGGCACGGCCACTCTACCAGCCGAGCTATACCGATGTGCAGTGAGGTTTTCTAATTACCGCAAGTCTTGAACTATACAAAGTATTTCTATTGTTGGAATCTGCGCTTTTGCATTATATACTAGTTACTATGGTAATCTAATTAGTTACCATGGTAATCTAATTAGTTACTATGGTAATCTAATTAGTTACTATGGTCATCTATGTCACAGCAGCTCAGACGAGGCACCAAGCAGTGCGGGTGGGGAGCGAGCACCCCTGAACGTAAACAAACGCCATGGGGTGGAGCTACACCTGACATCCACTGTAATGATACCAAGTACAGGAGCGCATCGAGTCGATGCTACTATGATTATATCGATATTTTTTTATCGTCCTTTTTAAAAAAAAATCATATTATGTTTATTATCATTTATAAACTCAGGAAATACATCCCTGGACAAATGAGAGCATTGAATATGACCAATGTATGATCCTGTAACTACTTGGTATCGGATCAATACCTAAATTTGTGGTATCATCCAAAACTAATGTCAAGTATCAAAGAAGAGAAGAATAAGTGATTATTACATTTTAACAGAAGTGTGGATAGAACATGTTAAAAGAGAAAATAAGCAGACATTAACAGTAAACGAATAAGTGGATTATTAATCAATTTTTACAGTTTGTCCTTTATATTGTTGACAAAATAATAGGTGTATAAATGACACAATATGTTACTGCATGTGTCAGCAGACTAATTAGGAGTCTTTGTTTGTTTACTTACTACTAAAAGACAAGTTGTCTAGTATGTTTAACATTTTATTTAAGGACTAAATTACAATAATAAACATATGTTTCATGTACACTAAGATTTTGGTAAGAATAAAGCCAATAATGAAATTTTGTTGTGGTCACCCTCATTTTGAAAAGTATCGAAATACATTTTGGTACTGGTACTAAAATATTGGTATCAATCAATGCTTACTTATACAGCCCTAAATCACGAGTGTCTCAAAGGGCTGCACAAGCCACAATGACATCCTCGGCTCAGAGCCCACATCAGGGCAAGGAAAAACTCAACCCAATGGGATGACAATGAGAAACCTTGGAGGGGACCTCAGATGTGGGGACCCCCCTGGGCGACCAGTGCAATGGACATCGAGTGGATCGAGCATAATATTGTGAGAGTCCAGTCCATAGTGGATCTAACATAATAGTGTGAGAGTCCAGTCCATAGTGGATCTAACATAATAGTGAGAGTCCAGTCCATAGTGGATTTAACATAATAGTGAGAGTCCAGTCCATAGTGGATCTAACATAATAGTGTGAGAGTCCAGTCCATAGTGGATCTAACATAATAGTGAGAGTCCAGTCCATAGTGGATCTAACATAATAGTGTGAGAGTCCAGTCCATAGTGGATCTAACATAATAGTGAGAGTCCAGTCCATAGTGGATCTAACATAATAGTGAGAGTCCAGGCCATAGTGGATCTAACATAATATTGTGAGAGTCCAGTCCATAGTGGATCTAACATAATAGTGTGAGAGTCCAGTCCATAGTGGATCTAACATAATATTGTGAGAGTCCAGTCCATAGTGGATCTAACATAATATTGTGAGAGTCCAGTCCGTAGTGGATCTAACATAATAGTGTGAGAGTCCAGTCCATAGTGGATCTAACATAATAGTGTGAGAGTCCAGTCCATAGTGGATCTAACATAATAGTGAGAGTCCAGTCCATAGTGGATCTAACATAATATTGTGAGAGTCCAGTCCATAGTGGATCTAACATAATAGTGAGAGTCCAGTCCATAGTGGCTCTAACATAATAGTGAGAGTCCAGTCCATAGTGGATCTAACATAATATTGTGAGAGTCCAGTCCATAGTGGATCTAACATAATAGTGAGAGTCCAGTCCATAGTGGCTCTAACATAATAGTGAGAGTCCAGTCCATAGTGGATCTAACATAATAGTGAGAGTCCAGTCCATAGTGGATCTAACATAATAGTGAGAGTCCAGTCCATAGTGGATCTAACATAATAGTGAGAGTCCAGTCCATAGTGGATCTAACATAATATTGTGAGAGTCCAGTCCATAGTGGATCTAACATAATATTGTGAGAGTCCAGTCCATAGTGGATCTAACATAATATTGTGAGAGTCCAGTCCATAGTGGATCTAACATAATAGTGTGAGAGTCCAGTCCATAGTGGATCTAACATAATAGTGAGAGTCCAGTCCATAGTGGATCTAACATAATAGTGTGAGAGTCCGGTCCATATTGGATCTAACATAATAGTGTGAGAGTCCAGTCCATAGTGGATCTAACATAATATTGTGAGAGTCCAGTCCATAGTGGATCTAACATAATAGTGAGAGTCCAGTTCATAGTGGATCTAACATAATAGTGAGAGTCCAGTTCAGAGTGGATCTAACATAATAGTGAGAGTCCAGTCCATAGTGGATCTAACATAATAGTGAGAGTCCAGTTCATAGTGGATCTAACATAATAGTGAAAGTCCAGTTCAGAGTGGATCTAACATAATAGTGAGAGTCCAGTCCATAATGTATCTAACATAAGAGTGAAGAGTCCAGTCCATAGTGGATCTAACATAATAGTGTGAGAGTCCAGTCCATAGTGGATCTAACATAATAGTTAGAGTCCAGTCCATAGTGGATCTAACATAATATTGTGAGAGTCCAGTCCATAGTGGATCTAACATAATAGTGAGAGTCCAGTCCATAGTGGATCTAACATAATATTGTGAGAGTCCAGTCCATAGTGGATCCAACATAATATTGTGAGAGTCCAGTCCATAGTGGATCTAACATAATAGTGAGAGTCCAGTCCATAGTGGATCTAACATAATAGTGAGAGTCCAGTCCATAGTGGATCCAACATAATAGTGAGAGTCCAGTCCATAGTGGATCTAACATAATAGTGTGAGAGTCCAGTCCATAGTGGATCTAACATAATATTGTGAGAGTCCAGTCCATAGTGGATCTAACATAATCGTGTGAGAGTCCAGTACATAGTAGATCTAACATAATAGTGAGAGTCCAATCCATAGTGGATCTAACATAATCGTGTGAGAGTCCAGTACATAGTAGATCTAACATAATAGTGAGAGTCCAATCCATAGTGGATCTAACATAATATTGTGAGAGTTCAGTCCATAGTGGATCTAACATAATAGTGAGAGTCCAGTTCATAGTGGATCTAACATAATATTGTGAGAGTTCAGTCCATAGTGGATCTAACATAATAGTGAGAGTCCAGTTCATAGTGGATCTAACATAATAGTGAGAGTCCAGTTCATAGTGGATCTAACATAATAGGGAGAGTCCAGTCCATAGTGGATCCAACATAATAGTGAGAGTCCAGTCCATAGTGGATCTAACATAATATTGTGAGAGTCCAGTCCATAGTGGATCTAACATAATATTGTGAGAGTCCAGTCCATAGTGGATCTAACATAATATTGTGAGAGTCCAGTCCATAGTGGATCTAACATAATAGTGTGAGAGTCCAGTCCATAGTGGATCTAACATAATATTGTGAGAGTCCAGTCCATAGTGGATCTAACATAATAGTGAGAGTCCAGTTCATAGTGGATCTAACATAATAGTGAGAGTCCAGTTCAGAGTGGATCTAACATAATAGTGAGAGTCCAGTCCATAGTGGATCTAACATAATAGTGAGAGTCCAGTTCATAGTGGATCTAACATAATAGTGAGAGTCCAGTTCAGAGTGGATCTAACATAATAGTGAGAGTCCAGTCCATAGTGGATCCAACATAATAGTGAGAGTCCAGTCCATAGTGGATCTAACTAAATAGTGAGAGTCCAGTCCATAGTGGATCTAACATAATAGTGAGAGTCCAGTCCATAGTGGATCTAACTAAATAGTGAGAGTCCAGTCCATAGTGGATCTAACATAATAGTGAGAGTCCAGTCCATAGTGGATCTAACATAATAGTGAGAGTCCAGTCCATAGTGGATCTAACATAATATTATGAGAGTCCAGTCCATAGTGGATCTAACATAATAGTGTGAGAGTCCAGTCCATAGTGGATCTAACATAATAGTGAGAGTCCAGTCCATAGTGGATCTAACATAATAGTGTGAGAGTCCAGTCCATAGTGGATCTAACATAATATTGTGAGAGTCCAGTCCATAGTGGATCCAACATAATAGTGTGAGAGTCCAGTCCATAGTGGATCTAACATAATAGTGAGAGTCCAGTCCATAGTGGATCTAACATAATAGTGAGAGTCCCGTCCATAGTGGATCCAACATAATAGTGTGAGAGTCCAGTCCATAGTGGATCTAACATAATAGTGAGAGTCCAGTCCATAGTGGATCTAACATAATAGTGAGAGTCCAGTCCATAGTGGATCCAACATAATAGTGAGAGTTGATACTAACTAATAACAAAAACAAATATTAGTCTTCAAACAGGTTTCACAAGTATCAGTACTGACTACTATAACTCTGGTATGGTGATGACTCTAAATTAGCAGCCTGCTCATATTATTGGCTTCTTTATGTCTCTTGCAGCTGGTGTTGATGCCCCGGGTCAGGGATCTGGACATGTTCCATGGGACAAACGGCGACGTAGCGTGGGATACGTTCCAGCGTTACCGCTGCCTGGAGACGAGCCAGAGCGTGGTGAAGAGCCCCATGACGGACATCTGCAACGAGTACATCTTCAGCGTCTCCGCACTGCTGCACAAAGGAGCCATGCGTATGTTTCATCCAAACTTCAAAAGTCATGTAACGTAAACCCCTTCCGAACAAAATAAATGTCGTTTCCCAGCGTGCCAGTGTGATCTACAAGGTTCCGTCAGCGGCGTGTGCGAGCCCAGCGGAGGCCAGTGTCGTTGTCGGCCCAATGTGGTCGGCAGGAAGTGCGACCACTGCGCCCCTGCCACCTTCCTGTTCAGCCCCGCCGGATGCAGGCGTAAGTACTAGAGTTCTTCTACAAACCCCAAAAGCAGTGAAGTTGACACGTCAATAAAGACAGAATATAGAGTACTGCAACGCACTTCTTGTCGGGATCCCCAGCAAGAACATCCAGAAGCTGCAATACGTACAGAATAGTGCTGCTAGGATCCTGATGACAGTGCGGAAATACGACCATATCACACCAACTCTCAAATCTCTTCACTGGCTTCCTGTTCCACTCAGGATTGAATTCAAAGTCTCCCTACTAACCCACCAGTGCCTCCATGGAAATGCCCCCCCTCTACCTCAAAGAACTACTCACCCCCAAATCCTCCACACGACACCTCCGCTCCGGACAGACTGATTGATTGAAACTTGAAACACCCCAATAAGTTTTTCAACTTGTTTAAGTCGGGGTCCACTTAAAGGCCTACTGAAAGCCACTACTAGCGACCACGCAGTCTGATAGTTTATATATCAATGATGAAATCTTAACATTGCAACACATGCCATAACGGCCGGGTTAACTTATAAAGTGACATTTTAAAATTCCCGCCACACTTCCGGTTGAAAAACTCCTTTGGATATGATTTATGCGCGTGACGTCACAAAATCCACGGAAGTGGTTGTACACCATCTGACCCGATATAAAAACCTCTTGTTTTCTTCGACAAAATTCCACAGTATTCTGGACATCTGTGTTGGTGAATCTTTTGCAATTTGTTTAATGAACAATGGAGGCTGCAAAGAAGAACGTTGTAGGTGGGATCGATCGGTGTATTAGCGGCTAAGTACAATACTTACAGCAACACAACAAGGACTACTTACTACGCCTAGCCGATGCTTGCCGCCAAACCCACGGATGAAGTCCTTCGTCGCGCCGTCGATCGCTGGAACGCAGGTGAGCACGGGTGTTGATGGGCAGATGAGGGCTGGCTGGCGTAGGTGGAGCGCTAATGTTTTTATCATAGTTCTGTGAGGTCCGGTTGCTAAGTTGCTAAATTAGCCTTAGCGTCGTTAGCAACAGCATTGTTAAGCCTTACCAGGCTGAGAATTTTTAATTGTGTAGTTACATGTACACGGTTTAATAGTATTGTTGATCTTCTGTCTATCCTTCCAGTCAGGGGTTTATTTCTTTTGTTTCTATCTTCATTTGAGAACGATGCTATCACGTTAGCTCAGTAGCTAAGTGTGTCACCGATGTATTGTCGTGGAGATTAAAGTCATTTTAAATGTCCATTTCGCGTGCTCGACTCTCATTTTCAAGAGGATATAGTATCCGAGGTGGTTTAAAATACAAATCCGTGATCCACAATAGAAAAAGGAGAGAGTGTGGAATCCAATGAGCCAGCTTGTACCTAAGTTACGGTCAGAGCGAAAAAAGATACGTCCATCACTGCCTCTCAAGTCCTTCACTGTAACGTTCCTCATCTACGAATCTTTCATCCTCGCTCAAATTAATGGGGTAATCGTCGCTTTGTCGCTCTGAATCTCTCGCTCCATTGTAAACAACGGGGAATTGTGAGGAATACTAGCTCCTGTGACGTCACGCTACTTCCGGTACAGGCAAGGCTTTTTTTTATCAGCGAGCAAAAGTTGCGAACTTTATCGTCGATTTTCTCTACTAAATCCTTTCAGTAAAAATATGGCAATATCGCGAAATGATCAAGTATGACACATAGAATGGATCTGCTATTCCCGTTTAAATAAAAAAAAATCATTTCAGTAGGCCTTTAAATTGATTCATGATACAGATATATACTATCAGATATATACTATCATCATAATACAGTCATCACACAAGATAATCATCAGAGTATATACATTGAATTATTTACATTATTTACAATCCGGGGTTTGGGATATGGAGGATTTGGGGTTAGCTTTGGTTGGTATCAACACTTCAGTCATCAACAATAGAGAACAGAGAAATGGACATTGGAACAGTGTCGGACTGACTTGGTAGGATATGTACCGTACAGCAAGTAGTGGACATAGTGAGAGAGATCAGAAAGTATAAGAAAAAGTGTCTACATTTGATTATTTACAATCCGAAGAGGTATTATGAGGAAGGGAGGGTGTTAGTTTAGGGTTGAAGTTGCCTGGAGGTGTTCTTTTAGTGCGGTTTTGAAGGAGGATAGAGATGCCCTTTCTTTTACACCTGTTGGGAGTGCATTCCACATTGATGTGGCATAGAAAGAGAATGAGTTAAGACCTTTGTTAGATCGGAATCTGGGTTTAACGTGGTTAGTGGAGCTCCCCCTGGTGTTGTGGTTATGGCGGTCATTTATGTTAACCTCCGAGGACAAAGCTACGAACAATGGGAGACCTTTCTTTCTGCTCCGCCGCTCCCAAGTCTGTGGAACGCTCTCCCTGACCACCTAAGGACACCACAGACTGTGGATGCTTTTAAAAAAGGCTTAAAAACCCTTCTTTTTAAAAAAGCCTTTTTTTTTTTAGATACATGCATACTAGTTCTAGCTATTAGGCTGTTGTAGTTCTTATTTTTATTATCTTTTTTATTTATTTATTTTCAATACACTGTAGCACTGAGGTTGTTTACTCAATGTAAAGTGCTTTTTACATATAAGATATATTTTTATTATTATTATTATTACAATGATTTGCAAATCCTTTTCAACTTATATTCAATTGAATAGACTGCAAAGACAAGATATTTACTGTTCGAACTCGTAAAGTTTGTTATTTTTTGCAAATATTAGCTCATTTGGAATCAGATGCCTGCAACGTGTTTAAAAAAAGCTGGCACAAATGGCAAAAAAGACAGAGAAGGTTGAGGAATGCTCATCAAACACTTATTTGGAACATCCCACAGGTGAACAGGATAATTGAGAACATGATTGGGTATAAAAGCAGCTTCCGTGAAATGCTCAGTCATTCACAAACAAGGACGGGGCGAGGGTCACCACTTTGTCAACAAATGCCTGAGCAAATTGTTGAACAGTTTAAGAAAAACCTTTCTCAACCAGCTATTGCAAGGAATTTAGGGATTTCACCATCTACGCTCCGTAATATCATCAAAGTGTTCAGAGAATCTGGAGAAATCACTGCACGTAAGCTGCAAGGCCATGAATTATATTTATATAGCGCTTTTCTCTAGTGACTCAAAGCGCTTTTACATAGTGCAACCCGATATCTAAGTTACATTCAAAGCAGTGTGGGTGGCACTGGGAGCAGGTGGGTCAAGTGTCTTGCCCAAGGACACAACGGCAGTGACTAGGATGGCGGAAGCGGGGATCGAACCTGCAACCCTCAAGTTGCTGGTACGGCCACTCTACCAACCGAGCTACACCGCCCCAATTTGGTATACCTCTCAGGCGGTACTGCATCAAAAAGCGACATCAGTGTGTAAAGGATATCACCACATAGGCTCAGGAACACTTCAGAAAGCCACTGTCAGTAACTACAGTTGGTCGCTACATCTGTTAAGTGCAAGTTAAAACTCTACTATGCAAAGCCAAAGCCATTTATCAACAACACCCAGAAACTCCGCCAGCTTCTCTGGGCCCCGAACTCATCTAAGATGGACTGAAAAGTGTTGAAATGTTGAAACTATGTGGAATTTATTGCCCACAGTCTGTGACTGCGACCCCAGAGGATCGGTGAGCACCCCCTGCCATGAAGAAACGGGGCAGTGCGATTGCGTGCCCGGGGCGACGGGACGCCAGTGCTCCCATTGCCTGCCGGGATTTTGGGGGTTCCCTTTCTGCCGACCGTGCCAGTGTAACGGCCACAGCGAGGTCTGCCATCCTGAGACTGGCGAGTGCCAAGGCTGCAGGGACTTGACCACCGGACACTACTGTGAGAGGTACTGGCGACTTTTCCATATTCCCTTCACCAGATCTACCTATGGTCACTTGAACCTGGCAGGTGCTTGGATGGTTACCACGGTGATCCAGAGTTGGGATCAGGTGGACACTGCCGCCCCTGTTTGTGCCCCGACGGCCCGCGTAGTGGACGACAGTTTGCAGACAGCTGCTACATGGCGGACAGTAGCAACCAGCTGGTGTGTGTGTGCAGCCCTGGCTACAAAGGTAATACACACACACATTTGCTTTTAGAAGGTCCATATTTGCCTTTTTGAACTCATCGGCGCTCGGCTGATGAGCTCTGCCGATCTTTACCGCAGTTTTGTCCCGTTGTTCAGGGTTTCCCTTTAACGTATTCAATCGTGACGGTGCGCCACGGCAAAATATCAGCTTTAAAAATTAGGTTTTTATTTACATAAAAACAAATTAATGTGTTGTCGCGCCCATAAAGAGACAAAAAAATGTAGACGCTCTTTTTAACTTTCATTGCCAATTCTTATGCTAACAATTCCAGTTCCAAAAAGTATTCCCTCTGTATACGCACGACCGTCTCCTTGTTTCATTCCCAAACATACAACCACACTTCCTCGTTCTTCGCCAACTTGATGTGTTCAAGACCATGGGAAAAATGAACATCATAACACACAAACATACACTTTAGCTCCTATATAAATACATATATGTAGTTTATTATTTGAACACTATTTATTTACTCTTCTGTTACAAATAGAGAACAAACAATTGGGATTAAATTGCTATGATACGAAAAAGGGTATGACTAAATAAGCTCTTCTTCTTCCTACTCCTGACGGTGCGCCACGGCAAAATATTAGCCGCTACACCTTTAAAAATTAGTTGTTTTTTTTACATGAAAACAAATTAATGTGTTGTCGCGCACATAAAGAGACACAAAAATTTAGACGCTCTTTTTAACTTTCATTGCCAATTCGTATGCTAACAATTCCAGTTCCAAAAAGTACTTTCCTTCGTGTACGCACGACCGTCTCCTTGTTTTATTCCAAAACATACAACCCCACTCCCTCGTTCTCCGCCAACTTGATGTGTTCAAGACCATGGGAAAAATGAACATCATAACACACAAACATACACTTTAGCTCCTATATAAATACATACATATAGTTTATTATTTGAACACTATTTATTTACTCTTCTGTTACAAATAGACAAACAATTGGGATTAAATTGCTATGATATGAAAAGGGGTATGACAAAATAACCTCTTCTTCTTCCTACTCCTGACGGTGCGACATGACAAAATATTAGCCGCTACACCTTTAAAAATTAGGGTTTTTTTTTTTTACATAAAAACTAATTAATGTGTTGTCGCGCCCATAAAGAGACAAAAAAATGTAGACGCTCTTTTTAACTTTCATTGCCAATTCTTATGCTAACAATTCCAGTTCCAAAAATTATTCCCTCTGTATACGCATGACCGTCTCCTTGTTTCATTCCCAAACATACGACCACACTTCCTCGTTCTTCGCCAACTTGATGTGATCAAGACCATGGGAAAAATGAACATCATAACACACAAACATACACTTTAGCTCCTATATAAATACATATATGTAATTTATTATTTGAACACTATTTATTTACTCTTCTGTTACAAATAGAGAAACAATTGGGATTAAATTGCTATGATACGAAAAGGGGTATGACAAAATAAGCTCTTCTTCTTCCTACTCCTGACGGTGCGCCACGGCAAAATATTAGCCGCTACACCTTTAAAAATGAGGGGTTTTTTTACATGAAAACAAATTAATGTGTTGTCGCGCCCATAAAGAGACACAAAAATTTAGACGCTCTTTTTAACTTTCATTGCCAATTCTTATGCTAACAATTCCAGTTCCAAAAAGTATTCCCTCTGTATACGCACGACCGTCTCCTTGTTTCATTCCAAAACATACAACCACACTTCCTCGTTCTCCGCCAACTTGATGTGTTCAAGACCACGGGAAAAATGAACATCATAACACACAAACATAGACTTTAGCTCCTATATAAATACATATATGTAGTTTATTATTTGAACACTATTTATTTACTCTTCTGTTACAAATAGAGAACAAACAATTGGGATTAAATTGCGACGATATGAAAAGGGGTATGACAAAATAAGCTCTTCTTCTTCCTACTCCTGACGGTGCGCCGCGGCAAAATATTAGCCGCTACACCTTTAAAAATGAGTTGTTGTTTTTTACATGAAAACAAATTAATGTGTTGTCGCGCCCATAAAGAGACATAAAAATGTAGACGCTCTTTTTAACTTTCATTGCCAATTCTTATGCTAACAATTCCAGTTCCAAAAAGTATTCCCTCTGTATACGCACGACCGTCTCCTTGTTTCATTCCCAAACAGACAACCACACTTCCTCGTTCTCCGCCAACTTGATGTGTTCAAGACCATGGGAAAAATGATCATGACACACAAACATACACTTTAGCTCCTATATAAATACATATATATAGTTTATTATTTGAACACTATTTATTTACTCTTCTGCTACAAATAGAGAACAAACAATTGGGATTAAATTGCTATGATACGAAAAAGGGTATGAAAAAATAAGCTCTTCTTCTTCCTACTCCTGACGGTGCGCCACGACAAAATATTAGCCGCTACACCTTTAAAAATGAGGTTTTTTTTTTACATGAAAACAAATTAATGTGTTGTCGCGCCCATAAAGAGACACAAAAATGTAGACGCTCTTTTTAACTTTCATTGCCAATTCTTATGCTAACAATTCCAGTTCCAAAAAGTACTTTCCTTCGTGTATGCACGAACCGTCTCCTTGTTTCATTCCAAAACATACAACCACACTTCCTCGTTCTCCGCCAACTTGATGTGTTCAAGACCATGGGAAAAATGAACATCATAACACACAAACATAGACTTTAGCTCCTATATAAATACATATATATTGTTTATTATTTGAACACTATTTATTTACTCTTCTGTTACAAATAGAGAAACAATTAAATTGCTATGATACGAAAAAGGGTATGACAAAATAAGCTCTTCTTCTTCCTACTCCTGACGGTGCGCCACGGCAAAATATTAGCCGCTACACCTTTAAAAATTAGTTTTTTTTTTTACATGAAAACAAATTAATGTGTTGTCGCGCCCATAAAGAGACACAACAATTTAGACACTCTTTTTAACTTTCATTGCCAATTCTTATGCTAACAATTCCAGTTCCAAAAAGTACTTTCCTTCGTGTACGCACGAACCGTCTCCTTGTTTCATTCCAAAACATACAACCACACTTCCTCGTTCTCCGCCAACTTGATGTGTTCAAGACCATGGGAAAAATGAACATCATAACAAACAAACATACACTTTAGCTCCTATATAAATACATATATGTAGTTTATTATTTGAACACTATTTATTTACTCTTCTGTTACAAATAGAGAAACAATTGGGATTAAATTGCTATGATACGAAAAAGGGTATGACTAAATAAGCTCTTCTTCTTCCTACTCCTGACGGTGCGCCACGGCAAAATATTAGCCGCTACACCTTTAAAAATGAGGTTGTTTTTTTTACATAAAAACAAATTAATGTGTTGTCGCGCCCATAAAGAGACAAAAAAATGTAGACGCTCTTTTTAACTTTAATTGCCAATTCTTATGCTAACAATTCCAGTTCCAAAAAGTATTCCCTCTGTATACGCACGACCGTCTCCTTGTTTCATTCCCAAACAGACAACCACACTTCCTCGTTCTCCGCCAACTTGATGTGTTCAAGACCATGGGAAAAATGAACATCATAACACACAAACATACACTTTAGCTCCTACATAAATACATATATGTAGTTTATTATTTGAACACTATTTATTTACTCTTCTGTTACAAATAGAGAACAAACAATTGGGATTAAATTGCGAAGATACGAAAAGGGGTATGACAAAATAAGCTCTTCTTCTTCCTACTCCTGACGGTGCGCCACGGCAAAATTATTAGCCGCTACACCTTTAAAAATTAGGTTGTTTTTTTTTACATGAAAACAAATTAATGTGTTGTCGCGCCCATAAAGAGACACAAAAATTTAGACGCTCTTTTTAACTTTCATTGCCAATTCTTATGCAAACAATTCCAGTTCCAAAAAGTACTTTCCCGGTGGTTGGGCACCACTGGTCTAAAGTATCGGACCCGGACAAGTAATCGGATCGAAAGCAAAAACAAAATTTCATGGGAGGCCGAAAACGTTGATCGGGATATCCCAAGTTTTATGTTGCTCTGTCATTAGCCTGAAATCTTCTTCCACCACTTCCTTCAGGTGCCAGGTGTGACGAGTGCGCCCCAGGTCACTTCGGCAACCCACTGTTGCCCGGCGGACGCTGCCTGGCATGCCAGTGCAACGGCAACATCGACATGCACAACCCCGGCTCCTGCGACTCTCAGACAGGCGCGTGCCTCAAGTGCCTGTACCACACCGACGGCTACGCCTGCCAGCACTGCAAACTGGGTTACTACGGCAACGCTGCCACTCAGAGCTGCAGAAGTGAGTGCAGTAGACTTTGTTACGAATATCGAGCGCTTGCATACCCTTTCAGTATAGTAGATGTGTCACATGTCGTCTGCAGCCTTCTTCAGGGAAACTAAAAGTGTATCCAAAAAGTATGTGAATGCTCCAAAGTTGAACTGAAATGCTGACAGAATGTGGTATGAATGTAAGAATAGTTTGAATGTTGAAGAGTGTGAATTTCCAGGAAAAATTGAATTTGGTTTGGAACTTGGGAAAGTGTTAGTTGGATGAGTGTAATGTGTTGAAGGTGGAATGGTTTGAATAGGTTGAAAAATGTGCAAATGCATTCACTTTGAATGGGGAAAAAGTCCCTGAAAACTGGGAAATCTTAGAAATCCTGGAATTTTTTTTTAAATGTTGAAGGAGAGCACACCATTTTGAACAGGCTGAATATTTTGGAGTTGGAACGATTTGAATCGGATGAAAAATGTGGGAGTTGTGGAACGTTGAAAAAGGTATTTCATGGAAATTTTGGGAAAAGTGGGAATTTTTGGGAAAATGTTAAAAGACTTCAATGTTCTGAATGAGTTTGGTTGGTGATTTTTCAAATCGCTCGAGAAATGTTGAAGTAGTAACCTTTTTAATTGAGAAATGGTATTAAGGGACAAGCGGTAGAAAATGGATGGATGGATTAAGGAATTTTGGGAAAACCGGGAACTTTTCCAGTTCAAAAAACAACTTCCTTTTTTGTCCTGATTAAGAGGAATGTTTTGACAGTGGAACGGTTAAAGTGGGTTGAATCGAGGGTGATGGGTCAAATGCAGAGAATAATTTTGCCACACCTATTGTGTGTGTGACAATCATTGCTACTTTAACTTAAAATGTGGAAGGAGTAGTCGCCAGAAAAAAGGGTCAAAAAGGGGTTTGAAAAAAAGGGAATTCCTGGAATTTTTGTGAACTTGGAAAAATGATAGTTTGAATGTCCAGGATGAGTGGAATATGTTGAAGGTGGAATGGTTTGAATACCTGTAGGTTGAAAAATATGGAAATGGGGAATGTTTGAAAAATGGCCAATTCATTTTGAACGGGAAAAATGTCCCGAAAACCTGGAATTCTGGGAAATCTGGGAATTTTTTGGAACTGAGTTTGAATGTCCAGGATGAGTGGAATGTGTTGAAGGTGGAATGGTTTGAATACGTTGAAAAATATGGAAATGGTGAATGTTTGAAAAATGGCCAATTCATTTTGAACAGGAAAAATGTCCCGAAAACCTGGAATTCTGGGAATTTCTGGAATTTTTTGGAACTTAGTTTGAATGTCCAGGATGAGTGGAATGTGTTGAAGGTGGAATGGTTTGAATAGGTTGAAAAATATGGAAATGGTGGAAGTTTGAAAAATGGCCAATTCATTTCGAACGGGAAAAATGTCCCGAAATCTGGGAATATTTTGGAACTTAGTTTGAATGTCCAGGATGAGTGGAATGTGTTGAAGGCGGAATGGTTTGAATAGGTTGAAAAATATGGAAATGGTGAATGTTTGAAAACTGGCCAATTCATTTTGAACGGGAAAAATGTCCCTAAAACCTGGAAATCTGGGAATTCCTGGAATTTTTTGGAACTTAGTTTGAATGTCCAGGATGAGTGGAATGTGTTGAAGGTGGAATTGTTTGAATAGGTTGACAAATATGGAAATGGTGAATGTTTGAAAAATGGCCAATTCATTTTGAACGGGAAAATTGTCCTGAAAACCTGGAATTTTTTGGAACTTAGTTGGAATGTCCAGGATGAGTGGAATGTGTTGAAGGTGGAATGGTTTGAATAAGTTGAAAAATATGGAAATAGTGGAAGTTTGAAAAATGGCCAATTAATTTTGAACGGGAAAAATGTCCCGAAAACCTGGAATTCTGGGAAATCTGGGAATTTTTTGGAACTTAGTTTGAATGTCCAGGATGAGTGGAATGTGTTGAAGGTGGAATGGTTTGAATAGGTTGACAAATATGGAAATGGTGAATGTTTGAAAAATGGCCAATTCATTTTGAACGGGAAAAATGTCCTGAAAACCTGGAATTTTTTGGAACTTAGTTTGAATGTCCAGGATGAGTGGAATGTGTTGAAGGTGGAATGGTTTGAATAAGTTGAAAAATATGGAAATAGTGGAAGTTTGAAAAATGGCCAATTAATTTTGAACGGGAAAAATGTCCCGAAAACCTGAAATTCTGGGAAATCTGGGAATTTTTTGGGACTTAGTTTGAATGTCCAGGATGATTGGAATGTGTTGAAGGTGGAATGGTTTGAATAGGTTGAAAAATATGGAAATAGTGGAAGTTTGAAAAATGGCCAATTAATTTTGAACGGGAAAAATGTCCCGAAAACCTGGAATTCTGGGAAATCTGGGAATTTTTTGGAACTTAGTTTGAATGTCCAGGATGAGTGGAATGTGTTGAAGGTGGAATGGTTTGAATAGGTTGACAAATATGGAAATGGTGAATGTTTGAAAAATGGCCAATTCATTTCGAACGGGAAAAATGTCCCGAAATCTGGGAAATCTGGGAATTTTTTGGAATTTAGTTTGAATTTCCAGGATGAGTGAAATGTGTTGAAGGCAGAATGGTTTGAATAGGTTGAAAAATATGGAAATGGTGTATGTTTGAAAAATGGCCAATTCATTTTGAACGGGAAAAATGTCCCGAAAACCTGGAATTCTGGGAAATCTGGGAATTTTTTGGAACTGAGTTTGAATGTCCAGGATGAGTGGAATGTGTTGAAGGCGGAATGGTTTGAATAGGTTGAAAAATATGGAAATGGTGAATGTTTGAAAAATGGCCAATTCATTTTGAATGGGAAAAATGTCCCGAAAACCTGGAATTCTGGGAATTCCTGGAATTTTTTTTAACTTAGTTTGAATGTCCAGAATGAGTGGAATGTGTTGAAGGTGGAATGGTTTGAATAGGTTGAAAAATATGGAAATGGTGAAGGTTTGGAAAATGGCCAATTCATTTTGAACGGGAAAAATGTCCCGAAAACGTAGAATTCTGGAAAATCTGGGAATTTTTTGGAACTTGGTTTGAATTTCCAGGATGAGTGGAATGTGTTGAAGGCGGAATGGTTTGAATAGGTTGAAAAATATGGAAATGGTGGAAGTTTGAAAAATGGCCAATTCATTTTGTATGGGAAAAATGTACCGAAAACCTGGAATTCTGGGAATTCCTGGAATTTTTTGGAACTTAGTTTGAATTTCCAGGATGATTGGAATGTGTTGAAGGCGGAATGGTTTGAATAGGATGAAAAATATGGAAATGGGGAATGTTTAAAAAATGGCCAATTCATTTTGAACGGGAATAATGTCCCGAAAACCTGGAATTCTGGGAAATCTGGGAATTTTTTGGAACTTAGTTTGAATGTCCAGGATGAGTGGAATGTGTTGAAGGCAGAATGGTTTGAATAGGTTGAAAAATATGGAAATGGTGAATGTTTGAAAAATGGCCAATTCATTTTGAACGGGAAAAATGTCCCGAAAACCTGGAATTCTGGGAATTTAGTTTGAATGTCCAGGATGAGTGGAATGTGTTGAAGGCAGAATGGTTTGAATAGGTTGAAAAATATGGAAATGGTGAATGTTTGAAAAATGGCCAATTCATTTCGAACAGGAAAAAGGTCCCGAAAACCTGGAATTCTGGGAAATCTGGGAATTTTTGGAATTTGTCAAGGGAAAGCCTGCGATTCCCGAATAGGCTTAACAGTTTGAAGTTGGAAGGGTTTGAATGGGATGAAAAATGTGAAGGTAGAGGGTCAATCTGGAGAAGAAGTTAAATAAATAGATGAATTTTAGTGTAGAAAACCATATGTGAATGTTTGGAGCATTCACACAATAAAGCCTTTTGGAGTTCTTCTAACTGTGCTCCTTGTCCCGCAGAGTGCATGTGCCACCCGGAGGGCACGGCACTACACACCTGTTCCACGCCGGACGAGTGCGAGTGCGACCAGCGCAGCGGGCAGTGCCCCTGCCTGCCCAACGTGGTGGGTCAAAACTGCGATGGCTGCGCCGAAGACACGTGGAACATGGCGAGCGGGGAGGGCTGCCATCGCTGTGACTGTGACCCCGTCCACGCTTTCAGCTCCTCTTGTGACGAGGTGAGCGATCCCAGCTAATCGGGTTTATATTCTCATGTCTGTCTGCTTTGCGTGATGCTTGCACGCACAAACACACGCACAAGTTCCAGTATGAAAGGAAGGAAGTCCCCCAGGTACACATATTTCTCTTGGAGTGGGAGTACAAAGGGTCCATTGTGGTCTGCATACTCGGGCAAAGACACAACAAACTGCTTTATTTGTTCTTCCTTTTGAAAATGTCTCTGCTGGGATCTATTTGGACTGCAGGTCACGGGCGCTGCTCGTGTAAACCTGGTTTTGGTGGCAGGACGTGTCGGGAATGCAGGGAGCTCTTCTGGGGGGATCCAGAGGTCAAATGTCACGGTAGGACGCATGATTTATATGCAGGGGTGTAGCACCAAATTCCGGGGCCCTATACCCGAGACTCCTGAAAGGCCTCAACCCAAGGTCACACTTGGTGTGTTTACATGCACTAAGATACACATTACTGCATGGATTTGGTTGACACCAGGTTTTTAAACACATGTAAAAACTTTAATTAAGTTATTTTTAATATCTCGAACTAGAGATGTCCGATAATATCGGGCTGCGGGTTTCGTTATTATCGGAATCGTTTTTTTAAAGTAAAATGTATGACGTTTTTAAACGCCGCTGTGTACACGGACGTAGGGAGAGGTACAGAGAGACAATAAAACTTTAAGACACTTCCTTTACATGCATGCCATCCCAGTCACATAATATCTACCGGCTTTACTCATTATTATTTGATGCAAGACATACTTGGTCAACAGCCATACAGGTCACACTGAGGGTGGCCGTATAAACAAGTTTAATACTGTTACAAATATGCGCCACACTGTGAACCCACACCAAACAAGAATGACAAACACGTTTCGGGAGAACATCCGCACCGTAACACAACATAAACACAAAAGAAACAAATACCCAGAATCCCTTGTATCCCTAACTCTTCCGGAACGCTGCTGAAATTAAAATTCCAGCAGCAGTGTGGAACTTTGAAAAATGTCCCATTGGTTTAAATGGGAATTTCATGGAAATTTCGGGAAAAGCGGGAATTTTTGGGAAATGTTAAAAGACTTGAATGTTCTGAATGACTTTGGTTGGTATTGGAATTTTTCAAATCGCTCAAGAAATGTTGAAGTAGTAACATTTTTAATTGAGAAATGGTATAAAGGAATTTTGGGAAAACCGGGAACTTGTTCCAGTTCAAAAAACAACTTTGTTTTTGTCCTGATTAAAAGGAATGTTTTGACAGGGGAACAGTTAAAGTGGGTTGAAAATGTGTACAGAGTTGTCGCCAGAAAAAAGGGTCAAAAAAGGGTTTGGAAAAAAGGGGAATTCCTGGAATTTTTTGGAACTTGGAAAAATGAAGAGTGTAATGTGTTGAAGGTGGAATGGTTTGAATAGGTTTAAAACTGTGCCAATTGTGGAAGTTTAAAAAATGGACAATTCATTTTGAATGGGGAAAATGTTCCTGAAAACTGGGAAATCTTGGAAATCCGGGAATTATTTTTTAAATGTTGAAGGAGAGCACACAATTTTGAACAGGCTGAATATTTTGGAGTTGAAACGATTTGAATCGGATGAAAAATGTGGAACTTTGAAAAATGTCCCATTGGTTTGAATGGGAATTTCATGGAAATTTTGGGAAAAGAGGGAATTTTGGGGAACATGTTAAAAGACTTGAATGTTCTGAATGACTTTGGTTGGAATTGGAATTTTTCAAATCGCTCGAGAAATGTTGAAGTAGTAACATTTTTAATTGAGAAATGGAATTCAGGAATTTTGGGAAAACCGGGAACTTTTCCAGTTCAAAAAACAACTTTGTTTTTTGTCCTGATTAAGAGGAATGTTTTGACAGGGGAACGGTTGAAGTGGGTTGAAAATGTGGACGGAGTTGTCGCCAGAAAAAAGGGTTTGAAAAAAAGGGAATTCCTGGAATTTTTTGGAACTTGGAAAAATGATGAGTGTAATGTGTTGAAGGTGGAATGGTTTGAATAGGTTTAAAACTGTGCTAATTGTGGAAGTTTAAAAAATGGACAATTCATTTTGAATGGGGAAAATGTTCCTGAAAACTGGGAAATCTTGGAAATCCGGGAATTATTTTTTAAATGTTGAAGGAAAGCACACAATTTTGAACAGGCTGAATATTTTGGAGTTGGAACGATTTGAATCGGATGAAAAATGTGGAACTTTGAAAAATGTCCCATTGGTTTGAATGGGAATTTCATGGAAATTTTGGGAAAAGCGGGAATTTTTGGGAAAATGTTAAAAGACTTGAATGTTCTGAATGACTTTGGTTGGTATTGGAATTTTTCAAATCGCTCAAGAAATGTTGAAGTAGTAACATTTTTAATTGAAATGGTATTAAGGAATTTTGGGAAAACCGGGAACTTTTCCAGGACAAAAAACAACTTTGTTTTTTGTCCTGATTAAAAGAAGAATGTTTTGACAGGGGAACGGTTAAAGTGGGTTGAAAATGTGGACAGAGTTGTCGCCAGAAAAAAGGGTCAGAAAAGGGTTTGAAAAAAAGGGAATTCCTGGAATTTTTTGGAACTTGGAAAAATGATGAGTGGAATGTGTTGAAGGTGGAATGGTTTGAATAGGTTTAAAACTGTGCCAATTGTGGAAGTTTAAAAAATGGACAATTCATTTTGAATGGGGAAAATGTCCCTGAAAACTGGGAATTCTTGGAAATCCGGGAATTATTTTTTAAATGTTGAAGGAGAGCACACAATTTTGAACAGGCTGAATATTTTGGAGTTGGAGCGATTTGAATCGGATGAAAAATGTGGGAGTTGTGGAACTTTGAAAAATGTCCCATTGGTTTAAATGGGAATTTCATGGAAATTTTGGGAAAAGCGGGAATTTTGGGGAAAATGTTAAAAGACTTGAATGTTCTGAATGACTTTGGTTGGTATTGGAATTTTTCAAATCGCTCAAGAAATGTTGAAGTAGTAACATTTTTAATTGAGAAATGGTATAAAGGAATTTTGGGAAAACCGGGAACTTTTCCAGGACAAAAAACAACTTTGTTTTTTTTCCTGATTAAGAAGAATGTTTTGACAGGGGAACGGTTAAAGTGGGTTGAAAATGTGGACAGAGTTGTTGCCAGAAAAAAGGGTTTGAAAAAAAGGGAATTCCTGGAATTTTTTGGAACTTGGAAAAATGATGAGTGGAATGTGTTGAAGGTGGAATGGTTTGAATAGGTTTAAAACTGTGCCAATTGTGGAAGTTTAAAAAATGGACAATTCATTTTGAATGGGGAAAATGTTCCTGAAAACTGGGAATTCTTGGAAATCCGGGAATTATTTTTTAAATGTTGAAGGAGAGCACGCAATTTTGAACAGGCTGAATATTTTGGAGTTGGAACGATTTGAATGGGATGAAAAATGTGGAACTTTGATAAATGTCCCATTGGTTTAAATGGGAATTTCATGGAAATTTGGGAATTTCGGAAATAGCGGGAATTTTTGGGAAAATGTTAAAAGACTTGAATGTTCTGAATGACTTTGGTTGGTGTTGGAATTTTTCAAATCGCTCGAGAAATGTTGAAGTAGTAACATTTTTTATTGAGAAATGGTATTAAGGAATTTTGGGAAAACCGGGAACTTTTCCAGGACAAAAAACAACTTTGTTTTTTGTCCTGATTAAGAGGAATGTTTGACGGTGGAACGGTTTAGCATATTGCTAAAAAAAAAAATGGTACTTTACAAAAGCCCAGGGGCCCCGTTACGTCTCCACTTCCCCTTCCACGCCACTGTTTATAGGCTTCTAAGCTGCACACCCCACCTTCACGTGATTGGGTGAGCTCGTGGTACTGCAACCGAAGACACTACACAAGACAAAAGTCCAACCTTTTCTGCCCCCTAGTGGCCTGCTTGAATCTGAAGCGTTAGTTATCTCGCTCTTCAAGTCTCACCATCGCCCCTTCAGGGGTAAAGTGGTACCGTGAGATGACAAACACACAATATTGGCTGCCTGGTCCGGGAATGACCTTGTGTTCCCTGCTCATGAGAACCAGATGTTGTCAAAAACTCCCAGGTTTTTTCCCCCCCACCAGCCAGCACAATATCAGGAATCCCAAACCGTTCCTCCTAAGGCTCGTCAAAGCCGTTAAAACACTGAGGCGGGAAGGCTCGTCTTATAAGTACATGTCCATTTTGCTGAGTGGGAGACAGCAAAGGCCTCCACTGATAATGTCCGTCTTTAAGTCCCACTAGGTTGTGATTTAGAACAGTGGTCCCCAACATTTTTGTAGCTGCGGACCGGTCAACGCTTGAAAATTTGTCCCACGGACCGGTGTGTGGGGGTGGGGGGGTGTATTTAAAAAAAAATTAAAACTTTTTTTTTTTTTTTTTTACATAAATAAATACAATCATGTGTGTTACGGACTGTATCCCTGCAGGCTGTAGTGATCTATATTGATATAGAATGTATATATTGTGATTTTTATGTTGATTTCATAAAAAAAAAAAAAAAAAATTTATTCTTGTGCGGCCCGGTACCAATCGGACCGGTCCGCGGTCCGGTGTTTGGGGACCACTGATTTAGAAGACACCCTCCCACGTTCCAACCTAGTTGTGTGAATGCTCTAAAACAGTGGTCCCCAACCACCGGTACCGGGCCGCGGACCGATTGGTACCGGGCCGCACAAGAAATTAAAAAGAAAAAAAGAAAAAAAATTATTTTTTATTTTTATTAAATCAACATAAAAATCACAATATATACATTATATATCAATATAGATCAATACAGTCTGCAGGGATACAGTCCGTAAGCACACATGATTGTACTTCTTTATGGAAAAAATTTTTTTTATTTTTATTTATTTTATTTTTTTTTAATTTACCAATTCTCAATTAAAAATGTGACTACATCAACATTTCTCGACCGTTTTGAAACATGTTTTAAATATTCCAGCTTTTTCCGAAATTCCAATGAAATTCCCATTGAAATGAATGGGACATTTTTGCAAGTTGCACAATTCCCACATTTTTCAACCGATTCAAACCATTCCACCTTCCACATATTCTACACATTCAAACGATAATTTTTCAAATTGAAGAAAATTCCAGGAATTCCCAGAATTCCCTTTCACATTTTTCCACCCAATTCAACCGTTCCACCGTCAAAACATTCCTCTTAATCAGGACAAAAAACAAAGTTGTTTTTTTTTAACTGCAAAAATTTCCGCTTTTCCTGCAATTCCAAAATACAATTTCCATCCATCCATTTTTTACCGCTTGTCCCTTATTTCTCAATTAAAAATGTTACTACATCAACATTTCTCGACCGTTTTGAAAAATTCCAACACCAATCATTCAGAACGATCATTTTTCAAATTTAAAAAAATTCCAGGAATTTTTTTGCATTTTTTTTAAATATTCCTGTTTTTTGGAAATTCCCAAATTTCAATGAAATTCCCATTGAAATTAAAATTTAAGAAAATTCCAGGAATTCCCAGAATTCCCTTTTTTTCACCCTTTTTTTTGTCAACTACTCCTTCCACATTTTTCAACCCACTTCACATTCCTCTTAATCAAGACAAAAAACGAAGTTGTTTTTTTTAACTGCAAAAATTTCCACTTTTCCTGAAATTCCAAAATACCAATTCTCAATTAAAAATGTGACTACATCAACATTTCTCGACCGTTTTGAAAAATGTTTTAAATATTCCAGCTTTTTCCGAAATTCCAATGAAATTCCCATTGAAATGAATGGGACATTTTTGCAAGTTGCACAATTCCCACATTTTTCAACCGATTCAAACCATTCCACCTTCCACATATTCTACACATTCAAACGATCATTTTTCAAATTGAAGAAAATTCCAAGAATTCCCAGAATTCCCTTTCACATTTTTCCACCCACTTCAACCGTTCCATCGTCAAAACATTCCTCTTAATCAGGACAAAAAACAAAGTTGTTTTTTTTTAACTGCAAAAATTTCCGCTTTTCCTGCAATTCCAAAATACAATTTCCATCCATCCATTTTTTACCGCTTGTCCCTTATTTCTCAATTAAAAATGTTACTACATCAACATTTCTTGACCGTTTTGAAAAATTCCAACACCAATCATTCAGAACGATCATTTTTCAAATTTAAAAAAATTCCGGGAATTCCCAGAATTTTTTTGCATTTTTTTTTTAATATTCCTGTTTTTTCGAAATTCCCAAATTTCAATGAAATTCCCATTGAAATTCAAATTTAAGAAAATTCCAGGAATTCCCAGAATTCCCTTTTTTTCACCCTTTTTTTTGTCAACTACTCCTTCCACATTTTTCAACCCACTTCACATTCCTCTTAATCAAGACAAAAAACAAAGTTGTTTTTTTGAACTGCAAAAATTTCCACTTTTCCTGAAATTCCAAAATACCAATTCTCAATTAAAAATGTGACTACATCAACATTTCTCGACCGGTTTGAAAAATGTTTGAAATATTCTAGCTTTTTCCGAAATTCCAATGAAATTCCCATTGAAATGAATGGGACATTTTTGCAAGTTGCACAATTCCCACATTTTTCAACCGATTCAAACCATTCCACCTTCGACATATTCGACACATTCAAACGATAATTTTTCAAATTGAAGAAAATTCCAGGAATTCCCAGAATTCCCTTTCACATTTTTCCACCCACTTCAACCGTTCCATCGTCAAAACATTCCTCTTAATCAGGACAAAAAACAAAGTTGTTTTTTTTTAACTGCAAAAATTTCCGCTTTTCCTGCAATTCCAAAATACAATTTCCATCCATCCATTTTTTACCGCTTGTCCCTTATTTCTCAATTAAAAATGTTACTACATCAACATTTCTCGACCGTTTTGAAAAATTCCAACACCAATCATTCAGAACGATCATTTTTCAAATTTAAAAAAATTCCAGGAATTCCCAGAATTTTTTTGCATTTTTTTTTAATATTCCTGTTTTTTCGAAATTCCCAAATTTCAATGAAATTCCCATTGAAATTAAAATTTAAGAAAATTCCAGGTATTCCCAGAATTCCCTTTTTTTCACCCTTTTTTTGTCAACTACTCCTTCCACATTTTTCAACCCACTTCACATTCCTCTTAAGACAAAAAACGAAGTTGTTTTTTTGAACTGCAAAAATTTCCACTTTTCCTGAAATTCCAAAATACCAATTCTCAATTAAAAATGTGACTACATCAACATTTCTCGACCGTTTTGAATTTTTTTTTTTAATATTCCAGCTTTTTCCGAAATTCCAATGAAATTCCCATTGAAATTCATTTCAATGGGAACATTTTTGCAAGTTGCACAATTCCCATATTTTTCAACCGATTCAAACCATTCCACCTTCGACATATTCTACACATTCAAACGATCATTTTTCAAATTTAAGAAAATTCCAGGAATCCCCAGAATTCCCTTTCACATTTTTTCACCCACTTCAACCGTTCCGCCGTCAAAACATTCCTCTTAATCAGGACAAAAAAACAAAGTTGTTTTTTTTTACTGCAAAAATTTCCGCTTTTCCTGCAATTCCAAAATACCATTTCCATGCATCCATTTTTTACCGCTTGTCCCTTATTTCTCAATTAAAAATGTTCCTACATCAACATTTCTTGACCGTTTTGAAAAATTAATTCACTCACTCAGAACGATCATTTTTCAAATTTAAAAAAATTCCAGGAATTCCCAGAATTTTTTTAGCATTTTTAAAAAAAATATTCCTGCTTTTTCCGAAATTACCAAATTTCAATGAAATTCCCAATGAAATGAATGGGACATTTTTCCAAGTAGCACCATTTCCACATTTTTCAAACCATTCCAACAGATTCCACACATTCAAACAATCATTTTTTCAAATTTTTAAAAATTCCAGGAATTCCCAAAATTCCCTTTTTTCTTCAACATTTTCCAAGCCACTTCAACCGTTCCACTGTCAAAACATTCCTCTTAATCAGGACAAAAAACAAAGTTGTTTTTTGAACTGCAAAAATTTCCGCTTTTCCTGAAATTCCAAAATACCATTTCTCAATTAAAAATGTTACTACATCAACATTTCTCGACCGTTTTGAATTTTTTTTTAAATATTCCCGCTTTTTCCGAAATTCCCATTGAAATGAATGCGACATTTTTCCAAGTTGCACAATTCCCACATTTTTCAACCGATTCAAACCATTCCACCTTCGACATATTCCACACATTCAAACGTTAATTTTTCAAATGTAAAAAAATTCCAGGAATTCCCAGAATTCCCTTTTTTTCCCCAAACCCTTTTTTCTGTCAACTACTCCTTCCACATTTTTCAACCCACTTCAACCGTTCCACCGTCAAAACATTCCTCTTAATCAGGACAAAAAAAACAAAGTTGTTATTTTGAACTGCAAACATTTCCACTTTTCCTGAAATTCCAAAATACCATTTCTCAATTAAAAATGTGACTACATCAACATTTCTCGACCGTTTTGAAAAATGTTTTAAATATTTTAACTTTTTCCGAAATTTCAATGAAATTCCCATTGAAATGAATGGGACATTTTTGCAAGTTGCACAATTCCCACATTTTTCAACCGATTCAAACCATTCCACCTTCCACATATTCTACACATTCAAACGATCATTTTTCAAATTGAAGAAAATTCCAGGAATTCCCAGAATTCCCTTTCACATTTTTCCACCCACTTCAACCGTTCCACCATCAAAACATTCCTCTTAATCAGGACAAAAAACAAAGTTGTTTTTTTTAACTGCAAAAATTTCCGCTTTTCCTGCAATTCCAAAATACCATTTCCATCCATGCATTTTTTACCGCTTGTCCCTTATTTCTCAATTAAAAATGTTACTACATCAACATTTCTCGACCGTTTTGAAAAATTCCAACACCAATCATTTAAACTCATTCAGAACGATCATTTTTCAAATTTAAAAAAATTCCAGGAATTCCCAGAATTTTTTAGCATTTAAAAAAAAAAATATTCCTGCTTTTTCCGAAATTCCCAAATTTAAATGAAATTCCCATTGAAATGAATGGGATATTTTTCCAAGTAGCACAATTTCCACATTTTTCAAACCATTCCAACATATTCCACACATTCAAATGATAATTTTTCAAATTTTTTAAAAATTCCAGGAATTCCCAGAATTCCCTTTTTTCTGTCAACTGCTCCTTAAACATTTTCCAAGCCACTTCAACCGTTCCACCGTCAAAATATTCCTCTTAATCAGGACAAAAAAAACAAAGTTGTTATTTTGAACTGCAAACATTTCCACTTTTCCTGAAATTCCAAAATACCATTTCTCAATTAAAAATGTGACTACATCAACATTTATCGACCGTTTTGAAAAATGTTTTAAATATTCCAGCTTTTTCCAAAATTCCCAAATTTCAATGAAATTCCCATTGAAATGAATGGGACATTTTTCCAAGTTGCATAATTACCACATTTTTCAACCGTTCAAACCATTCCACCTTCAACATATTCCACACATTCAAACGATCATTTTTCAAATTTAAAAAAATTCCAGGAATTCCCTTTTTTCTGTCAACTACTCCTTCCACATTTTTCAACCCACTTCAACCGTTCCATTGTCAAAACATTCCTCTTAATCAGGACAAAAAACTAAGTTGTTTTTTGAACTGCAAAAATGTCCGCTTTTCCTGAAATTCCAAAATACCATTTCTCAATTAAAAATGTTACTAGACTGTTTTGAAAAATTCCAACACCAATCATTCTGAACATTCAAATTTTTTAGCTTTTTTTTTTTTTTTTTTTAATATTCCCGCTTTTTCCGAAAATCCTAAATTTTAATGAAATTCCCATTGAAACGAATGGGACATTTTTCCAAGTTGCACAATTCCCACATTTTCCAACCTATTCAAACCATTCAAACATCAACACATTCCACTCATCCTGGACATTCAAACTTAACACTTTCCCAAGTTACAAACCAAATTCCGGTTTTCCTGGGAAACCAAAATCTTCAACATTAAAACCGGGGCAGTACAGCTTGTTGGTAGAGTGGACGTGCCAGCAACTTGAGGGTTCCAGGTTCGATCCCCGCTTCCGCCATCCTAGTCACTGTGTCCTTGGGCAAGACACTTTACCCACCTGCTCCCAGTGCCACCCACACTGCTTTAAATGTAACTTAGATATCGGGTTTCACTATGTAAAAGCGCTTTGAGTCACTAGAGAAAAGCGCTATATAAATATAATTCACTTCACTTCAAAACCATTCAAACTATTCTTACATTTATACTACATTCTGTCAGCATTTCAGTTCAACTTTAGCATTTTTAGGAATTGCATCATCTAGTTCACTTTAAAGTGCAATAAATCAGACAAAAATAAGTGTAGAAAAACTATCTGCATTCTTTTGCTCTGACTCCTTCTATTCTTTTGGGAGAACGTGCATGTTTAGTTAGTCCCAGCTGGGGGGGTCAACATGACCCTCAAGGTCCTGATGAGGTTGTTTATTTACAGAGGAAGCTGGGAGTTGATTCTGTCCCCTGAAGAGGCTTCAAGTTTGTGTGTATTCTCCTTTGGCAGCTTGTGACTGCGACCCTCGCGGTATCTCCAGCGGCCAGTGCAACCGTGCGAGCGGACACTGCACCTGCGTGGAGGGTGTGTCGGGCCCACGCTGTGACGAGTGCGCCAGGGGCTACCAGGGTGTGTTCCCCGACTGCCAGCCTTGCCACGAGTGCTTTGCTACGTGGGACAGGGTGGTCGGAGAGCTGACCAACCAAACGCGGCGTCTGGAGGCAAAAGTCACGGAGCTGCAGACCAACGGTGTGACGGCGCCCTATAAAGAGTTAGTCAGCAGCCTGGAGACCAACGCCAAGGCGGTCAGAGAGATCGTGGAGAGCAACCCCGCAGCTGTCAAGCTGGGGAAGATCCAGGACCTGATGCACCAGATCACGTATGTCCACAAACATCCGCCCCTACACGTTGCTAAAGGGGCGTTCACATGTCTAGATGGCGGTTCAGGAATTTGTTGTGCTCCACAAAAGACTGTTAACACCGTAGACAGATCCTGTTCGTCCGTCACTCATCCGCCATGAACCGTTAGAACCGCATGTTGGTTTGAAATGGGCCGTATTCCACACCCCTTTCACCGTACAAAGAACGGAAGCCTCTGTGTTTTGCACAACAAGATATGTGATAACACCGGGACAGTAATAATACGACAGTCCCATTTTCCTCCAGATGGCGGTTCAGAAATGTGTAGTGCTCCACAAAAGACTGTTAACACCGTACACAGACCCTGTTCGTCCGTCACTCTTCCGCCATGAACCGTATGTTGGTTTGAAATGGGCCGGATTCCACACCTCTTTCACCGTACAAAGAACGGAAGCCTCTGTGTTTTACACTGCAAGATATGTGATAATACCGTTACAGTAATAATACGACAGTCCCATTTTCCTCTAGATGGTGGTTCAGAAATTTGTCGTGCTCCACAAAAAAGACTGTTAACACCGTACACAGACCCTGTTCGTCAGTCACTCATCCGCCATGAACCGCATGTTGGTTTGAAATGGGCCGGATTCCACACCTCTTTCACCGTACAAAGAACGGAAGCCTCTGTGTTTTGCACTGCAAGATATGTGATAATACCGGGACAGTAATAATACGACAGTCCCATTTTCCTCTCGAACCTTCACGATGTGAACACGGTAACTACCCGGAGGCGCGGAGTTAAACACGGAGGGACCACGGTCTTACACGGTGGCACTGCGGTTGATAAGAGTAGAGGACGGAGGAGTCCGCTGCCACCACATTGGCGCGGTGTTCAAAATGTGTTAAGAAAGGCCTTCCGCCATCGTTGGGACACGGTTTGAGAAGTGCCAATAAACCGCCATGTAAACCGGCGGTGTGTGAACGCTCCTTAACATTTTCAATCAACATTACTTCATGTTGTCAGTGGCCTCATGTCCTACCTGAGCGGGAAACTCAATACAACCGAGGAGACCTTGAATGATCTGGAGAACGAGGCCAACATCACAGACGCAAACGTGGACGAGGTGACGGAGGAGGTGAAGCAGCTGGATCGGCAAGTGCAGGAGCTGAGGCAGCAGGTGTATGACGCCAAGAACGCCAACTTGCAGGGTGATCATCCTGCTTCTTTTTGGACACACTGCCATACCATCAGCGCCTCCTTGATGTGTTCCTGTGTTGGGGTTTCTCAGGTGCCATGGACACCATCATAGAGTCAAGCGAGGAGTCCGTATTGGCGGAACTCCGGGTCAACGCCTCTAGCAGTGATGCCGACAACACGGTGGAGAAATCGGCCGCGCTTCGCAAGGTGACGGAGGACAAGCTGAGCGGCAGCCAGAAAGAGTTTGACCGCCGGCACCAGAGAAACTCCCAGAAGATTGAGAAGCTCAAGACCGAGTTGGAGACATTTGCCCTGTCACCTCTCAGCCAGAAGGTAAGAACGCTGCTGAATCTTCTCCGAGACTAGTTGCTCATTCCTGCTCTTTAGACGTGTGGAGGTACAGCGGAAGGTGACGAGTGCCCCGGCTCTCCGTGCGGCGGCTTGGGCTGCCTGGATGAGGGCGGAGCATCCCGATGTGGCGGGGAAGAATGCGAGGGCCTCGTTGTGGCCTCGCAAACTGCTCTCAAGTCAGCCAAGGACCTGGACGAGGAAATCCTGACCGCCATGCAGGAAGTGGACAAGCTCTCCAGGATGGTGAGTGGATGCTAGCTTTAGCTGACGTAGCATGGGGACTGACCGCGGCCTTTGACGGTGTCCAGGTGTGGGAGGCCAGTAATCGAGCGAGGGAGGCCAAAGCAAACGCTCAGGAGGTGCTGATCAAATCCAACCAGAGCAAAGCGAGAGTGGAGCAGAGCAACGATCAACTGCGCAGTCTCATTAAGGACATCCGAAACCTGCTCACTAGTGAGTCCAATTAATGCCATAAAACTTTCACACAAACATTATTCCAATTATTGTGACGTCCTATTTTCTCTCCGCCTTCTCCACCTACATCAAACAAATCCACTGTCAACATGTTTGGCTCAAAATTCTCACATAGATTCTGTGAGTTCCACATTTTCCAGGACTATTTTCCCCATTCGAAGTGACTGTACAGATTTTGAAACTTTTCCATTTCTAAACTGATTCAAAACATTGCACTTATACCCTTGACATCCAAACTAACAATTTTTCAAAGTTATAAAAAAATCCAGTGTTTCCCAGAATCCTCATTTATGTGGCCCGCGGAGACCTGAAAAAATTGTGCGGGAGTAAAGTACTTTTATATTTTCCTATTAAATGTATTCGGTTTTCCCATTTTTAAAGAAAAAATAAATTTAATGCATTAAATTGCATAGCTTTTCTACTTTAATAGTATCCAACACGGCAACAAATATAGCATACTTTCCGAACAATTTTTTTTCAAAATACAAATAAATACTTGTTTTGACTTATGATATCAAAGCAAGTTAGTTAATTTTTCGATTTACAGTTATATGCTATTAAAACCACTGTACATTTTCATTTATTTATATATATATATATATATATATATATATATATATATATATATATATATATATATATATATATATATATATATATATATATATATATATATATATATATATATATATATATACTTACAAAACTGTAAATTGAAAAATTAGTGGTATTAAAACCACTGTACATTTTCCTTTATATATATATATATATATATATATATATATATATATATATATATATATATATATATATATATATATATATATATATATATATATATATATTTATATATACTTACAAAACTGTAAATTGAAAAATTAGTGGTATTAAAACCACTGTACATTTTCATTTATATATATATATATATGAAAATGTACAGTGGTTTTAATACCACAAATTTTTCGATTTACAGTTATATGCTAATAAAACCACTGTACATTTTCATTTATTTATATATATATATATATATATATATATATGTATATATGAAAATGTACAGTGGTTTTAATAGCATATTACTTTAAATCGAATAATTAGTGGTAGTTTTTCGATTTACACATTTATATGCTATTAAAACCACTGTAAATTTTCATTTTATATATATGTAAATATATATATATATAATTTTAATTTATTTACACATATATATATATATATAAATATAAAAGGGTGGATGGATGGATGGATGGATATATATATATATATATATATATATATATATATATATATATATATATATATATATATATATATATATATATATATATATATATATATATATATATATATATATATATATATAATGAAAATGTGCAGTGGTTTTAATAGCATATAACTGTAAATCGAAAAACTACCACTTTGTACAGTAAAATTCTGTCGACTGAGCTGCCAGTTTTTTACCACAAAGTCTAAGGTGTTTTTTTGTGTCTTACTCTAAATGGAATTAAAGTAAAGTTTAAAAAAAATGCAAATCAGTTGCCAGAATTAAAAAAATAACAGTGGTGCTGTTCTTCTATTTACACTATGTTGTAAAAAAAAAAAAAAAAAGAAAATCAACTAACATTTACAGTAAAAAAACAAAAAAACATCTGTACTCTTATCCATTTAATGTATTACTTTATGTTGAAAAAAGAAAAAGAAAAAACAGTGTATATTTTACAGAATAATTCCGGTGACTGTCAGTTTTTTACTGTAAAATTTACAGATATTTTTTATACAGCGTATGAAAAAAATATTTATTATTCAAATGCATGGGGGAAAAAAATAATCATCTTAGTTGTTACAAGCGGCCCTCAGATGGCAGCCATAACTGTGACGTGGCCCTCGATGAAAGCCAGTTTGACATCCCTGCATTTATTTATTTATTTCAGGCAATGACAAAAAAAATAGTACAAAGCTGACAACACATAATAATATAAATTAATAAAATGCAAAAGGTAATGTATAGTATGTAATGCATGATTGTCCAGTTTTGCCTGAAAGGGAGTGGGAAGAAGATCATTTATTTCATCCCAGCCCCAGTTCTCCATTCAGTGATTATTCCCATGAGTTTCACTAATAATGTTACTCAAATGGGAGCATGACTATGTTGACGTACTTGCTTTTTCAAAGCTATATTTACAGGTGTTCACGTCCGAGTCATATATTTTGGTACTTGACGTCTGCTAATGTTGACGTTTTAAATATTTTTAAAGCAATTTTTGCAGGTATTAAACCCCAGAGTCATATATTTTAGTACTTGACGTACGCTAATGTTGACGTTTTAAATATTTTTAAGCAATTTTTGCAGGTATTAAACCCCAGAGTCATATATTTTGGTACTTGACGTATGCTAATGTTGACGTTTTAAATATTTTTAAGCAATTTTTGCAGGTATTAAACCCCAGAGTCATATATTTTAGTACTTGACGTATGCTAATGTTGACGTTTTAAATATTTTAAAGCAATTTTTGCAGGTATTACACCCCCGAGTCATATATTTTGGTACTTGACGTATGCTAATGTTGACGTTTTAAATATTTTTAAGCAATTTTTGCAGGTATTACACCCCTGAGTCATATATTTTGGTACTTGACGTATGCTAATGTTGACATTTTAAATATGTTTAATACATTTTTGCAGGTATTACACCCCCGAGTCATATATTTTAGTATTTGACGTATGCTAATGTTGACGTTTTTGAATATTTTTAAGCAATTTTTGCAGGTATTACACCTCCGAGTCATATATTTTGGTACTTGACGTATGTTGACGTTTTTTAATATTTTTAATCAATTTTTGCAGGTATTAAACCCCCGAGTCATATATTTTAGTACTTGAAGTATGCTAATGTTGACGTTTTAAATATTTTTAAGCAATTTTTGCAGGTATTACACCCCCGAGTCATATATTTTAGTACTTGACGTATGTTAATGTTGACGTTTTAAATATTTTTAAGCAATTTTTGCAGGTATTACACCCCCGAGTCATATATTTTGGTACTTGACGTATGCTAATTTTGACGTTTTAAATATTTTTAAAGCAATTTTTGCAGGTATTACACCCCAGAGTCATATATTTTAGTACTTGACGTATGGTAATGTTGACGTTTTAAATATTTTTAAGCAATTTTTGCAGGTATTACACCTGAGTCATATATTTTAGTACTTGACGTATGCAAATGTTGACGTTTTAAATATTTTAAAGCAATTTTTGCAGGTATTACACCCCCGAGTCATATATTTTGGTACTTGACGTATGCTAATGTTGACGTTTTAAATATTTTAAAGCAATTTTTGCAGGTGTTACACCCCCGAGTCATATATTTTGGTACTTGACGTATGCTAATGTTGACATTTTAAATATTTTTAAACCATTTTTGCAGGTATTACACCCCGAGGCATATAATTTGGTACTTGACGTACGCTAATGTTGACATTTTAAATATTTTTAAGCAATTTTTGCAGGTATTACACCCCCGAGTCATATATTTTGGTACTTGACGTATGCTAATGTTGACGTTTTAAATATTTTTAAGCAATTTTTGCAGGTATTACACCCCTGAGTCATATATTTTGGTACTTGACGTATGCAAATGTTGACGTTTTAAAATATTTTTAAGCAATGTTTGCAGGTATTACACCCCGAGTCATATATTTTGGTACTTGACGTATGCTAATGTTGACGTTTTAAATATTTTTAAGCAATTTTTGCAGGTATTACACCCCCGAGTCATATATTTTAGTACTTGACGTATGCTAATGTTGACATTTTAAATATTTTTAATACATTTTTGCAGGTATTACACCCCCGAGTCATATATTTTAGTATTTGACGTATGCTAATGTTGACGTTTTTGAATATTTTTAAGCAATTTTTGCAGGTATTACACCCCCGAGTCATATATTTTGGTACTTGACGTATGTTGACGTTTTTTAATATTTTTAAGCAATTTTTGCAGGTATTAAACCCCCGAGTCATATATTTTAGTACTTGAAGTATGCTAATGTTGACGTTTTAAATATTTTTAAGCAATTTTTGCAGGTATTACACCCCCGAGTCATATATTTTAGTACTTGACGTATGTTAATGTTGACGTTTTAAATATTTTTAAGCAATTTTTGCAGGTATTACACCCCAGAGTCATATATTTTAGTACTTGACGTATGTTAATGTTGACGTTTTAAATATTTTTAAGCAATTTTTGCAGGTATTACACGCCCGAGTCATATATTTTGGTACTTGACGTATGATAATGTTGACGTTTTAAATATTTTTAAGCAATTTTTGCAGGTATTAAACCCCCCGAGTCATATATTTTGGTACTTGACGTAGGCTAATGTTGACGTTTTAAATATTTTAAAGCAATTTTTGCAGGTATTAAACCCCAGAGTCATATATTTTAGTACTTGACGTATGTTAATGTTGACGTTTTAAATATTTTTAAGCAATTTTTGCAGGTATTACACCCCCGAGTCATATATTTTGGTACTTGACATATGCTAATGTTGACATTTTAAATATTTTTAAACCATTTTTGCAGGTATTACACCCCCGAGGCATATAATTTGGTACTTGACGTATGCTAATGTTGACATTTTAAATATTTTTAAGCAATTTTTGCGGGTATTACACCCCCGAGTCATATATTTTGGTACTTGACGTATGCTAATGTTGACGTTTTAAATATTTTTAAGCAATTTTTGCAGGTATTACACCCCCGAGTCATATATTTTGGTACTTGACGTATGCTAATGTTGACGTTTTAAATATTTTTAAGCAATTTTTGCCGATATTACACCCCCGAGTCATATATTTTGGTACTTGACGAATGCTAATTGTTGGCATCCTAACATGCTAAAGACTTCAAATGTTCTTCTTTGGCAATATTTGCAGCTCGCTTTGCAGGTATCTATTTTTTGTTACCCGGCGCCATCTGTCTAACGTTCTGACTGTCAGCATTTCCGTTCGCCCTTCACATTCTCCACACAATTGCTTTTTGTGGTTATTTTTATTGTAGGTCCCAGCCAAACAAGCCCTTTCTAACCAATGTTGGCGCTCAATATTCCAGACGACAGGGCCAACATGTCAGTGATTGAGGCGGTGGCCAATGAGGTGTTAGCCCTGGAGATGCCGACGTCGACGGAGAAGCTGCAGAAGCTAACGAGGGAAATCAAGGAGAAGGTGGCCGCTCTAACCAGCGTGGAGTCGATCCTCAGTGAGAGCGCCGCAGACATCCACATTGCGGAAAACCTGCTGAGGCAGGCTGAGGTTGCCAGGTAAGATGGAGGAGCCTATCCAAGCTGCTATTTGGGTGGAAGGCGGGGTACACCCCGGACAAGTTGCCACCTCATGGCAAGGCCAACACAGATAGACGACATTCACACACTAGGGCCAAGTCATGGTTGCATATTCAGACGTGTTGGTCCATTCCAGTAAGACGGCGTCCGACCTGAAGGAGGCTTCGGACATGGTCAACTCGGCCCTGAATGAGACTGAGCATGCTCAGAGCGCCGCCATGGACGCCATCCAGCTTGCTCAGAATAACACAAATGGAACTTTGGACCTGCTGCTTTCCGTGAGTTTGTTGCAGCCTGCGGTGGTGTTTCGAGTACCGACCACACGTGTGTGTGTGTGTGTGTGTGTGTTAGGTGAGGTCTGAGACGGCGGCGTCGGAACAAAAGCTCGGCGACACGAACAACCGACTGCTCAAGCTGGAGCTGGAAGTGGGCCTGCTGCGACAGAACGAGCTGGAGGTCAACAGCATGGCGGAGACGGCCGACTGGATCAGCGAGCGGGCCAAGACCAACGCAGAGGAGGCTGAGCAGGTCGCACACAAACACACAACGTAACACGACGTTCTCTTTTGTTGTGAATAGGGTTGTACGGTAATAATACTACGATACTAATGAATCATATTCGGTGCGATACCGCATCTAAAAAGTACCAGTCCCCGCCCCCATTTTTTAACGGGCATGGCGGCGCGTCATGATATTGCTGGTTTTACGAGCAGAGGAGCATGTTGGGCAGCGCACGCACACAGAGTACTTACAAGCAGACACAGTGTGTAGACAGAAAAGGGACAACGGACACATTTTGGCTTAAAAACTAAAGATAAAGGTGAAGTTATGACACGGAAACGCCCTCAGGAAGAGGTGCTTTAAGATATGGCTAGCGGCAGTGTTTTAGCGTCTTTTAAATCACTAATCCTTGTCTCCATGGCGACAAATAAAGTATGTTTCTTACATGTATCATTATCACTGCAGGACGAGGAATAGCTGAACATGCTTCACTACACACCGTAACTCACCGGCGTCACAATGTAAACAAACGCCATGGGTGGATCTACACCTGACATCCACTGTAATGATACCAAGTACAAGAGCGTATATCTAGTCGATACTACTATGATTACATCAATACTTGTTTGCGTCACAACATTTTCTAAATTCATAATATGTTTATGAACTCAGGAAATACGTCCTTGGACACTTAAATTATGACCGATGTATGATCCTGTAACTACTTGGTATCAGATGGATATCCAAATTTGTGGCATCATCCAAAACTAATGGAAAGTATCAAAGAAGAGAAGAATAAGTGATTATTACATTTGAACAGAAGTGTAGATAGAACATGTTGAAACAGAAAATAAGCAGATATTAACAGTAAATGAAGAAGTAGATTAATAATTAATTTTTACAGTTCGTCCTTAATAATGTAGACAAAATAATAGGTGTATAAATGACACAATATGTTACTGCATAGACTAATTAGGAGTCTTTGTTTGTTTACTTACTACTAAAAGACAAGTTGTCTGGTATGTTCACTATTCTATTTAAGGACTAAATTACAATAATAAACATATGTTTCATGTACACTAAGATTTGTTGTTAAAATAAAGCCAAAAATTAAATTTTTTGTGGTTAAAGTTAAAGTACCAATGATTGTCACACACACACACACTAGGTGTGGCGAAATTATTTTCTGCATTTGACCCATCAAGTATGACATTTTTAAATGTAATTAATTAATTGACAAGCAATTCTATTATGGTCTTTTATTACTCTTGTTTGCTGGCAGCTACGATTTCAGTACTATTGAAGATCTTTGCTCCTTCTCAACTCTGTGGTAATATTCTTTTCACAAAATACAACCGATAGTACGTTAATGTTAAATCTTACTTGTGAAAAGTAATCCCCCGATTCCTATTTTCAACAGTCCGCTCATTTGAGCAGGAAAACGCTGAACACCATCTTTGTTTTCTACCTGTCAACTGTCAGTTTAGGCTGCTCGCCGGCTCCTCATCACCACTTCAAGATGGCGGCCCAATTTTTTGCGTCACAGCAGCCAATGCTGCGTCTACTTATAAGTTAAAGTTAAAGTACAATGATTGTCACACACACACTAGGTGTGGTGAAATTTGCCCTCAGCATTTGACCCGTCCCCTTGTTCTCCCCCTGGGAGGTGAGGGGAGCAGTGAGCAGCAGCGGTGGCCGCGCCCGGGAATCATTTTTGTTGATTTAACCCCCAATTCCAACCCTGGATGCTGAGTGCCAAGCAGGGAGGTAATGGCTCCCATTTTTATAGTCTTTAGTATGACTAGGCCGGGGTTTGAACTCACAACCTACCCATCTCAGGGCGGACACTCTAACCACTAGGCCACTGAGTGGCTCCCCTCTATTTAGAAAAGTATCTGAATCAGTGGTTCTTAACCTTGTTGGAGGTACCGAACCCCACCAGTTTCATATGCACATTCACCGAACCCTTCTTTACTGAAAAATATAATGTAACAAAGACTTAATTTAGAGTTATTTAGTTAGGGTTAGGGTTAGGATTAGAGGGTTAGGGTTATAATAAGGCCATGCCGAATAAGGCATTAATAAGTACTTAATAATGACTAGTTAAAGGCCTACTGAAAGCCACTACTACCGACCACGCAGTCTGATAGTTTATATATCAATGATGAAATCTTAACATTGCAACACATGCCAATACGGCCGGGTTAACTTATAAAGTGACATTTTAAATTTCCCGCTAAACTTCCGGTTGAAAACTCCTTTGGATGATGACGTATACGCGTGACGTAGCCAGGGAAACAGGAGTATCGGTAGCCCATTGAAGCTGTCACGCCAAATTTCTTCCCTCTACAAAAACCTTCCCTCCCCCATTTACTTCCGTGGTCATGTTTCCTCTTACGTCATTGACAGCGATCGATAGCACTTCGGCTTTGACTGCCCGTCGCTGGAAGGATACTTCGTCTTTGACAGCTGCTGGAATCTGAAGAAATCCATTATTGTTTTTTTTTTGTACAGGCGCGAAACAGGACAGTCGCGTTCAGATTAAGGACCCCCGGCAACTTTGTGATTGTATTGGACGCAGCCCCGGAAGTAAATAGGGGAGGGAAGGTTTTTGTAGAGGGAAGAAATTTGGCGTGACAAAGCCAATACAAACTAGCTCTGTTTTCATTTCATAATTCCACAGTATTCTGGACATCTGTGTTGGTGAATCTGTTACAATTTGTTCATTGCATTATGGAGAAAGAAGCTGAGCAAGCAAAGAAGAAAGTTGTCGGTGCGAAGCGGAGTATTTTGCGAGGGAAGTCAGCAACACAACACAGCCGGTGTTTCATTGTTTACATTCCCGAAAGATGCAGTCAAGATCGAAGAACTCGGACAACAGAGACTCTTACCAGTAGGACTTTGACTTTGATACACAGAACTGGGACAACACAGACTCTTACCAGGATTACTTTGATTTGGATACACAGACGTGCTACCGTGAGTACGCAGCTGCGCTTCCAAACATTTGATCGCTTGCCCGTACGTGCGTGTCACGTACGTAACTTTGGTTAAATATATAAGCTTTATGAACTTTGGGTTAGGTGAACGGTCCTTTGGGTTGAGTGATTGTGCGTGTTGTGCAGGTGTTTGAATTGTATTGGCGGGTTATATGGACGGGAGCTAGGAGCTAGGAGCTAGCATAACAAACCACTAGGTGTTTGTTATGCAGGATTAATTTGTGGCATATTAAATATAAGCCTGGTTGTGTTGTGGCTAATAGAGTATATATATGTCTTGTGTTTATTTACTGTTGTAGTCATTCCCAGCTGAATATCAGGTCCCACCCGCCTCTCACAGCATCTTCCCTATCTGAATCGCTTCCACTCCCCACTAGTCCTTCACTTGCACTTTCCTCATCCACAAATCTTTCATCTTTGCTCAAATTAATGGGGAAATCGTCGCTTTCTCTGTCCGAATCTCTCTCACTTCTGGCCGCCATCACTGTAAACAATAGGGAACTTTGTGGAAATGTTCAACTGACTACGTCACACTACTTCCGGTAGGGGCAAGGCTTTTTTTTGTCAGATACCAAAAGTTGCGATCTTTATCGTCGTTGTTCTCTACTAAATCCTTTCAGCAAAAATATGGCAATATCGCGAAATGATCAAGTATGACACATAGAATAGATCTACTATCCCCGTTTAAATAAATACATTCATTTCAGTAGGCCTTTAAGAGCCAATATGTTACTAATTTGCATGTTAATAAGCAACTACTTAATGGTGAATATGTTCCCCATACTAAAGTGTTACCATGTTTTTTTACTGGTGCACAAAATGAAGCGTGCATGAACATCACCTTGTTCAAACAACAAAACCAACACAGTGCATGAACTCACAACAAATTACACACCTGCAAATCAGTCTGACTTCTGCTGTTGCCGTATCCGTAATACGCCGATAGGGAGAAGTTTTTATTTACACGATGAGTCGGGTGTGTCTTGGCCTCCGCCGAACCCCTGAGCCCGACTCACCGAACCCCTAGGGTTCCATCGAACCCAGGTTAAGAACCACTGATCTAAATATTGGTATCGGGACAACCCTAGTTGTGAACAAGGCTTATTTTGTGTGCGAAGGAGTTTGAGACAGAGGTAAAAGACAAACTAGAAGAGGTGGAGGACCTGATGGAGGACAAAGGGGAGTCCGTGCTACAAGCGAGGAAACGAGCAGATGAGCTTCAGCAAGAAGCCAAAGAGCTCCTGGCTCAGAGCAGCAGTAAACTGCAGAGACTACGAGGTAAACATCTCTTTGCTTTTTTTTTCAGTGGCCTTTTAGGACCTTAAAAGACTAGATTGATGAAATGTTTACTTTGGACCTCTCAGAACTGGAGAGTTCTTACGACAACAACCAGAGCGCCCTGGAGGCCAAAGCTGCCGAGCTGGCCGAGCTGGAGGAGACGGCCCGCCGCATCATGGAGGAGATCAGCTCCAAGGTGACGCTGTACAGCACCTGCTTGTGAGGCGCTAACACCCGCCAGACAGCCTTGTCCGCCATGAAGACTTCATCAAGACTTCCACACTGTCAATCAAGTTTGCGGCTTGGAATCATGGGAGTTGTGAAGGAAACCAAACAGACCTCGCTGCCAGAAAGCCAAAGTGTCAGTTTTTCCTAAATTCGACTGAATAGAGAAAAATGTGCAGTATAAATACATTAAACTACTATTAACTGTACACACGAATATTGTGTTTCATGTAGAGATGTCCGATAATATCGGACTGCCGACATTATCGGCCGATAAATGCTTTAAAATGTCAAATCGGAAATTATCGGTATCGGTTTCAAAAAGTAAAATGTATGACTTTTTAAAAGGCCGCTGTGTACACGGACGTAGGGAGAAGTACAGAGCGCCAATAAACCTTAAAGACACTACCTTTGCGTGCCGGCCCAGTCACATGATATCCACGGCTTTTCACACACACAAGTGAATGCAAGGCGTACTTGGTCAACAGCCATACAGGTCACACTGAGGGTAGCCGTATAAACTAGAGATGTCCGATAATATCGGTCTGCCGATATTATCGGCCGATAAATGCGTTAAAATGTAATATCGGAAATTATCGGTATCGGTTTTTTTATTATCAGTATCGGTTTTTTTTTTTGTTTGTTTGTTTTATTAAATCCACATAAAAAACAAGATACACTTACAATTAATGCACCAACCCAAAAAAACTCCCTCCCCCATTTACACTCATTCACACAAAAGGGTTGTTTCTTTCTGTTATTAATATTCTGGTTCCTACATTATATATCAATATATATCAATACAGTCTGCAAGGGATACAGTCCGTAAGCACACATGATTGTGCGTGCTGCTGCTCCACTAATAGTACTAACCTTTAACAGTTAATTTTACAAATTTTCATTAATTACTAGTTTCTATGTAACTGTTTTTATATTGTTTTACTTTCTTTTTTATTCAAGAAAATGTTTAATTTATTTATCTTATTTTATTTGATTAATTTTTTTAAAAAGTACCTTATCTTCACCATACCTGGTTGTCCAAATTAGGCATAATAATGTGTTAATTCCACGACTGTATATATCGGTTGATATCGGTATCGGTTGATATCGGTATCGGTAATTAAAGAGTTGGACAATATCGGCATATCGGATATCGGCAAAAAGTCATTATCGGACATCCCTAGTATAAACAACTTTAACACTGTTACAAATATGCGCCACACTGTGAACCCACACCAAACAAGAATGACAAACACATTTCGGGAGAACATCCACACCGTAACACAACATAAACACAACAGAACAAATACCCAGAACCCCTTGCAGCACTAACTCTTCTGGGACGCTAAAATATACACCCCCCCCCCCCCCCCCCCCAACCGTGGACTTAAACAAGTTGAAAAACTTATTCGGGTGCTACCATTTAGTGGTCAATTGTACGGAATATGTACTGTACTGTGCAATCTACTAATAAAAGTTTCAATCAATTCAATCAGTCAAAATCCTGCCCACCTCAACCTCCTCATGCTCTCTCAGGGAGAGCATGTCCCTAATTCCAAGCTGCTGTTTTGAGGCATGTTAAAAAAAAATAATGCACTTTGTGACTTCAATAATAAATATGGCAGTGCCATGTTGGCACTTTTTTTCCAATAACTTGAGTTGATTTATTTTGGAAAACCTTGTTACATTGTTTAATGCATCCAGCGGGGCATCACGACAAAATTAGGCATAATAATGAGTTTATTACACGAATGTATACATATCGGTTTCGGTTGATATCAGAATCGGTAATTAAGAGTTGGACAATATCGGATATCGGCAAAAAAAGCCATTATCGGACATCTGTAGTTTCATGTAATAAAATAATATTTTTAACATGCAACCTAAACTGACTGTGACTACACACGAGGGCGTATTTCAAAATTAAAAAAGCATGTTTTTTAGTTTGGACAATTGTGACAAATTGTTTTATTTCTGTTAAAATAGACATAAAAATCAGATATCACATTATGAGCACTGTTCTCGTGTGGACGCTCTTCCGGGAGAATCCCTTTCAAGATGTTTCAAAACTTCCACGCTGGTGTTTTGAGGGAGTAAACATTCTCCGCCACAGAGCGTGTAACGCGGCTAAAAAGTGGCGCCTTCTCCGAGGGCCGCTACTTACGGTTGCGAGGCCAGCGAGGAGGCGGAGCTCCCTCCAACGTCGCCGAGCTGGGGACGGTCAACAGTTGCCCGGCGTGCATGCGCTCGTTGACGCGCAACTGGCAGCCGTCTTGCAGCATGCGCAGCGCGATGCGAGCGATGTTGCGCGAGTCGTCCAGGCCCGAGTGCGGGCGGCCCTCGTACTCCAGGCCCAGCTTGTCCAGCATGGTGCTCAGCTTGGTCTGAGTGCGCGGGACCTTTGGCGAGGGAGAGAGCGCGTTACTGGACAAGCCAGGACAGTCTCCATACGTTTGAGCGTGTGTTCACGCTCAGCCAGCCGTACCGTGTTTGGGCCCGCATCACACCATTTTACACTGTCATCATGAAAGTGTTTTTCAGATACTGTACAGTAATACAAATGGTGTTGGTTATTATTAGCACATAGACTGCATCGGCTGTAGCGCACACTGCAGGGTTTCCCACACATTCATTTATTTGTGGCGGCCCGCCACGAAAGAATTACGTCCGCCACAAATTTTTTTTAAAAAAATTTTAATTAAAAATTTAAAAATTTTTTTTTTTTTTTTTTTTTTTTTGTCCTCTCCAGCTTTTTAGGCAAATCATATAGTTGATGTAGATGCCCATATCGGCTGTTCAGATTTACTTTACAAAAGAGAAGTGTAGGATACTTCTCTTGTTGCCTTATTTGTATTTGACTTTATTAAATGTATTTATATTAGAAACACAACATGTGTATATAACAAAGGGTGCAAAGTCTGCAGGCAGTAGGAAACACATGGTTAAGTGTAGGGAGTAAAACTGATGGCAGTCTAAAGTTCAAGATTTTTGGAGCTCTTTGTTCAGTGGATCAGATGTTTGATGAAGCTCTGTGTCTATCTACCACCACTACTGTTTTCTGTTTATTTGTTACTGACTGTGGCAGGACACCTCTGCCTCTGTTTCACTTTATGTTGCTGGTAAATAATATGGTTGTTGTAGTAGGCTAAAGTTAAATTATTTAGTATGCACTAATTAAAGGGGCAGAGCTTTGAGACATTTTAGCTTTTATATTTTATAAGATATATTTTTTGTAAGAACCACAATTAATAAATATATTTCAGTGAATAACTTATTGTTCAAATCTGTATATAAATATGTACATAAAGTGTTGTAATTATATTGTAAAATGGATGGATGGATGGATGGACATTTAAAACAAAACTGTTATTATTAATTAGTAAGTATACATTTTTTTAGCCTTTTTAGAGAAAATCAAATCATTGTAGTAAATTATGCAAATTACTCGATGATGTCATGGTGACCACCAGTAGTTAAGGGCAGCAGCTCTTAACCACTTTTAAATTAAAAACCTCAGCCTCTTGCAATTAATAATTGCTGTAAAACAGTCGCTCCTCTCAAGTTCTTATTGATATCTGACACAATTCATAGTAGAAATCAACTGCAAAGACTCCAATGATCCAAAAGCCAAAACGCTCAGCACGCTCATACAACTAGTGTGCGTAATAAAGAGGCGTTATTAAAATAATTACCCCTCACTAATTCACGCAAACTGCCACTTTGCACAATATAAATAAAGAGAACATCTCAAAATAAGACTGGAGTGTAAACAATCTTTAAAGTGAGTGAAGTTGCAGTAAAAGAGCATGTTTGGAAGTGATGGCGACACTAAACATGGCCAAGCACAGATTAGTGAGCGCAGGCTATGAGTTTACCACGGTATGAAAGTTCAGGTGTGAGTACACCCTAAAAGTGGGAGAGTGGTGTTTGAAGAGGACATTTATCATTTATTTTGGATTTTCCCTAGTGCATGTCGCCCTCTGCTGGCTGTTAGATGAACTCCAGGTTAAAGGTGACTGATCTGCACAAAACTGAGCGCTAGGGCTGGAAGATTATGCCAAAAATAATAATCACGATTATTTTGATTGATATGGAAAATCTCGATTATTCATTAATTGGAAAATATGTATATTTATTGTACCACCAACTTTAAAAATATAATTTAAAAGTATACATTTGTAACAAATAAACTGGTAAAAAAAAATAGTAATAATACATTAAATAAGAATAATAAAAATAAATTTAAAAATGTTATTAAAAAGATTATGGAAATCTCCATTATTCATTAATAGGAAAATATGGATATTTATTGTACCACCAACATTAAAAATATAATTTAAAAGTACAACTGGATATACATTTGTAACAAATAAACTGGTAAAAAAAAATAAAAAATAGTAATAATACATTAAATAAGAATAATAAAAATACATTTAAAAATGTTATTAAAAAGATAATTCAGTTTTTCCATTTTTTTTTTATTCCGTTTTTTACCATTAACACTTATTTTCACCACCATAAAGCGTTTGTTTTTTGTGTCATAAATAAAATGCATAAATCCTCACATTATTGGTGCAATACATCTTTGGACAATTTTGACCAGTATTTTAAGTCAAAGCATAATAATTTTGTAAATGTGTCAATAAATGCTTTTGGTACATTACACATGTGTAAGGTACCATTTTGAAACCTTCATTTTGTTAATGCAGTCACGCGGCACTTTTATTGTGAAGGGTGGAAGAGTGCTGCTGACATGTAAAGAGGACTTGAGGCTGTATAAAAAAAGAGCTTCTCAAGTTGCAACTGTCCTGTTTGTGCGTTGTTGGTCTTACATCAATGATGCCGTTCACAACAACACAAGCAGATGAGATGTGTTGTGGGTGTACAGATTGTTCTTGTTAGCGTTAACTTCGTCGTTTTTAACAGTGTTTTGAGTGGCCGTTTTCACATTGTTTAATTCCAGACGGGGTGGTTGAGTGTTTTGGGGGTGAATGAGCACACATTATTTTCCCAAACAAATGTTCCTTCTCACAGTGCCAGCATTTCACTCGCATTTATGTAAATTTCCGTGATATTATGCGCTCAACAGGGGTTTCTGTGTTATTGGTCAATTCTGTGATTCCATCCAAAGTTACGAGAATGTGGAATTATTTTGCCTTACTTTTTTGTTGAGTGTAGTGATTATCGATCAGGCATACTGGCCTTGTTTCAAATAAAAAGTAACAACTGAACTGAACCCAACTGAACAGTTCCGTTCAGTTTTAGTTTATTTCGAGCATGCATACGATACAATGTAATGCATCCCATATTTTCAGTTGTTTCATTACAGCACGTCCAAAAAGGAGTAGGAAGAAACAGAGCTTATTTTAATCCTACCCCTTTTCATTCCATAGCAATTTTATCCCATTTCCATAACAGTGAATAAACAAACAATACATTAATAATATACCATAGTAACAAATATTAAATACATAAATAAAACACAGGGGTCTTCCAACTTTTTTCAGGTCCTTTAGCTGAGAGAGAGGCAGCAATATGCAAAAATTAAAATGAAAAAATATATATTTCCAAAATGCACCTGGGGATAGGTTGATTGGCAACACTAAATTGGCCCTAGTGTGTGAATGTTGTCTATCTGTGTTGGCCCTGTGATGAGGTGGCGACTTGTCCAGGGTGTACCCCGCCTTCCGCCCGATTGCAGCTGAGATAGGCTCCAGCACCCCTCGCGGCCCCGAAAAGGGACAGGCGGTAGAAAATGGATGGACTCCTCATCCGTTTCTCCATAGGAAACAGTATGCACGTTGCACAGCCCATTCATTGTTTTTTTTCGGTTATAATATTTTTTGTATCGTGAAAAGCCAAAATCAAAGTCCTGATTAAAAATTGGACTGATTGTCCAACTTCTTATGAAAGATGTCCTTTTCAAACAATACCTCTTCTCTTCACGGTCAAAATAATTAAAGAACAAGAGTCTAACCTTGTAGAAGTTGCCGTAGGACTTCCGAATGTTGATCCACCTCCTGGCAAACTGCGGGTATCGGATCTGGCTGGTGCGACACTGGATGTTGAGGAACTTGCTCATGTCCCACGCTCTGCGCCAGAACACTTGATGTGAAAGGTCATCGGGGCAGGGCACACATGCTTGGTTGGAGGGGGAAAAAAACTCCCTGCACTTACCCGTCAGTGAGGAAAGCGTATTTATATTTAGTGCCCAGCTTCTTTTGCTGCAGCCACAGCACCACGCGCCGCAGAACATCTGGGAAGGTGTCGGCTGCATCCACCATTTCCTGACCAACAAAAGCAGTATCAAATATCTACATTACTCCAATACTTTGGTTTTTGTTACTTACCTGTCCCAGACGGTCTCATGAAAAATCAAACTAAAACCACAATTCATTCTTCACTGATGGGCAGGAAATACAAAGCGTGAACTCCACAAAATTCCTGGGAGTCATCATTGATGAATACCTCAATAAATGTCACATTAGCCATCTGTTAAACCAATTATCCAAATATGTTGGCCTGTTTAAATCGATTAATAGTTTGGCATTACTTGTGTTGTAAGTCCAGTTTGTTCCATAGTTTTACTCCGCATACAGACACACAAAAATGTTTACGAGTGGTTTGAGCTCTCGGCAATAAGAAATATCCAAAGCCTCTCAAGTTATGAGTCTGCACTCGTCTTATAAAAAAACATAGATTAAGCTGCAATAATTTGTTAAATGCTTTATATAAGATTATTAATGTATTATATTTAACAAGGTCATCAAATTTGAGCAACTTTGATTGCATAAACAGATTATGTGTATGTTCCAGGCATGTGATTTGACCACAATGAAAAAGACTGAAAAAACTTCCGGGGGTCTGGGGGATGAAGGCCCCCAGCCAGGTCCTGGTGGGGGGACAACGGGGGCAACGCCCCCCGAAGCTCCTGGTTTTTCACCAATTTAACATGCTAAAATTAACAAAGACAGTACCATTTGAAGAAAATATTTTAGTGTTTAAAGACATGAAAACATCATTAATAGAACATACATAACCCAATTATCCTAATGAATCACTGTATATGGTTCAGTCCCAACAGTATTTAGTCACTAATATTTACATCTTGTGTTCATTTCACATCCACAGGTGTCACATTGATCAGTGTTATTATCTACAGTTTATTTACAGTATTACCACATTACTTCAGTTCATGTAATGTAAACATTTCATTCTTTTCGCCAAAATAGGATATACATTTATGAAAATAATTAAACATGTTTAGTATTGTTTACTCATATTTGAAAATAGGAAATAATAATAATGTGAGGACACTGACATATTGCATGAAACAAGTGTGAAAATATTTACCTTCAAGATTGTTACACCACTGACAATAGTTTCAACAGACTACATAAGAACTTAATATTACAAAATAGTATTATATGCAAATTTATTTCAAATAAATTGTTAACTGGAATCAATAATGCGACTCTTTGAATTTCTGTAATTTCATAATATATTTTCACGTGGCTTTTTATTTTTAGAAAAACCCATTTATATTTCACTAAGCAATAATTGGTTAATATTTAAAACAAACATGCGTATTTCGCAAGCAAATATTTTTTAGCTTACCTCATTATTAACAACCCTGTCTGCAACTGAAGTGGGTTGTTTGGGTGGATCTTTCCTCTCGATGTAAACAAAGGATGAAGTCCGTAAGGTTTGCTCACTTTCGGTTGACATCCAAAAGTACCAGCTAGTGAAAAGTTTGTTTTCCTTGCTTCAAGTTGTTTCATATGTTTTTGGCGTTTCGCATGTACTTCCAAAGCCTTGAAACCTCGTGATTCATAGTCAATATTATCATAACACCACATGCACAAAACCTTTCCGGGACGATCGATTTTCCGAATAAAATCACCGAACAAAGTCGTAACTGCCTTCTTCCCAACAGGATCAGTGATTTCCCTTTCCATCCAGTCCCATCGAAACTTATTTTTGACATGTTTATCAATTTCTTTTACTCGTAAAGCATCCTTTCTCTTTACATATGGAAAATGGCCGTAGTAACCATTATGAATGATGACGTTATTAACGTCATCATTCATAACAGATGTCCTGATTGGTCACAAGGAACATATCGACCAATCAACTACGGCGTAATATAAACTACGTCTCGAATCTTGATTTAGGGTCGGAAAAAAAACGGAAAAACAGGAGATAATTCCCCCCCCCCCCGAGATTAAAAAAGACGGAAATACGACTTTAGACGGAAAAATCACATGCCTGATGTTCTAAATAACCTTTTCTGTACATGCAAAGAGTCATTGTGACACCAATACATTCACGGGAATGCGCAAAATGTAGGGATAGGGCTAAAAAGTAGGGAGAGTATTGGGATCGGGCCTTTGTTTGGACGTTCCCTTCTCAGGTAAACAGAAAGGTTTGTTACATGCAACGTACAATAACTGAAATTGTATAGAAAAAAACCTGTGCAAACTTTTGGTGAGACATTTTGTCAGATGGGGTGCACGGAAAGAGATTCCAATGTGATCTGAAGAGAGAGAAACCCCACCTGTGTTATTCCTGTTAACTGGACACAGAAGTCAGACAGCTTGGGGTTCAATTCCGGTTTGACATATTCCTGAAAGGTTTCCACCTGAGGAGCAAAGCGGTGATCAGAAGCTGGCTTTGCGGTAAACACAATTACACTACCGTTCAAAAGTTTGGGGTCACATTGAAATGTCCTTATTTTTGAAGGAAAAGCACTGTACTTTTCAATGAAGATAACTTTAAACTAGTCTTAACTTGAAAGAAATACACTCTATACATTGCTAATGTGGTAAATGACTATTCTAGCTGCAAATGTCTGGTTTTTGGTGCAATATCTACATAGGTGTATAGAGGCCCATTACCAGCAACTATCACTCCAGTGTTCTAATGGTACAATGTGTTTGCTCATTGGCTCAGAAGGCTAATTGATGATTAGAAAACCCTTGTGCAATCATGTTCACACATCTGAAAACAGTTTAGCTCGTTACAGAAGCTACAAAACTGACCTTCCTTTGAGCAGATTGAGTTTCTGGAGCATCACATTTGTGGGGTCAATTAAACGCTCAAAATGGCCAGAAAAAGAGAACTTTCATCTGAAACTCGACAGTCTATTCTTGTTCTTAGAAATGAAGGCTATTCCACAAAATTGTTTGGGTGACCCCAAACTTTTGAACGGTAGTGTATCTCATGAAGACCTCTCACAATCTCCAAGGTGTGCGTGCTGATGAGAACCATTGGGAACTCGATGATCTCGTGCAGGAAGTCGGCCGGGTTGTCCTCTTCGCACGTGGCCTCGAAGTCCACCACGCAGATGTAGTCGTAGTAGGTGTCGGCCGGTGGACCCCCTTCGGCGGTCGACTGCGTCAGCTTCTGCTTCTTGTAGTGGCTCTTCAGCCTCTTCTTCATCACGTCTTTCACGCCTCTGTGAGCGCAAGACTTGTGGTCAGGACCACGTGCACTTCTGCTTCTGCAAACAAAGCTAAAGTGGGTCGTCCTACCTGGTGTCCAGCTTCAGCTCCGCCAACTTGCTGTGGAGCTCGTCCCTGGTCATGCGGTTGATGTGACCGTTGGCCATGGCGATCTCTTTGTAGACGGGATGACTGAAGTCGCTGTTGGACTGGCTCGCCTCAGGGGCGTGGTCTCCGGACGGACATATCGGGCTGCCAGGTGTCACCTGAGGAAGAAGGACACTAGTGTTATGCATATATTCATATACAGTACAGGCCAAAAGTTTGGACACACCTCCTCATTCAATGCGTTTTCTTGATTTTCATGACTATTTTACATTGTAGATTGTCACGTCAAAACTATGAATGAACACATGTGGAGTTATGTACTTAACAAAAAAAGGTGAAATAACTGAAAACATGTTTTATATTCTAGTTTCTTCAAAATAGCCACTGTTTGCTCTGATTACTGCTTTGCAAAAGTTGTGTCCTCCAGTCATCTTCTTTCCTCTGTAATGTTGTTGTCAGAATAATTGTAACTAAATTATTACAAAACTTTGTGTTTCAATGAGTTCCCGGCGAGCAGACAAAAGCTGTCTTTGATCTTACCAATCAAAAGGCTTGTAAAACTCCACTGCGTAGGATGGGAAGCGACATGAAGGTGTCGGTCTCTTTGATCTATTGTAATGTAAGTCCCATCTTAAAACTCATTTGTATACTCTAGCCTTTAAATAGACCCCCTTTTTAGACCAGTTGATCTGCCGTTTCTTTTCTTCTCTCCTCTGCTCCCCTCTTCCTTGGAGGGGGGGTTGCACAGGTCCGGTGGCCATGGATGAAGTGCTTGCTGTCCAGAGTCGGGACCCCGGGTGGACCGCTAGCCTGTGCATCGGTTGGGGACATCTCTGAGCTGCTGACCCGTCTCCGCTCGGGACGGTTTCCTGTTGGCCCCACTATGGACTGGACTCTCGCTGATGTGTTGGATCCACTGTGGACTGGACTTTCACAATATTATGTCAGACCCACTCGACATCCATTGCTTTCGGTCTCCCCTAGAGGGGGGGGGTTACCCACATATGCGGTCCTCTCCAAGGTTTCTCATAGTCATTCACATCGACGTCCTACTGGGGTGAGTTTTTCCTTGCCCGTATGTGGGCTCTGTGCCGAGGATGTCGTTGTGGCTTGTGCAGCCCTTTGAGACACTTGTGATTTAGGGCTATATAAATAAACATTGATTGATTGATTGATTGATAATCCACAGGAAGATTTTGTCTTTACCCAAGATCTACAAAGCGGAGAGGAAGCAGGACCTGACTCCCCTATAGGCAACTTTTCTTTGAACTGTTTTTCTGACCAAAGGCAGCTGCTGTTTACGACCCCCTTCCTTTAGAAACAGCCGTTTGCCATGTAATCAGGGAAAGTCCAAATAAAAGAGGAGGCGTACAATCTTTCGTCAGAGCGTGGTGGGACACTGTACAAGAGTACAGCCCAGACGTTTCTCCTCAATTGAGCTAAATTGAATTCTGTGTCTGTTTAATTCCTTGCTTCTTTGTCTGTTTAATAGATGTCATCAGTGTTTGAACCTGACACTGTCCCCTCTTAAACCCAGCACCATGACACATTACTGTACATCTGTTTTCTGTTACTGCCTTGTGCAACCCGAGTTGTGTCCTCCAGTCATCTTCTTCCCTCTCTAATGTTGTCCCCTCTTAAACCCAGCAACATGACACATTGTCAGTTTGTTGTCACTGCTTTGTACAACCCAAGTTGTTATCATAAAGCAGCAAATCTTTCAGGACAATGGCAACAAACAAGAATATTTAAAAATTCCAGATGTTTTTTTAGGCTATGAGCTAATTGGCTAAATTGGCATTCTTGAAAGGGCGCCACATAGCTTGGGGTGAAAAATTTGTATTTGCAGCACTCATGAGGTCATAATGTGTGTTAGATGACAGGAGACTAACTTCATCATGCTAATAGCAGCTCTGCAAACTCGGTACAAAAATAGGAGAGGGTCATCAACTCTAACCACTAGGGGTTTGAATCTTTGGGCACCTACCAAGTCGATCCAATTCTGATTCCTGGGGAGGTGATTCAATTGAGAATCGATTCAACACGATTATCGATTGAAACCGATTTTCGCAATGTATTATTTGTTATAATATTTGTCATGAAACTTTTTCAAAATAGGTTACGGGTTAGAAAAGTTTGTTTTGGTTGCATGGGGATGGCCTGAAATGTCTTTTTAAAAATGTATTCTTCTAAAAAAAAATTAAAAAACTTTTTTATGAAATCGATTTTTTTAAATTATGGATCGATAATGCGAGCGAGAAAAATCACAGTATATCATAGAGATTGTCATCTTATTTCCTCACTAATGTTATCCCCTCTTAAACCCATCACTAGTACACATTATGTCAGTTTTCTGTTACTCCTTTGAACAACCCAAGTTGTGTCCTCCAGTCGTCTTATTTCATCTAATGTTGTCCCCTCTTAAACCTATCACTACTACACATTATGTCAGTTACTGCTTTGAACAACCCAGGTTGAGTCGTTGTATTTAATCTCTAATGTTGTCCCCTTTTAAACCTATTACTAGTACACATTATATCAGTTTCTGTTATTGCTTTGTACAACCCAAGTTGTGTCCTCCATTCGTCTTATTTCATCGAATGCTGTCCCCTCTTAAACCTATCACTAGCACACAATATGTCAGTTACTGCTTTGAACAACCCAGGTCCAGTCATTTTATTTAATCTCTAATGTTGTCCCCTATCAAACCTATCACTAGTACACATTATGTCAGTTTTCTGTCACTGCTTTGAACAACTCAAGTTGTGTACTTTAGTCGTCTTATTTCATCTAAAATGCTGTCCCCTCTTAAACCTATCACTAGTACACATTATGTCAGTTTCTGTTATTGCTTTGAACAACCCAGTTGTGTCCTCCAGTCGTCTTATTTTATCTAATGCCGTCCCCTCTTAAACCTATCATTAGTACACATTATGTCAGTTACTGCTTTGAACAACCCAAGTTGTGCCCTTCAGTCGTCTTATTTCATCTAATGCTGTCCCCTCTTAAACCTATCACTAGTACACATTATGTCAGTTACTGTAATGCTGTCTCCTCTTAAACCTATCACTAGTACACATTATGTCAGTTAGTGCTTTGAACAACTCAGGTCCAATCGTCTTATTTCACCTCTAATGCTGTCCCCTATTAAACCTATCACTAGTACACACGCAGTTTTGGCGTCTTATTTCACCTCTAATGCTGTCCCCTATTAAACCTATCACTAGTACACAATATGTCAGTTACTGCTTTCAACAACTCGGGTCCAGTCATCTTATTTCACCTCTAATGCTGTCCCCTATTAAACCTATCACTAGTACACATTATGTCAGTTTTGGTTACTGCTTTGAACAACCCAGGTCTAGTCGTTGTATTTCATCTCTAATGCTGTCCCCTCTTAAACCTATCACTAGTACACATTATGTCAGTTTTCTGTTACTGCTTTGAACAACCTAAGTTGTGTACTTCAGTCGTCTTATTTCATCTAATGTTGTTCCCTCTTAAACCTAGCACTAGTACACATTATATCAAATTTGGTTGCTGCTTTGAACAACGCAGGTCCAGTTATTTCACCTCTAATGCTGTCCCCTCTTAAACCTATCACTAGTACACATTATGTCAGTTTTAGTTCCTGCTTTGAACAACCCAGGTCTAGTCGTTGTATTTCATCTCTAATGTCGTCCCCTATTAAACCCCATCACTTGTACACATTATGTCAGTTTTCTGCTACTGCTTTGACCAACCTAAGTTGTGTACTTCAGTCGTCTTATTTTATCTAATGTTGTCCCCTCTTAAACCTATCACTAGTACTATCTATCTTTATGTCAGTTTTCTGTTACTGCTTTGAACAATCCAAGTTGTGTCCTCCAGTCGTCTTATTACATCTAATGTTGTCCCCTCTTAAACCTATCACTAGTACACATTATGTCAGTTACTGCTTTCAACAACTCGGGTCCAGTCATCTTATTTCACCTCTAATGCTGTCCCCTCTTAAACCTATCACTAGTACACATTATGTCAGTTTTCTGTTACTGCTTTGACCAACCTAAGTTGTGTACTTCAGTCGTCTTATTTTATCTAATGTTGTCCCCTCTTAAACCTATCACTAGTACACATTATGTCAGTTTTCTGTTACTGTTTGAACAACCAAAGTCTAGTCGTCTTGTTTCATCTCTAATGTTGTCCCCCTTTGAAAGCGTGGACATGTTTACAATCACAGAAGGTCAAAATAAAGAGGTATAAAGACACAAATGAGGCTCTACTAACCTTCTCATTTTCGTGGGACATGTTCACGCCGACCTCCTGGCCGTGGATGTTCTCCTTGTGTTCGTGGGACATGTTCACGCCGACCTCCTGTCCGTGGATGTTCTCCTTGTGTTCGTGGGACATGTTCACGCCGACCTCCTGTCCGTGGATGTTCTCCTTGTGTTCGTGGGACATGTTCACGCCGACCTCCTGGCCGTGGATGTTCTCCTTGTGTTCGTGGGACATGTTCACGCCGACCTCCTGTCCGTGGATGTTCTCCTTGTGTTCGTGGGACATGTTCACGCCGACCTCCTGGCCGTGGATGTTCTCCTTGTGTTCGTGGGACATGTTCACGCCGACCTCCTGGCCGTGGATGTTCTCCTTGTGTTCGTGGGACATGTTCACGCCGACCTCCTGGCCGTGGATGTTCTCCTTGTGTTCGTGGGACATGTTCACGCCGACCTCCTGGCCGTGGATGTTCTCCTTGTGTTCGTGGGACATGTTCACGCCGACCTCCTGGCCGTGGATGTTCTCCTTGTGTTCGTGGGACATGTTCACGCCGACCTCCTGGCCGTGGATGTTCTCCTTGTGTTCGTGGGACATGTTCACGCCGACCTCCTGGCCGTGGATGTTCTCCTTGTGTCCGTGGGACATGTTCACGCCGACCTCCTGTCCGTGGATGTTCTCCTTGTGTTCGTGGGACATGTTCACGCCGACCTCCTGGCCGTGGATGTTCTCCTTGTGTCCGTGGGACATGTTCACAGCGTGGATGTTCTCCTTGTGTTCGTCCATTCAATGTTCGTCCACCAGAAAAAGATCAAACAAGCGCGTTTTTATCCGCGCGAGCTAACATCGGCTAACAACATGACTAATGGGTAAGTTTAGCGATGAGCGAGTTCGCATGTAGAATCTAGTCCAGCTAGTTCTTGAAAGTAGGCATAACACATCAATAAAAGTGTTTTATTTTACTTTACGAGGAAACAGTTAAGTCCACAAGGCGCGACTGATTACATTCAACTTTTTCAGTTAGGTTGACTTCCGGTTTGGTGTTGAGATAGCAGCACTACTGCCCCCTGGTGGTGTGGCTGCCATCCAACACATTGCTGCCACATTACTCCATTACGCTACTTTTTTTTGTGTTTAAAGTGTATTTTAATTAATGATTTAATTTGCACGTCTTCAACTAATATTCTATTTGTATAAAAGTCATATTTTAAAATATCCAGGATTCCAGCAGGTATTCCTTTTGACTGAGGAAAGGTTCAATTAACTATTGATTTCATGATTTAACTCAATATTTATTTCCATATTTCATGATTATAACAAATGTTTCATGATATAATTATTTATTTATGTTACTATTTATATACTTCAAGATTTAGTGATGGGTTTAATTATTACACAATGTAATTATTTTACGATTTAATTATTTATTTCATAATTAAAAATTTTATTTTACGATCTTTCATTATCCAACAATGTATTTAATTATTTTAAGATTCAGTTATTGATTTCATTATTACATGATTTAAACAATTATTTCACGATTTAATTAATGATTTAATTATTTTTAATAGTTATTTCATGACCAAATTAATTATTGATTCACTTATTGATTTCATTATTGCACAATTAAATTTTTTCACGATTTCATGGTTTTAATCATTGTTCCACGTTCTAATTATTGCTTTTATTATCTATATATTTCATTATTCAATTATTGATTTCTATTTAATTAAATATTGATTTCCTTATTTCATGATTATAACAAATGTTTCATGGTATAATTATTTATTTATGTTACTATTTATCTGTTTTATATACTTCAAAATGTATTGATGATTTAATTATTACACAATGTAATTATTTTATGATTTAATTATTTCATGATTAAAATTTGTATTTTACGATCTTTCATTATCCAACGATTTATTTAATTATTTTAAGATTCAGTTATTGATTTCATTATTACATGATTTAAACAATTATTTCACGATTTAATTATTTTAATCATTATTTTACGACCAAATTAATTATTGCTTTCATCATTTGATTTAATTAAACATTTTACGATTCAACTATTGATTTCATTATTGCACAATTACATTTTTTCACGATTTCATGGTTTTAATAGATATTTCACGATCTAATTATTGCTTTGATTACCTATCTATTTCATTTTTCAATTATTGATTTCTGTTTAATTAAATATTTATTTCCTTATCTCATGATTATAACAAATGTTTCATGGTATAATTATTTATTTATGTTACTATTTATATACTCCAAGATTTATTGATGGATTTAATTATTACACAAGGTAATTATTTTACAATTTAATTATTTATTTCATAATTAAAATTTTTATTTTACGATCTTTCATTATCCAAAGATTTATTTATTATTTTAAGATTCAGTTATTGATTTCATTATTACATGATTTAAACAATTATTTCACGATTTGATTAATGATTTAATTATTTTTAATAGTTATTTTATGACCAAATTAATTATTGCTTTCATCATTTATTGATTTAATTAAACATTTTACGATTCACTTATTAATTTCATTATTGCACAATTACCTTTTTTCCCAATTTCATTATTTCATGGTTTTAATCATTATTTCACGACCTAATTATTGCTTTTATTATCTAGCTATTTCATTATTCAATGGTTTTAATCATTATTTCACGATCTAATTATTGCTTTTATTATCTAGCTATTTCATTATTCAATTATTGATTTCTATTTAATTCAATATTGATTTCCTTATTTCATGATTATAACAAATGTTTCATGATATAATTATTTATTTATGTTACTATTTATCTATTTATATACTTCAAGATTTATTGATGAATTTAATTATTACACAATGTAATTATTTTACGATTTATTTATTTCATGATTAAAATTTGTATTTTACGATCTTTCATTATCCAACGACTTATTTAATTATTCTACGATTCAGTTATTGATTTCATTATTACATGATGTAAATAATTATTTCCAGATTTCATTAATTAATGATTTCATTAGTTTTATAATTATTTCACGACCAAATGATTGCTTTCATCATTTATTGATTTCATTAAATATTTTACGATTCACCTATTGATTTCATTATTGCACAATTACACGATTTCGTTATTTTAATAATTATTTCACGAGCTTTTATTATTAATTTATTTCACTATTTAATTATTGATTTCTATATTACATGATTTATTTAATTGTTTCCCAATTAAATAATTATTTCAAGATTTAATCAATTATTGATTTAATATTTTATGATTTAATAATTTCACTATTTAATTATTTGATTATTTGACGTTTTAATTATGTAAATAAATATTACATGATTTATTTCACAACTTATTTTTTGATTTAATTATATCATGATTTATTATTTCACGATTTAATTATAGATTTAGTTATTTTTAATTATATCATTTCACGATTTACATAAAATATGTAATTATTTCATGATTGTTTTAATTTAATGATTTAATTGAATAATGACATATTTAACCAAGTATTTAAAAATGAAATTATCTAATTTTGTCCCATTTAGCCCTCCATAGATGTACAGCTTGTTTGTGTTTTGATGACACTATCAATAAATAATTTGTCACTTGCTGCTATTTTTTCTTTTTTGCATTTTTATTCCTTAATTACTTCCGGTTCTGGCTGCAATTAACCACTGCTAAATTTGAGTAATTGTAATTTTTCAGGACGAACAGTTTATTCCTCTGACCACCAGGAGGCAGTCGTGCACCTACATGTCCGTTATGTGGCCTTTTAAAGAGAAAGCTAAAGAACACGGAGTAAATAATAAATGTGAGGTCAGCCAAATAAATAAAAGATGGATGATGCACAACAACGGTTTTTTCCCCCTAATGGTCAGTCACTGAGAAGTCTAAGATGATAAAGTGGAAGTGAAAGTGAAAGTGCTCTCTCTTAATTTCATTGAAATTCCTGATGATACAAGCAGATTATTTAAAAAAGAAAAACAAATTGTCATTTAAAACAGCAAGACATGCGACGTAATGTTATTGTCACTTAGAAGAGGGCTGAAGTGTCGTATTTGGCTTTTGGAAGGGACAAAAACAAGAAAAAAAGCTGCATTGAAAAAAGGCGTCAGTCGTCACAGTGACGCATGGGTAGAGCTACATCCATGCTGCGTTCAGGGAACATGGGGTAAAAAGAGGCCAATTAAGCTGTCAATGCTACTAAAAGGAACATTCAACACAGATCTTCATCCTGTGAGGCACCTAAAAGACTTTATTCAAGTCAAGCGAGCAAAGATGGCTTGGAGAAATCATTTAGAATGCTCTCAGCGGTTATTCCCACTGGACTTGAATGCAGCACCGCATCTAAGGCTTGGAACAAAATCCCCCCAAAAGGCAGTAAAAGTCAGACCACGCTTCTCTTTCTCAGATCCTCTTACTTAAAAACACACTAATTCTACCCGCAGAACGGGAAACATTTCACAAAAACACCGCAAACGTGTAAAATTAGCACACAAGTGTTACATTACGATTTTTACGTAACTACTCCAGCATATTGATACATGTTGGAGGGGGGGACGTTTAGAAGGAGACACATTGTACAGGAAGTAAGCGGGCTTGTATTGTTACTGCAACGGAAGTTGATAATAAAGTTGAAGTGAGCAACTACACTGCTCTAACCGTCCACTCTTTATGGTTGGGAACACAGCGGACTAGAGTGAAACATGGTGGGATACATCAACTGTCATGTAAAAGGAGTGTTTGAACGGTTGTTGTCATTGTTTTGAGAAAACGTGCTACCTCTAAAAGTGGTCGACTGAGCTTGAGCACGCATGCGCATTAACGCCTAAGGTTTCCTCAAACAAAATATCCATCGCGAGGTAAAAAAACAAAAAAAACGTTGCAATTTTATGATTATTGTTAGCATTATTTTACATACCAGGAGACAAACCAAAACAAATACGGTATGAATCTCGATTAACTTAAAAATGCATGGCTGGTTGTTTGTTTATTTATGTATTTTGACCAATTTCAGGACCGATCTCCGGACATGTTCTGAATATGTCATCAAAATCCGTCCATTACTATCGGATTTGCATTTTGTTTTAATGATCATAAAGCAGCACATAACTTCAACGTGCTAATAATATCAGTTTGGCAAACTCGGTGCAAAAATCGGAGAGATTCACACTACTGGGGTGAATCTTTGGGCCCCTACAAAGTCGATCCGATTACGATTCAATTCAGAATCGAGTCAACAAGATTTTTTGTTTTATACCGATTTTCACAATGTATTATGTGGTATAGTATTTATCATGAAACTTTTTCAAAACAGGTTACAGGTTAGAAACGTTCCTTTTGGTGGCATTGATTGTCTTAAATCAGGGGTGCCCTGATCTACCTCATTCATATACATCATTTATATGTATTTATTTATATACAAACCCCGCTTCCATATGAGTTGGGAAATGGTGTTAGATGTAAATATAAACGGAATACAATGATTTGCAAATCCTTTTCAACCCATATTCAATACAACACTATGCACTACAAAGACAACATATTTGATGTTCAAACTCATAAACTTTATTTTTTTTTGGCAAATAATAATTAACTTAGAATTTCATGGCTGCAACACGTGCGAAAGGTTTTTCTTAAACTGTTCAACAATTTGCTCAGGCATTTGTTGACAAAGTGGTGACCCTCGCCCCATCCTTGTTTGTGAATGACTGAGCATTTCATGGAATCTACTTTTATACCCAATCATGGCACCCACCTGTTCCCAATTTGCCTGTTCACCTGTGGGATGTTCCAAATAAGTGTTTGATGAGCATTCCTCAACTTTATCAGTATTTATTGCCACCTTTCCCAACTTCTTTGTCACGTGTTGCTGGCATCAAATTCTAAAGTTAATGAATACTTGCACACAAAAAAAAAAAAGTTTATGAGTTTGAACATCAAATATGTTGTCTTTGTAGCATATTCAACTGAATATGGGTTGAAAATGATTTGCAAATCATTGTATTCCGTTTATATTTACATCTAACACAATTTCCCAACTCATATGGAAACGGGGTTTGTATAAAAGATACGCTTTTGTGAACAAGTTAAAGGTGTTGATGATAACCTCCACATTTTCAAATGGAGGAAGAAAAAAAGTCCTCCTTTCTGTCCAAAACCACATGAAAGTGCTTGCTTTTTGCCATCTTATTTGTCCACCTTCCATACTCCTTTTTATACACTTTACAAGAAATACATTGGCGGCAATCTCCGTAGCTTGCTAGCTTTACGAGACTCTTATTTTGTTAGCGCAGACAGGATGGAGCAGCGCTTTTATTGTGAAGACAGGAACTGTGCGGTTGGTCTTTAAGGGTTTTGACGGCAGGTACGGCGAGAGTCTGTTGAACTAAAAAGTGTTTCTCGTCTTCCTCTCAGTCATTTTTTTCTTAATAATGATCTGGCATCAGCCGGCGTCATCTCACAAGACCCGCGGGTGCCGTGAATGTCAATCAAGTGACGAAAGTGGCGTCGTAGTGAAGATTTAGGATCGCTCGTTTTTAGGTCTTATTTTGCTAGCGCAGACAGGATGGAGCAGCGCTTTTATTGTGAAGACAGGAACTGTGCGGTCAGTCTTCAGGCTTTTGACGGGAGGTACTGTCGAACTAAAAAGTGTTTCTCGCCGTCCTGACGGTCTTTTTCTCCTTCACACTGAGCCAGGGGTGTCCAAAGTGCGGCCCGGGGGCCATTTGCGGCCCGCAGGTAATTTTTTAATGGCCCCACGGCATAAAAGAGTAAACAGTGGTATAAAACAGTAAACAGGTGACAATAAAATGTTGCTATGTTTACTCTAATAACACTAAGCTGTCATGCAGGCTGTTTCTTTCTTTAAAACATAATAATGAACCAAAATCAATGTTGTTATGAATTATTGACCTATTCAAGGCTCCAATTAGGTCACATTAAATATTCCACTTTGAGATATTTTTTGGGGAAAATGTTGCATATTTTGTGTTTGCCATATAAAAAACTATGTGTTGTTTTTTTTTTAAAGAAGGGCCTAAAATGAACAAACAAGGAACATAATAAACAACAATACAAGTTATAATTGAAGGATAGATCTGAAGTTGATCTCGAGACTATTGTGTTAACAGTTTTTTTTAAAAATTACGATTTATTTTTTAACACTTTACTGAGTAGGACCCTTTTGGATCCCCAATAATTTTAGTGGGACTTTTTTTTTTTTTTTTTTTTTAAGTGTCATTGCTCAAAAAATAATAATACATTAAAATCAATGTTGTTATGAGTTATGTTATGAGCTCCAATTATTATATAATCTGAAATGTTCCACTTTAAAATTTTATTGGGGGAAAATATTTCATATTTTGTGTTTTTTCCATAAAAAAACTGGGTTTTCTTTGACAAAAAGGGCATACAACTTAAATTAAAAAAAAACCCAAAACCTAATGTTGATCTAGATATTTAAACTTTGAATAATAATAATAATACTAAATAATGACTTTAAAAAAAAAATTTTTTTTAACCTAAACCCTTTGGAGTCCCCGGTATCAAGCTTGAGTGGAGGCCTATATGTATATTTTTTATACATATATTGTATTGGTTTTTAAAATAAAAAATATCAAAATGGCCCCCGCTTGCTTTGATTTTTCAGTGTGCGGCCCTCAGTGGAAAAAGTTTGGACACCCCTGCACTAAGCCCACAAGTCCCTCGGGTGCCTTGGATGTCAATCAAGTGACGAAAGTGACGTCATAGAGAAGATTTATGAGCGCTAAAAGGGACAAGCGGTAGAAAATGGATGGATGGATGGAATTTTTAGGTCTATTTTTTTAATGCCTGTCTGGCAATCGACTGACACACCCTCAATCGATGTATTGGGCGCCCCTGGCCTAAAATGTCCTCCTAAAAATTGATTCTACTTTAAAAAAAATAAATTTAAAAGTGAACAAATTTTACAAAAATATTTTTAAATTTTTATTAAATTTAGTTTTTTAAATTATTGATCAATTTAGAATACAAATGAATAGTCCAGATGTGAATCGACCCCGACTAACCACTATGTGACTCGCTGTGCGATTTACACATACAGTCTTTATAATGGGAGCAAAAAAAATCCCAGTACATCATAGAGATGGTCAGATTATGTCTCATTTCCCCAAATGTCCAAATACTTACTCGGAAAAGAGCGGGGACGCACAAAAACGACACGTCAAACCTTCTGGTGGTCACGAGTTCAAGCCTCACAGTGCTACAACCCTGTGGGACAGGAAATAATCCCTCTATAGAATTAAAACATGACAGCTGGTGGGGGTTGTCTTTTCCCATGCACCCTGAAGGCAGCGTGGCTCCAGTCCTTGTGAACGGACGTGGTCTCCCGGACGCGAGGCTACGTGCAAAAACCCGACTGGCGGTCTCAGTGCGGGAGCAGCAGTCGCTCCAGGGCGCACTGCAAGTGTTCCCAGTTCTTCCACAGCAGCGCCAGCAAGGACACGCCCATGCAGGTGAGCGCCAGGTGGAGGCGGCTACGCAGCAGCGGGGCGGCGAACTTGGCCGCCGTGGACACGCACACCAGGATGACGGTGGCGATGGCCAGCATGATGTTGATGGACTTCCCCAGGAGGACCTTGGCGTCGGCGTTCTCCAGCTGGACCGTTTGCTGCTGCTGCTGCTGCTGGAGCTCCAGCTTGGACACGCGGGTCTGACAGGTCTCCAGGACCTCCTGAACACAACACACACACACATGATGGCGGCGGTGGTGGTGGTGGTGGTGGACGCCGGGTGTGTTACCTGGATGTCCCTGGTCCGCTCGTAGGCCTGGTAGGCCACCTTCTCCTCGACGCTGGCCAGATCCTGCTTCAGGTTGCTGGTCTCATGCTGGTGCAGCTCGGTCAGGTCGTTGAGCTGGTCCTCGAGTCGCTCATACCTGCCACGCACGGGAGACACGTCAGATGCCGGGTGTTGTCGATGCCGGGTGTTGTCGATGCCGATGTCGTCCGCCTCTGGTTGCCAGGGCAACGCTCACCTGTATCTCTCCTCCTGCATCACCTGAGAGAAGTACCCGTAGTCTCGTTTGAACTGCGTGTTGAGAGTCTCGATGTCCTCCGCCAGCTGCGCCTGAGCCTCCCGGATCTCCCGCACCATCTCCAGGACCTCCGCCAGCTGCCTGTTGGCGTCCGAGTGGGCCGCGACCCCCGAGCCGGCCGCCGAGCCCCCGGCGGGGTTGCCGTTGGAGTCGGCGGAGGCCGAGGTGCCGGTGGAGCACTCGTCGTCGCTGTGGTACTTGCTGGTCTTGGCTACGGTGTTGGCGCTGCCGCTCAACCCCCTGGCCGTGCCCTCCGCCTGCAGCCCGGAACCGGAGTCCATGCTCTTGAGGTGAGCGATGTTGTCGGCGCTGCCGTACTTGTTCCGGATGAGGTTGGCGAAGCCCCGGGACTTGTTGAAGAAGAACGGCGGCGAGAGCGAGACGCCCGGCCCGATGGTCTTGACTTTGTCCAGCGCCGGGTGTCGCCCCGAGGAGCTGACGTCCCGCAGGCTGCCCTCCTTGCTGTGACTCCCGGACTCCTTGCCGCCATCCTTGTGGTGCTTGCCCTCGCCGTCTTTCACGCGGCGGTGGTACTGCTCCAGCTTCCTCTGCAGCCGGGCGATGGAGCGGGCCGACTTCTGGTTCTTCTTCTCAAACACCTGACGTATGCGCGCCACCTGCTGCTTGTCGGCGTTGTTCACCAGCTTCAGGTACTCCGCCACGTTGTCGTCACGCGCCGTCTGCTCCACCTTGATCTGCTCCGTCACCTGGAAGACAACAAGGAACGTTTCCGTGGCGACGAGGATCGGAGGGCACCGACTCTACACGATACAATCCTGGGAAAAGCTAACAAACGTATATTTATCATAGTTATATATCTGTCAAAAAATGGTACCAGTTGTGTGTCATCATTCCTTCTTAATAGTA